>NC_067229.1:27767500-28083333 GCF_019924925.1 Ctenopharyngodon idella | reverse complement strand
TCATCAAACGGTGCACTGAAGTAGGTCATGAACCAGAACCCCTAATTACTCTCTATTAAAAATAGTTAAGTCACAGCAAAGGTGCTTTGAGTTACCCGTGGAGGTAAGTAAACTAATCTGATTAAATGCATCTTCTTTGATGGGACTTATTCTAGAGGATTCTTTAGTGTTTAATCTTGTTTTTGATCTGTTATCTTTGTACTGAATAACTGTGTATGATTATAATGTTTTGAAACAGATTCAATAACAACTGAACTGATGCAGAAAGGAAGTGAAAGCTTGTCCGATGCATGTATACCCACATCTCAGAGTGCGACTGACGCATGTCTTTAGCCCACGCATCTGGGACCAGATTCTATTATTACCTCCCATTCAGAGGAAATACTGACAATGACTCAAAAGACCAGATTTCTTTTTTGTCAGAAAAAATATGGTATGACAATAAAAAAAGTAATTCAGTTTAAAGACACTTTTCTCTCTTACCTCTATTCAATTTAAAAAAGACAAAGCTAATGATTGATTCTGGATTCAAAACTATATGCAAACATAATACATATATGTATATATATATATATATATATATATATATATAAGCATTTTATTTAGATTATCCGTACCCATAAATCTGTATAGAAACATAAATCTATACTTTCTATAGTTTTTCTGTCAAAACAAAGTGCCATAATACATGCACTACATGCACTTCACAGCACTGCTAACAGGAAATCCCTACACAGAATAATGAGTTTGGTTGGTGTAACACCTCCTTCTAGTCAATGACGCCACCTACTGTTGGAGACACATATTGAGAAAAAAAAAAGAAAAAAAAAGCAGCCATTTGCTAAAATCATTTAAGTTCATTTTTTTTCCTCATTAATGTACACACAGCACCCCATATTGACAGAAAAACACAGAATTGTTGACATTTTTGCAGATTTATTAAAAAAGAAAAACTGAAATATCACATGGTCCTAAGTATTCAGACCCTTTGCTCAGTATTTAGTAGAAGCACCCTTTTGATCTAATACAGCCATGAGTCTTTTTGGGAAAGATGCAACAAGTTTTTCACACCTGGATTTGGGGATCCTCTGCCATTCCTCCTTGCAGATCCTCTCCAGTTCTGTCAGGTTGGATGGTAAACGTTGGTGGACAGCCATTTTTAGGTCTCTCCAGAGATGCTCAATTGGGTTTAAGTCAGGGCTCTGGCTGGGCCATTCAAGAACAGTCATAGAGTGAAGCCACTCCTTCGTTATTTTAGCTGTGTGCTTAGGGTCCTTGTCTTGTTGGAAGGTAAACCTTCGGCCCAGTCTGAGGTCCTGAGCACTCTGGAGAAGGTTTTTTCGTCCAGGATATCCCTGTACTTGGCCGCATTCATCTTTCCCTCGATTGCAACCAGTCGTCCTGTCCCTGCAGCTGAAAAACACCCCCACAGCATGATGCTGCCACCACCATGCTTCACTGTTGGGACTGTATTGGACAGGTGATGAGCAGTGCCTGGTTTTCTCCACACATACCGCTTAGAATTAAGGCCAAAATGTTCTATCTTGGTCTCATCAGACCAGAGAATCTTATTTCTCACCATCTTTAGCAATCTCCATGCAGGCTTTCATGTGTCTTGCACTGAGGAGAGGCTTTCGTCGGGCCACTCTGCCATAAAGCCCCGAATGGTGGAGGGCTGCAGTGATGGTTGACTTTCTACAACTTTCTCCCATCTCCCGACTGCATCTCTGGAGCTCAGCCACAGTGATCTTTGGGTTCTTCTTTACCTCTCTCACCAAGGCTCTTCTCCCCCGATAGCTCAGTTTGGCCGGACGGCCAGCTCTAGGAAGGGTTCTGGTCGTCCCAAACGTCTTCCATTTAAGGATTATGGAGGCCACTGTGCTCTTAGGAACCTTAAGTGCAGCAGAAATTTTTTTGTAACCTTGGCCAGATCTGTGCCTTGCCACAATTCTGTCTCTGAGCTCTTCAGGCAGTTCCTTTGACCTCATGATTCTCATTTGCTCTGACATGCACTGTGAGCTGTAAGGTCTTATATAGACAGGTGTGTGGCTTTCCTAATCAAGTCCAATCAGTATAATCAAACACAGCTGGACTCAAATGAAGGTGTAGAACCATCTCAAGGATGATCAGAAGAAATGGAAAGCACCTGAGTTAAATATATGAGTGTCACAGCAAAGGGTCTGAATACTTAGGACCATGTGATATTTCAGTTTTTCTTTTTTAATAAATCTGCAAAAATGTCAACAATTCTGTGTTTTTCTGTCAATATGGGGTGCTGTGTGTACATTAATGAGGAAAAAAATGAACTTAAATGATTTTAGCAAATGACTGCAATATAACAAAGAGTGAAAAATTTAAGGGGGTCTGAATACTTTCCGTACCCACTACATATATATATATATATATCAAATATAAAACAGATAGACTTGTTTAGGTTTAATTTATTTGGTGATTTTGTGAAAAGCTGAGCGATTTACCCAGCAAACAACATTGGAATGCCTCAAAACAAAACAAAAAACAAAACAAAACAAAACAAAACAATGCAGAGTAGATAAAACATAAATAGTATTTTATTTTTTACTAATTATGTTTTGAGTATTGCAATGTACATAACTGTTAAATAAATAAATAAATAAATAAATAAATAAATAAATAAAATTTGTGATAGGTTTACCATTTTCAATAATTAAATATTATTTTTCAGCAGTGTTTTAATCACTTTACCATAATTCTTCTTCTTTGTTTAAAATTTATTTTATGATATATTGTTATCTTATAAAATGGTTAGTTCCTGTCCTTGATTCTGATCGGTCAATAGTTGTGTTTTATTCACGATAAAACATGGCTATGATTGCTTCACCCAATGGTTCTGTGTATGACTACACAACACTCTTAGCAACGTAAACTGTTTATTCTCAATTTATATTGTTTATTGAAGCTTACTGTATTATGTAGAAGAGTATTGTGAGAAAGAGATCGAGCGAGCGAGTTTATTACCTTCATTCAGATTTAGCATTTTCCTTCAGGTCAGTCCTCTGTTCATAATAAAACTTGTTTAAATGTCCGATGTATTATCTTGTCCTTTTAACAGTTAAGGGGTTTTCCCGTGACTGACAGCGCTAGTTGAAGCATTTGTCAGTTGCGTCTTGTTCCGTGTTCACAACAATTCAGTCTTTTCAATGTAAAAGTCTTCACTACTGACTGACACACTCATAAAGACAGTCTTTGCCGCCATCTAATGGCGTAATAATGTAACTTCTGTTGCTGTTCATGGTCAGCGACTATTTTTGCAGCGGAAGGAAGGCTTTAAGTGAAAGTTTACTTCATGAAAGTTGCATTGATACATATTTTTGGCATCAATATTTGTATTGTGTGGTAACCGTTTTATAAAAGCAATAAGGTACTCGAGGCATGAATAAGTCATGGCTGAAGGGGTTACAGGCACTCTGCTTCGCGTCGTGCCTAACAGCGACCTTTAGCCGTGACTTATTCATGATACAGCACAGCCTCTCGTACCTTATTGTTTACATTCAAAATGAAATCCCTCACATGCATACCATAGACAACACAGCCATACTATTATATGCATATTAGTCATATTAGTCTATAAAAAAAAAATAAATAAAAAAAAAGCTTCAGATTTCTTTTTAAAATTGTGGGTATAGTGTCCCACTACATAACTAACTGCACCAGTACTATGGAAAAACGTGTATTGCAGCTAGGGCAATCACTTAAACTCACAGGGTCTGGGACGGCCCTAATTACAGCAATTTGCTGAGACATCAACACCTTTTATTTCTTTGACGTCAATTGATGCAGGTCACTGTGTTTCCTCAGTACTCATTCAAACAGAGATATGTAGTTTATAAACAAACAACAAAAACAAGCAGAAGACAACTGATAATTCCTTTGGAACAAGAATATGGATAATATTTTTACATCAGAAGGCAATACTAAAAAAAGAAACAGTATTTTTGCACTGTGAGAAACCGTCATTGCTACTCCATTGCTCCCTCCTCAGCCCTTGTAAAGTCCCTCAAACAGACATTTTACAGGATTCACGTCTCTGACAGGAAATGGAAAAAAAGTATGTCAGAAACCCCTGCCACGGTCGCCACTTAAAATAGCCGCTTCTCAAGACAAGTATAGCATCAAATAAAAGATACAATCCTATTAAAAGTACCAAGAAGGGCTAGAGATTCCTATACTTAAAACACTAATAAACCACTTTAACTTTTTTCTTAAGAGCACACCAAAACATCTGTTGATTTAACAAAATATTATGTCAGGGGACAAGAATAAAATTCCTAAATCTCTAAAGTTTTTTATTTTAATTATTAAAATAATTAGAATTATATAATTGTATCATATTTATAAAATGTTAATACTATTTTAAAATTGGTTATTATGGAACAAATATAACTTTTATGATTTTTTTTTTTTACAAAATGTTTTTAAAGGCTTGACATGTACAGTACAAGAGAGCTACAGTAATCAAGTAAATATAGCATGAAGTAAATATAGCGCATGTACAAGAATAACTGTGGTATTGGGTTAAAGGAATGGACGAAGATGACTGATCAGGGCCGGCCCAAGCCTTTATGGGGCCCTAAGCAGAATTTTATTTGGGGGCCCCTCGGTTAAAATAACTTAAAATGAACAGTATCTTCTTATATAATGTACAAAACAGACAATATTAAATTAAATACTTAAATAATGACATAACATGAACAGATCAGATGGACCTGTAACAAGATAACAATAATAAATGTATTACCATTAAAGGAATAGTTCACCCAAAAATGAAAATTCTGTCATTATTTACTCACTTACTCAGTTGTTTTAAACCTGAATGAATTTCTTTCTTCTGTTGAAGACATGTTGCAACATGAGAGTGAGTAAATAATGACAGAATCTTCATTTTTGGGTGAACTATCCCTTTAAAGGATTAGTTCACTTTCAAATGAAAATTACCTTTTTGGAGCTTTACTCACCCTCAAGCCATCCTAGGTGTATATGACTTTCTTCTTTCTGATGAACACAATCGGAGATATATTAATAAATATCCTGATGCATCCAAGCTTTATAATGGCAGTGAACAGGAGTCACGAGTATGAAGCTGAAGAAAGTGCCTCCATCCACATCCATCCATCATAAACGTACTCCACACGGCTCCACACAGGTTCGGGCAGTCTTGGGTTGAGTGTAGAGTACAATCCTCCTCTACTGTCTGGGTTTTAAAGTAGAGACCTTCACTCCCTGTTGGAGCCTAAACTGATCCCTTAGAACCTGGCAAGTAGAGGTTAATTTGCCTTTTTAGCAGCTCTTCTTGTTATCAGGCACCTTTGTCAGGTGCTGGAAGTCTTGGGGCCCTGGACTAGTCTTGGACTAATCTAAGCGCTTTCCTTGAATTGTTCTGGGGCAGTAGAGCTTAAGCTCCCTTGTGGCTACCTAAAGGTTAGAGTTCTTAGTAGCAAGGAGAGTGAATAGTTATTTTAAATCAAACCCTCATGTTTCCCTCTACTGGTAGCGGTAGGCCAGGGTAGTGTATTAAAATGGTATCCCTGGGCCAGAATTCCTGAATATCAGTGTCAAGCTAAAGAAGCTCACATAGCTAAAATTTAGAGCTCTGCTCCTGGGCCATAGGTGGCTGAGGCTGGGCCTACAAGAAAGGGGGAAAGGTTAAAAAAGGTTAGGACTTTCCTTGTCATGGGGCATATGAGCTTGGGTAATGGTTGAGGGAATATTACCACTTGACGGTCTGAGTATGAGGATGCACCCTGTATGATTGATGCTTCTGACTCCGGCTAAACAAGTCCATAGAGTCAATAATGCTATGCCCATTGTGGTTGTGCATAGGCACAGAAATGAGGCAGGCATTCCCTCAGCATGGTGGAGTGGTTATTTGTTCCCCATAGCGTCAATCCAGACGCAGTGTTGAGTTCCACTTCAAAAGGGAATGTCTCCGGTTACGACTATAACCATGGTTCCCTGACAAGGGAAATAAGATACTGCGTCTTGCTGCCATGCCTCAGGCCTGCCTGCACGTCTTCTTCAGACAAATTAGTTGATGACGTCTATTGCAGGCGCCCTCTTATACTCAAGGGTGCTCTGGTAGTGACGTCATGAGCTATCGTCGGCCAACGAAATTGTCAAGTGTACACAAGTGCTTCAGACATCAGTCACACTGGTGGCATTCCCCAAAGCGTTGATTCAGACAGTGTTTCATTCCCCATCTCCATGGTTACAGCTGTAACCTCAGACGTTTTCTGTACAGACATGTAAGAGTGAACAACATAAGCCTAGTATTCCCTGTGAAAACCAACCCGACATCTCAAAATATATTAGGCTGTTTGAGATGCCAAATGCCTTGCCTTGAAAGTAGATGAGAAATGAAAATTTAGTGGTGGAAATTTAGTAGGTGACGAAATTTTCCCCCGGTTTCACAAACAGGGATTAAGCTAGTCCTAGACTAAAATGTATGTTTGAGCTGCCATTGTTTTGTCTTAAGATGCACACCAGTAATGTTTTTTTCTAAGGCATGTTTATAAAAGCTACTTAAATGCCCTAATTGAACTAAACCCTAATCCTGGCTTAATCTAAGCCCTGTCTGTAAAACTGGGCCATAAGCTTCTTTTATGTGCCATGAGTGAGTCATTGCACTGATTTGTACCAAAATGCAACAAGCCTCATTATACTTTATTAAAATCTGAATGTCAGCAAATCTATACTAAGCATTTTCCTCACAAATGACAACAAAATATATCTATTTTTCCAGTTTGCAGCAGTTTATTTAAATTAATAAAACAAAACAAAAACACTCTGTAGCACAGGAGAATCAATAGAGAATAGCACTACAAGCCTACACTAAACAACATCAATGACAGACAAAGACCTGAACCAAACGGGGGTGTGTTTCCCATACAGCGTAGGGGACCTATTATGCAAAATTCACTTTTGCATGGTGTTTGGACATAAATGTGTGTTGGCAGTGTGTGTACACAACCACCCTATAGTGATAAAAATCCAACTACTCCTTTTTTTTAATCCCCATAAATCATAAGCAATCTATTCCAATGACCTGTTTTCAGCCATGCTAGATTTTTTGCTATAAATTATGGACATAGCATCTGAGGACTAATTCTCATTTTTCTCAGTTATTTTGCTTTATTTCCAGATTCAATCATAGGCTCGTCCTTGCGTACTACAGCACATACGCACAGGCACACTCTTCAAAAATGGTGCTTTAAATCTCTTGACTAACTAAAATATGTAAATGACATTTGTGTATATTCGAAATAAAAGATATACATTGTTACTTAATGTCAGCTTGCTTATTTTGCTCAAGATAATGATTTAGTAAGTCCACGTTATAAAAACAAGAAACTATGCAGCAACGCTTTACAATAAGGTTCATTAGTTAACGTTAACTACATTAGTTAACATGAACTAATAATGAACTGCGCTTATACAGCATTTATTAATCTTTGTTAATGTTAATTTCAACATTTACTAATACATTATTAAAATCTTGTTAACATTAGTTCATGCACTGTGAACTAAAACGAACAATGAACAACTGTATTTTCATTAACTAATGTTAACGAAGATTAGTAAATACAGTAACAAATGTATTGCTCATGGTTAGTTCATGTTAGTTAATGCATTAACTAATGTTTAACTAATGAACCTTATTGTAAAGTGTTACCAACTATGCTTCTAACCACAGCTCGAGAGCTGTTTCGTTCTAACCACACAAGTAGCACCACGGGAAACACCAAATTGTTGAACTATGTCAATAACGACGGAACTTGTGATGTTACTTGGCTAACGATGCTTTTAGGAAACGCACCCCAGCCTGTTTGAAATAGGGGGTTTGGTTCATTTGACAAATAATTCTGATCACATCTTTGTGTTTTAAAGAAGCCTGCCATTTTAAGGACTCAACAACGCCAGTAACCATTATGTTTAGTTGATTAAAGAAAAAAAAAGACTTTTTTGAATCTTAGTTTAAAACCAAATCAATGAAGTTATGTTCAGTTTTGTGTTTATGCTCTCTTATACTCAAGTATCCTTATTAAAATGAAACACAGACCCATGAAAAAACATGTTAGATGTTTTAGGAAAAAAAGAGTGCAGAGGAGGACTTGCTACCAAAAATAGACAAACACATAGACAGACCACACTCCTTGAAAACACGACACTTTCCTGACCTTTCTTAAAACATCACCAGCATGTGGCTGTGATGTTTGGCACGGTGGCCTGTGTCTGAACAGGTCAACACAATGGGCGTCGGCCCCAATCATGACCATATAAGGCTACTTCCTCCTCAGAGAAGGCTGAACTTATGCCGATCTCGCAGCCTCCATGTGACTCTGTAATTACCTTTGAAGAGGCCCAGTAATGGGTGAGCGTTGGCGGCGACAAACCAACACCACATGCAGCTTCCAGGAAGCTTATGCTACAGCTTTACCCACTTGCAGTGTTTAGAGAAAGGACAGGATGCAGGAATGATGGGTACTCTTTGGGTCAGGGTGATGCCTATAAATCATATACAGTAGGTTTGCAGATGACAGTACGTTTGACTCTTTGGGTTAAGTGTGACATAAATGTTTTGATTGGACATATAATTGAGAATTTGTGAAAAATCGTACATTAGATGTCCAAATGGACTTAAAACTTCTTGACCACTATTATTGACATTTCTGTGGTCTGCTATTGTTTGTCCATTTCTTTTTTTAGAGATGTTTGTCTCACAGAGGACCGACTATATTTTTCAAAGCAAGTTTAACAGTAGCAAGGATTTTTTTTAATGTATATACGGAATAGATTTCCGGGTGTACGCCTATGCGTGATCTGACTTTTAAACATGAATATAAAAGCAGCTAGCAAAAACAACAGTTTTAAGCCCATCCATTATGATTTTTTAAATAATATTTTGTATTCTGTTCAAATTTGTGACATTGTCTGCTTTTGGAAAATAATTCTTGCAAGGTAGCACTGATCATCAGGTTTTTAGTGCTGTTGTCATTAAAGCCAAATGGAGAACAAAATACTATTTTGCAGTTTATACATTTTTCAGTCAAAGTATTATTGTATCATTTTATTAATTTTATGTCCAGGGGATGATTTTTTTTTTTTTAAACGAACATTTTTTTTTTGTTAGCTGAAGGTTCAAATGCCTTTTAAATATTTTATTGTTATACCCAGACTTCCAATTTTAAACTATAAACATTCATCATAAAAAATGGTTTAAATATTATGATCTAAACTGAGTGTGTATAGACATTATTTCAATATTTATTGTGTGAAAATGATTTATATACATTTTTTCCAAAAACTTTAATTGTCCCACTGCCATCATTTTCACCACAACAAGCACATTTGCTTGTGTAAGCTTGTAATAAAGCTTGTGTAAATAACAAATGAAAAAACAATATTTTATTGTGTCATTTCCAATAAGCTATAATTTTATCAAATTATACAAATGAAAAATTTTATTTAATTGTATTTAGGATACTCAAAATGCAAGAAGCAAGTCTGAGAAACTGGCAATTTTATTTAAAAATGTTTGAAATGTAATTTCCACTATAAAATGCAATTAAACACAATACATTATTTTACATGTGGTCAGAATTCTGCTAATACGTGTATATAAAGTACATTTGTTTTTTTATAAAGATATTTGTTTTTAATGATCCTACAAGTTCGATTAAACCATCAAAATATAAGGAAATGATTGCATAAGTATTTTAAATATGAGGAAAGAACAAAACACTAAACTTTAAGGTATTTACATGACAATTATTTGGCAAAACTACAGATACAGGTTTTATTTTGCTATGCAAAAAAAAAAAAAAAAAAAAAAACTGCATAGAAAAACAAAAAGCTCACAGGATAAAACATACATTGACAACAGTATAATCAGTTATTAATTGGTTCTCTCTTGTTTTTGCATGTGTTCATAATTTCTTTGTATGACAGCTTGGACAAAAATGATGTCTGCACAGTTTAGCATGTTTCATTCCGTTACAAATAAAACAACTGACTCCAAGCAAAACTGTGCAATGTGTTTACAAAATCTCTATCAAAATTTTTAATTATATTCGATTAAAGGGTGAAGAACTCAATTTCCCTTGGTCGGACATCACTTTTGGACGCTACTGTATATAAAATAGATACAGATAGATAGATAGATGTTCCTCTAGAACATCTCTTGCCATAGGCAACACATTTTAAGCAGCACAAATCAACTAACATTCACAGTTATGTAACAAGCAGCCAAAGTGTATATCGCACATACACAAAATTCCTTTCAGTGTGCCAGTTGTCTTTAAAGTTTTAGCATTGTGAAACAAGTATTCTCTCAGACAGAAAACTGCTCCCAAAGTAAACAGACTGCTGTGCCAGAGGTTTAGGGAGCCCATGGAACTGATTTGTGTGGTGTGGGGCTCCAGCAGCTATAGCCGTGGAGGATTTACTGTCGACCGCAACAGACTTCTCTCGATGAACACCCTTCTCCCACACACTGCCCAAGAAAAGAGGCTTTTTGCTGGCCTTTTCCCCATGTTATTCCTGAATACAGACAACCTTATAACACACTTATACACAAAGTGGTCTCTAGGCTTAGGCCTTTTCAATGTATGTCTGTGGTATTTTTGTCTGATTTATCATTCAACAGGCAAAAAAAAAAAAAAAAAAAAAAAAATGTTTGATTGTGTAGAAAATAGCACACTTTTCCTCAATAAGCTGTGACTCCTCGCAACGTGATCTCATGAGAAAACGTGTGTATTTTTACGTAAATTGTGGTTCTACCACACGTACATTTACTTTACGTTTTCATACACACAAAAACGTACAACATTGACGTATTTATAACACTAAAACGTAAAAATACTTTCGTATTAACAGCAAAAAAACGTAAATCATGTAACGTAAAGTGTGAATGTATATGAATTCCCATGTATTAATATTAAAATCGTGGCTTTAATGATTTAACGATGTTTTTAACCATTTTGTAATATTTAGTTTGTTTGCTGTGAGACACAGAAGGCGTTTTCTCCTACAGCGGCTGACGATACAACCATAAGATACACCAAAGCACAACATAAATTCACAAATCACATCCATTTTATTTGTTCGCTGTACTCCAAATCTTTAGAATCCATGTTTGTAAGGAACAGATCCAAATTCAACCCTTCACCCATCAATCTTCATCTTCATTCTCAGCAGAAACGACGGTCACATACAAAGCTCGCGCTCGTTATGATTCAAATTTGAAAGTAGCGTCACCCTCGAGAAGCGTTACGACATGGTTTACGGCACTGATATCGAACGCTCATTGGTTCTCACCTGCTTCGTCACAGATTGCGACATGCCGTGTTTCAGTGGATTGACATTTGAAATGAGTGTCGCGCCTTCACGGAGAGAAGCCGGATTTATCATATTTTCATGAATTAATAAGTTAAATTCTGCTCTGTACCCTATAAAAAACTATTACCGCCAGAGAGGACTGTGACTGGAACTCATCATCATTTGAACTACTTTTGGTACCACTTTTGACATTTTCGCAAAAAATAAATGATTGTGATTACGCTTGTTTGTATGTCATTCTTTTATTTATAACAGTAAGTAGTTTAAAGAAATGGTTATGGGTAGGTTTAGGGGTAGGTGTAGGATTAGTGGATCAAAATATCGTTTTAATGTTATATTTTTTACTAAAATTGTCATTTTCCTACGCATTTCTGTTCTTTATGTTTTATTCTTTAAACATTATGTATAAAATGGGTAGGTTTAGGTTCGGGATGGTGTTTAGGGATCTTACATTTATCTACAAAACGATAAAATGGAAATTATACATATATCTTTATGACATGAAAGATTCGTAAATATTTTACGTTTTTTCGCTGTAAAAACGTAAGTATTTTTACGTTTTAGTGCCATAATTACGTCAATATTGTACGTTTTAGCACCTTTCTAAACGTACAAAAATGTAAGTTTTGTGTCTTTTAAAGTTACGTATTAATACCTACGTATTAACAATGAGACCAGGCTGCTCCTCAATGACGCTTGCCTTAGTAAACATTACTAATGAACAGCCACAGTTAGTTTCTGCACGCCTGACCTCTCCTGTTAGTCACTGTAAATGAGATTTGTGTGGGAGGAATTTAAGTTTGTTTACATGTTTTTCTAAATTCCTAGAAATAATGGGACATATTTCCACATAATGGTCATGAACACATTTTTATATATTTGCTCATTTGTTTTGACAAGTCTTTGAGGCTCTCGAAAAACATATTTTATAAGGGCAGAACTTTTTTGTATGTTCCCTTCACTTATTTGAAGCTTTCCCTGGCACATCTAGACATACAGAATACAGAAATGCTATTTGAATCCTAATCCTTGGGCATTGGAGCTTCGTTTTAATTTACTTAAAATATACAGAAGCTGTGCAAATTATAAATATAATAAATTACATACATAAATATTGTTTTTGAACTCATAAATCATAAACATAACAGTGATGTGTAAATATGCATTACATTTTGTTGCATACATAATTTACAAATAACAATATAAAATGAATTGTCTAAAAGCATGATTTATTCACTTAATACAAAATTATAAGGAACAATATGAAGATTTTTCCTTCAATAAAATCGCCCCTCTGCACAATATTTTCTTGTTCAAAACAAGCATGCAGTTCTGCAAGTGCTATTTGAGCTTTAATACATAATCATAGTTTATAAACCATCTGAATTGGAGGTCAGGATACTATATAATAAGTCATAAAATTATGAAGCTATGAAGTAATAGTGCACATTTGTGTGTGTGTTCAACAAGAGATCATAACTTTTTAAAGCTCTCTGAGGTCTCATTCTCTTGGGAATTTCCATTTTTCTCAGTTGTTCCATTGGCATTCTGATATGAAATTTATGACTTCTATTCTTAATACGTTGTCTCTCTGGTGGTAAATTCATTAACTAGGACTTTTACTGATAATCTTTTTCCTCTTATGAAAAAATGAACGTTTACAGTTTTGTTTAATTGGACTTTTATTGCATGTACTGGTATGACCACATCTATTAAAACATTTGTTCATTCTGCTATAGAAGAATAGCCTACTACATTAAAAATAAACCAGTGAACTTGACATGTTTAAAACAGCAACATCTGTCAAAAACAAACATCTTATGATGTTGCTATACATTTCCTTACCAGAAAAAAATACATGAATATTGTTACGGTTGGTGGCCGTGGAGAAACGCACAATGAAGAAGATAAACAAAATAATCCTTTAATTGAATATTAAACAAAACATACAAGAGAATACCAAGGAGAATCACAAACAATGTTACATGTACACATTACCAAAGCAAGCCAAGGAACTAACTGAAACAGAAGGCTTAAATAGAGCAAAAAGAGGGAGAAACTAACTAGATAATTAACAACACAGGTACCTAATCAATTAGTAACCTTGGAGACAAACAGGTAGGGAATGGAAGATGAAATGAACTAATTAACATGCAAGAAGGATTAATGCTGCCTTCACGTGCTATAGGAAATTAGATAATTCCCACTTCTGAAGTCCTGATTACAACCTCATCGCATTCAAGCTTCAAAATTAGAGTGCGTTCATGTGCAATTTTTACATAGGAAACACATATTTACGATAATTCAGAGAGCACGTGAAGGCAGCATAACAATGAAACTCAGGCTAGAACAGAAAAACAGATCATAAACAAACTCAATGTGACAAATATATACTTTTTGAATGGATTCTTCCTGTTACTACCAGTCATGCTTACATTCATTCCTAGCTTCGAAGAGACATATATATCTCTTCAGGGAAATTCCTCATTTGGTAAGGGAAAGGCAACTCACAGTTATAAATATATGAATGGATTTCTCAACTTATAACTGAAATGCTAGTTTGTGGATAAAATTTTGGCTGTACAATTTGTACACCTTGTTATAGCACAATTAAATATTGAGACTTCTTGTGCTTGAAGAGAACCCACACTGAAAACCAAGCCCCAGGCTGTTCCACATTTAGCATATGGTACATTTGACTCTGTTGGAAAAAAGAATGACTAATCTTACCATAATTATGATAAACATAATATATGTATTTTTTAACCTGAAAATTGAAAAACATTATTTGTGTATTACTTTCGTGCAAAGTAAAGTGGAGATGTGGAGATACTCATATTACATGCATGTCCAGCTTATGCAGATTCAATATTCCTGTCATTGATATATTGTGGAAGTGAGATATTTCCTAGATTATCTGTTGAAAAATTGATTTTCTCTTTTTTTCTGATAACCTAACAGTATTCAGTATATGTAAATGTTACATATTTATTACTGAGGTCATACACACAAAAAAGTCATGACAGGTTCATGTCCCACCTGCTGAACAAAATCTACTATATATGGAAAGAATAGATAATGAAATAATTATTTTTAATGGCACTACACCAACAGGCCATTGGTGTTCCACAGGGCTCAGTACTCTGACCTCTTTCATTCTTCATTTACACCAAATCATAGTAAAATTACCATGTGTAAATTTTACATTTTACTTAGATGATGAATAAATCAGTAAAACTCACATCATCCTGTGTCTGCCAGACATTTCAGCCTGGACAAACACCTGCCACCTAAAGCTGAACAAGTAGAAAACGGATATATGGATGCTTTCTGTACGTTGACTACAAAAGCTTTATCGTTTTTGTACTCTGGAAAAGAATGTACCAGATGCCTGAAATGCAAATGATGCAGTAAATGCTTTTTGAAGATAAAAATGAGTAGAATTCAATGATAGAGGAACCTTTCTGTTTGTAAAAATGTTTATATGGAAGTAAGAGTAAGGTTAGGCTTCATTACATCCCTTCTTAAAACCTATTTGAAGCATGTAAATGTGTGTCCTTAGAAGAAAATGGTATACGTTGAAACACATTAAAAATGTGTGTCTTTAGCAAAATCTTAATATGAGTGAAGTAAAAACTATAATAACCTCTGAAATCAGGGCTGACCAGACAAAAACAACAACAACAACAACAACAACACCCTAGACTGAATGTCTACATTTACTACATACACCATTGTGGTGTGTTGCCTTTGGCAGAGGTTTAATGGTGTATGCATGTTTGATGTATGTGTTGACATGTATATGATAAAATTGCGTACTATACATACTTAGCCTGACAAGCTGGATCCTGATTCAGGTTCTACATACTATGTGCTCTTTAGGGAACTGAATAGCAATCCAACAGCAAATATTTCTTACAGTGATTGACATTTTGTGGAGCTGGTTTTGAAAACCAAGTAACACTAGACATGGACAGGGGCAAAAAGTATTACATAATGAGCAGAGATGTTTTTGTCAATGAGTAAGGCAAAAATGTTTTAATACCAACCATAAACTGTTTTTAGCAAAGTATGAAATGTGAAAAAAAATCTGTGAAACATTAAGAGACTTTTAACAGTACATTTTAGTGTACATTTAAATGTTTTGTAGGGCCCCTCCATATCCCACCAATTTACCCCATTCCCTAAGTGCTTTTCCTCTTCAGCAAGTTCTTCAGATGTTTGTATTCATGTTTATATTTTTATACTGAGCAACTACATGCCAATAAAGTGTCTCATAAAACTGGCAGTAAGCCATAACAAGTCATATTTCTTAATTGTTGACCCGCCAACACTGTAAAAAAACAAAACAAAAAATAAAGTTTTTTTGTTAAGTCACCATTATGTTGATTAATGTTCAAATAATAAAGAAAAAGGCATAATATATGCCACAGTGCATGCTGGGAAAAGCAGATAAAGTAATCATTGTGATTCTACAGTACAATGCTGTTACAATATAGTAATGGCCTGGCCCTATACGGTCTGAATACTATTTCTATGTCAAATAAATAATGTGAAACTACTACTGTAAATTCAAATTTTAAACTAAATCTTTACAATAAGACTTTTGAAATGCTTTGTGAAAAGCAGCCTACAATTTACTACACAATTATCTTTTGTGACCTCTGTTGTAGGCTCATGAATGTCATACTTTAATAAATTACAGCTATAATGCTATCATCTAAGTTATCATGTGCTAATTACCATGTTCTGCAGTATTTTCTGTTTGAAAAGAATTATTTTAACAGTATGCAAATTCTTCACATTGCACCTATTCATCAATGCAACATTAAATTGCTTTTTTAACAAGTACATTTAAGGTCCTTTTGCGGTGAAACTAATGAGCTTGTTTTTAATGATAGTGTTGACTTAATGTTGGCATGAATGAGATTAAATGTTGGCCTGGATGGACAAACTCACATTTCACAAGTCATTAAACCGAACAATTACTTTTAGATGACCACAGCAATGGCACCTACAATAGTCCAACGCTTAAATTGTTAAAATTGTAAGTTAGAAAGTACTATAAGCATAGATATACTATGATGGTTGAATGCTTCATTAATGCCTTTATCTCCAAATGTTAAGGAAACGTGTCTAAATACTGATGCTAGTCTTTCCCAGGGTACTTGGTACAGTTACCAATGAATCAAGCATTTGAACTATTATGCAGTTTTAAAATAAAACATTTCTTCAAGTTTAATTTTTTTAAAAATATTAAATGTTAAATGTTTAACAGTGTGCTACTACACTCTTGAAAATAAGGATTCCAAAAGCAGGTTTTCACAGTGATGCCATTGAGGAACCATTTTGGGTTCCCCAAAGAACCTTTCAGTGAACAGTTCTTAAAAGAACCCTTTTTGTCTTAGTGTTAAATAAGAACATTTTAAAAAATCTTTTTCCACTATAAAGAACCTTTTGTACAATGGAAATGTTCTATGTATGTTAAAGGTTATTCATGTAACCATCAATGAATAAAGAACCTTTAATTTTAAGAGGGTGACCTTATTCCATTAGTGCCAATTAATAACAATAGCTAGTTTGATATATAAAGGACAAAAGTGTCTTTATGAGTGAAATAAAATATGACTGAATGATGGGATTGACTGTATAGCGGTATATACAAAATATACCAGACAAATATCCTACAGACATTAGGTAATTATTTATCTTTTGACTATCACGTTGTGTTGTCACGTGTTTGTTCCGTTTTGTTCAGTTTTCCTGGTCTGTTCTATTTTGTCTTTTGCTTCTAGTTTGTTAATTAGTTCCGTTCTCTCAGTTTCCCTGCCTGTTTGTCTCCATTGTTACATACTGATTAGAGTACTCAGTTCAGGTGTGTCTAGTTAGTTTCGCCCTTTGTTTGCTCTGTGTAGGCTATATAAGCCCTCATTTTCAGTTTGTTCCTCGTCCTGCATTGTTTAAGTTCTATGTAATATGTGGTTGTACGTTTTCCTAGGTTATATCCTGTTTGATATCTTTAGTATTGGATTAAAAGTCTCCTTGAGTATCTCCTTCGTCGTGCGCTTTATTACAGCAACCTACTCCATGACAGAATGCAGGACCACTACAAAAACTCAACAATAAAGATGGCTGAGGATCATCTCCTCTCCCTCCAACAGAATGGACGTCCTCTGGCGCAGTATGCGGATGAGTTTTTGGAATATTCCCATCTGGTGAGTTGGAGCAATACTACGCCCAATGCTTGCTTTTGAGACTGGATGATGAGGTAATTCAGTTCCTGTCTACTGGTCATTGTTATTTACCCTTAGTCGATACCATTGATTATGTCCTCTGGCTAAATGGTTCAAATTTCTGGGTTGATGAAGTTAAAGAGGACAATAACCACCCTCATCCAGTCCCATCCCAAAAGCGTATGGGCGCTCCAGCTCACCCCAAGCCTACTACCAAACCCTGCACATCCCTGAACATCGGGACTGTCACATCTGTTCCAGAGTCCACTCCAACCACTGAGTCCGCTCAAATCTCAGCACTCAGTTTAGCCCCAGCCCAAAGAAGGAGGCTGAGGAAGAAGAGACCATCCATTGCATTGCCAGCCCATGCGTTAGCCCCTGAGTCCGCTCCAGTGTCGGTTCCAGCCCCTGAGTCCGCTCCAGTGTTGGCTCCAGCCCCTGAGTCCGCTCCAGTGTCGGCTCCAGCTCCTGAGTCCGCTTCAGTGTCGGCTCCAGCCCCTGAGTCCGCTCCAGTGTCAACTCCAGCCCCTGAGTCCGCTCCAGTGTCAGCTCCAGCCCCTGAGTCCGCTCCAGTGTCGGCTCCAGCCCTGAGTCCGCTCCAGTGTCGGCTCCAGCTCCTGAGTCTGCTCCAGTGTCGGCTCCAGCCCCTGAGTCCGCTCCAGTGTCGGCTCCAGCCCATGAGTCCATTCCAGTGTTGGCTCCAGCCCCTGAGTCTGCTCCAGTGTCAGCTCCAGAACCCATTCCAATCCTGGAGCTCAGCCCAAAGTCCACTCCAGCCCCAGAGCTAAGCCCAGAGAAGGCAGGGCTGACCATCATGGCTATGGCTATTTTGTTTGTGTGGGATGCACACAGAGTAGACAGAAAATTTCCCCTCCCAAGAAAATTTTCCTGCCTAAGTCACCCTGGCCACCCCCTTCTCTAGCCCTTCGTCAACCTCTTGGGCACCCTCCCTCCCCAGTTGGACTTATGCTGCCTTCATGTGCTCTCGGAATTATCGAGTTTCCTATGTAAAAATTGCACATGAACACCCTCCCATTGCGAAACTTGAATGCGATGAGCTCGTAATCATGACTTTAGAAGTGTGAATTATCAAATTTACGATAGCACATGAAGGCAGCATTATTGCGGCGCAAATACGCGCCTTCCGGGAGGGGGGTGTACTGTCACGTGTTTGTTCTGTTTTGTTCAGTTTTCCTGGTCTGTTCAATTTTGTTACATATTATTTGGAGTCCTCAGTTCAGGTGTTTCTAGTTAGTTTCTCCCTTTGTTTGCTCTGTGTATATACAGGTGCATCTCAATAAATTAGAATGTCATGGAAAAGTTAATTTATTTCAGTAATTCAACTCAAATTGTGGAACTCGTGTATTAAATAAATTCAGTGCACACAAACTGAAGTACTTCAAGTCTTTGGTTTTTTAATTGTGATGATTTTGGCTCACATTTAACAAAAACCCACCAATTCACTATCTCAATACTTGGTTGGGCCTCCTTTTGCATGAATTACTGCATCAATGCAGCGTGACATGGAGGCAATCAGCCTGTGGCACTGCTCAGGTGTAATGGAAGCCCAGTTTGCTTTGATAGCGGCCTTTAGGTCATCTGCATTGTTGGGTCTGGTGTCTCTCATGTTCCTCTTGACAATACCCCATAGATTCTCTATGGGGTTCAGGTCAGGTGAGTTTGATGGCCAATCAAGCACAGTAACACCATGGTCATTGAACCAGCTTTAGGTACCTTTGGCGGTGTAGGCAGGTGCCAAATCCTGCTGGAAAATGAAATCAGCATCTCAATAAAGCTTGTCAGCAGAAGGAAGCATGAAGTGCTCTAAAATTTCCTGATAGATGGCTGCGTTGACTGTGGACTTCAGAAAACACAGTGGACCAACACCAGCAGATGACAAGGCAGCCTAAATCATCACTGACTGTGGAAACTTCACACTGGACTTAAAGCAACATGGTTTCTGTGCCTCTCTTCCTCCAGACTCTGGGACCTTGATTTCCAAATGAAATGCAAAATTTACTTTCATCTGAAAAGAGGACTTTGGACCACTGAGCAACAGTCCAGTTTATTTTCTTCTTAGCCCAGGTAAGACGCTTCTGCCGTTGTCTTTGGTTCAGAAGTTGCTTGGGACGTGGAATGTGACAGTTGTAGCCCATTTCCTGAAGACGTCTGTGTGTGGTGGCTCTTGATGCACTGACTCCTGCTTCAGTCCACTCCTTTTGAAGCTCTCCTGAGTTCTTAAATCAGCTTCGCCTGACAATCTTCTCAAGCCTGTGGTCATTCCTTTCACTTGTACACCTTTTCCTACCACACTTTTTCCTTCCAATCAACTTTCCATGAATATGCTTTGGCACAGCACTCTGTGAACAGCCAGCTTCCTGTAGAGGGTCTTGATGATCGTCTTCTGGACAACTGTCAAGTCAGCAGACTTCCCCATGACTGCTGTTGGGATTACTGACCTAAACCCAGTATTTATACCCTGAGAATGGTAATTTAATAGAACTTGAAATTAAATATTCTAATAATTTGAGATACTGATTTTTTGATTTTGATGAGCAGCAAGCTGTAATCATCAAAATGAAAACAAAAAAGTGTGGAAATATTTTACTTTATGTCTAATAAAGTTTATACTTATACTTTCATACTTATGTCTAATAAAAGTTTTACTTTCTGAATTAAATTACAGAAAAAAAAAAATATTTTTTCATGATATTCTAATTTATTGAGATGCATCTGTAAGCCCTCAGTTTCAGTTTGTTTCTTGTGATATGTGGTTGTATGTTATCCTAGATTATCTCCTGTTTAGTATTGGATTAATATTCTCCTTGAGTATCTCCTGTGTGCGCTTTATTACAGCCACCTACTCCGTGACAACAGTATGATATACTTCATTTTTGAGGTGCCTGAGGCAAATAACTTCTTGTATAAAGGTTTGTGAGACAGTTAAGAACAGCATCTTCTTCAATGGTTATAACATTCTTTTCTACTTAGAGGATGTGTAAATTGTTCAAACATGTCTGGCCCATACTGTTGCTTAGCCATGTGTGGAGGCGCCTCAAATCTGGACTAGTCACATGAGCGGAGGGGAATTGTTTTGTTTAGTTTTTATTCGCTTTGTCTTTTTCATTTATTTAGTTTCCTTCAATTAAATTGCTGCAGTGCACATATAAACATAATAAAGTTTTTTTTTCTTTTTCTTTTTTTTTCTGGAGCTTTAAAAATACAGAAATAAGATCTGGGGCTGTAGAAGAAACATTTGGAGCTGTAGCCCAAAATCCAGGGCCTAGTCACACCCCTGTTAGTCCCATTGCAAAAAACACAAACTAATTACAATAGAGAAATGTTTTATGCATTTTGAGCTGTAACATTAAACACAACTCCAGCGAATTATATTTGCAGAGCGCTAGCTTGTCTTTAGCTTATCATAACAAAATTAATTCAGTTGCAAGTGACATTGCTGTACTAGTTTGTACAAGGAAATCTGCAAAGCTCATTGTGTCAACTGTATGATAACCATTAAACAGTTGAACACATGATTATGATTTTTTTTCACCATTTAGAACATGTGCTTCTAATTGCACATCCATTACGTAATATTACGTTTTCCATTACATCAGAAGACAATTAGACAATTTAGGTACTTTTTAAGAAAGATGAATTGCCTTCAAAAGAGGTGTTTTGGGCTGCCAAAAATGACTCCCTTACAACATTATTCATGGTTAGTCACAAAGTCTAATTATGAACTAAGCACTTGAGCAACTTTTTGAGACACCATTCCAAAACAATCATGCCAGACAGGAAATGTACCTTCTATTATAGACTATTTCCATCCTGGGTATGAAATGGTACAGACTGCGTAGGCGATACACTATTACTAACTGCCAGAAACTTAATAAGTTCAACAGTGCTCTTCATTCTTCCAGTTTCTAAATGTGAATAAATTGTCCATTCGTATTATTGCTAAAATTCTTGTG
The DNA here is from genome assembly GCF_019924925.1 of Ctenopharyngodon idella. Lineage (NCBI taxonomy): Eukaryota > Metazoa > Chordata > Actinopteri > Cypriniformes > Xenocyprididae > Ctenopharyngodon > Ctenopharyngodon idella. The sequence continues at coordinate 28,061,753 of NC_067229.1, read as the reverse complement.
TTCTGTCTCTGAATTTGTAATTGTTTAGATTTGTTTCAGTCAAACAAAGCACTAACATGTGGATCCTCATTTGCTTTTGAAAAAGTCAGCACAGTTCATTGAAACAGGAAGTATAGTTCTCTAGTCATGGTGGAAAATGGGGGTGGAAATCAAAATACAGTAGACTGTATAACATCCGAGCACACACAACCTGGGTAGAGACATGTGGGATGATAAAAAACAAAGACTTCATGAAAGACATGTGCTATGTCACGTCTTTCTGACCAAAACACAACGATTTACTGTAAATGATTTGGTTTCAAAAGTTGCGGCTCTCAAATTGCAGTAGTACTACAGAAACAACTGACTTTGCAATGATAGTGTAAAAATACAGTATGTTTGCAGATTGTTTACAGAATGGATCATACTGATCATTTCCATATTTAATATTGCATATTCCAATGAAACACTAAAAAATATAAGTTCAGACATTAATTATAAAATATTCTGTGGTTGTTTGCATTTAATAAAAATGAATAAATATAGTGTTATTTCTGATGAATTCATCGACTTAAAGCTGCACTATGGAACTCTGGCCAAAAAAACTGAATGTTCCTTGCAGAGTGACTCTTTTTGGCACTTCTTGTTTTCACAGATGAATTAGATGGTTTGAGGAATTACTATGGTTGCCTGTAATCGCTATAGAGTGCAACAGTGCAATATTTTTCTCTTTCATTTTTCCCATAGGGATTTTAAAAAGTCATTGAGTTATAAGCCATGAACCAAACTAATCAGTTAGGAGATGTCCTGCCATCTCCTGTGAACTTTAGCCAATGGTACAAATCCTACATGCCTCCTCTGCTCATCTCCAGCGAACCTGAAGCACATCTTGGTTGGCTGCAAGATAAGCTTTGATGCAAGGCCGCTGTACATGCAGGCACAACCAGGTGCTTAAGTATCTTGCAGTGCCATTGGACTCCAGATGGACCACCATCAATGCCTTACCTCCTCTGTTATGTCTTTGTGCTCCAATAAATAAGTTTGTGGTAGAAGGAGCAAGGAAGGTCAAAGTGAAGACCCCAGATACTGGCCAGTTGGGTGGAGCTTGCGATTGGAAGTTTTTAGCTGACCTGAATCAAAGGCTTTGCTTCCCACCCGAAATTGTAGCTACCAATCTCAGACCAGACCTTGTGCTTTGGTCCTCCTCACTTCTCACTGTGTATATCATAAAGCTTATTGTGCCCTGGGAGGATGCTGTGGAGGAGGCCTATGAACCTAAGAGCCTTCAGCATGCTGAGCTAGCAGCCGACGTGGACCAACGTGGCTGGAAAGCAAGGTTTGTCTTGTTGAAGTTGCCTGTCAAAGCTTTGTCGGTAGATCTGTCATAAAAATTCTTAAAGACTTAGGAATCCAAGGCCAAGCCCATCGGCAAGCTGTTAAAGCCCTCTCTGCTACTGAACAAGCTGGATTAAGAGGAAGGACATTGGTTGGGCCCCGTAACAACAGAGGCACTGAGTGGGGGAAAAAACAGAAGGGGGCGAACCTGGGACACCTGGGGCTGTATTCACAAAACATTTTATCTTACCACTAAGAGTTTTCCTAAATAGCAGTAAAAGTTCTTAGCTAAGAGTTTTCTCATAAAACCTATTCACAAAGATGCTGAGACAAACTTTTACTAAGGAATAGACTGAAGTCTTAAGCTAAGAGTAAGGGCGGGGTTGACCTCGTTACTATGGAGTATGCACACAGTGATTGGCTGATGGGGGAGGAGTCAGCGATTTAATCATAGAAATATTGTAGAATGAGGTGTCATGTTTCCATATTAAAATAAAGGTTTTATAATAAAAAATGTTGCCCTATTCAAATAAATATTTTTTAATAAAAATTTTGCCATATTCAAATAAAGGTTTTAAAATGTAGGCTAAGTGTCACTTATTAAACTACAACTACTGGCTATTACAGTTAATTGTCCGCCTCTTGGATGTCTGCATCTCAAGAGAATGCAGAATTCAAGCGACAAATTATGTTTTATAAACAAAGTTTGGGAGGAACACATTCAAACGGTCTTTCTAATCAGCTCGAGAGGAGGAATTATATATACACAGACGAGAGCCGACTCGCCTATAGTTACCTCGACAGTTTTCTGCATCCCTCCGCCACCCCGCTCCTCACTCTCGGCTGGCAATACTGGGAGAACTTTGGGTTTGGGCTAAATTCCAAGCTCAGAGCCCTCGATCCCCTTGGACAGCACACCAAATACGCTTATTATATATTTTTTTACTCTATTCAACCATTTGTAAGTGTGAACTTACAAATGATTAATCGGGTAATCGGACAATATTTATTTATTTGTTAAAGATTTATTTATGGCTTCTCATCGTAAATTCAAATCTATAAATCAAAATGTATTGCATTTATAAAGAAAAAGTTCAGCACCTAAGGCTCTATCACTATTGCATCAATGGTGTACAGTGTCTTTGGGATTGGCAGCAATGGCCATTAGGATTGTTTGTGATTTGGTCTTAGTGACTTAGAAGTCCTCTTGACTACTCCTAACATTTCACAGATTTAGGAGCTAGTTTTAGCACTAAAATGCTGTGTGAAATAATCTTAGAGCAAAAATTTAGGACTCCTAAAATTAGGACTGACACGCCCATTATTTTTAAGAGTTTTTCCTAAATTGGCAATTTAGGATCTACTTTTAGCCTTAAGATGTTTTGTGAATACGGACCCAGATGTCTCGAATGAGCCCTCTGGAATTGTCGTGAGCATATATCATCGAAACACCAAGGAAAGAGGGTGCCCCTATCACCTCCATATTTGTTCCCCAATCATCTCAGGGAGGTGCAATAATAGCAAGGGATATTACCATGTAGTCCTAAAATATAACTGTAATTTTTGTATGTTTTGGACATAATTGTGACAAAAACACAAAATGTTTTCATTGTGTCTTGGTGACATCATGTGAACATGATGTGATTGACTGAAACACACTGAGGTCTTAAGTGGGACATTTAAATTTGAATATTCTCACTTCCAACCTCACCTCGAACGCAGCATATGTGTTCAGCTGTACACGTAGTCTAAGTATTCGCGTCAAAACTGAAGTGTGCTTTGTTTTTAATGAGGGAAAGAACTACAATCCCATTAAGCACTGTGAATGACATTGAATAAAATATATGGATAAATATAAAACTTTTGATTTAAATACACAGTATGTTTTTTTCGCCGCTAGGGGTCGCTAAACTCTTCAAAACAATAACAAAGGCATAGATTGATGAAGCAGTGAATGAGCGTGGACTCATGGAACTTGTCGTCATCTAATAATGCACATGGATCTAATAATGTTTATGGCGAAACAATGTTTATGGATGAGTGAATGCATTCATGTTTTTTAACATGACTGTGGTATACAGCAGGGCGTGGCCGAGAATCGCGGGCGCGATTGCTAATGAGAGACAGATATCAGTGCCACACGCGAGTCCCAGGGGATATAAAGGAATGAGGACATTTCATTCTACCGTACTACTTCTAAAGCTGAAATACTACTAACAGGCCAGTTTATTTGACAAATTAAAATTGTGAGGTAAAGCAGCACTGTTTCACTTGGTCTAACGTTACACTAAACTGCATTTGAGTGTGTTAGAAGTTGTATTGTTATTCTATGTATTAGTTTGTTGGCTGTATGAGACTAACAGTAAGCTAGATCAACATTAGAATATCATACTGATGATATTCTAACATTTTATCGTGCTGAGCTAACATTAATTAGTCTAATGTAGCCTACATTTGCTTACCTTGTCTAATAACGTGCAAGAGCGGCATCGAGTTCTGTCAAGTCAAAGTTGTTGCAAAGCTCTCACCATTTCGGAAACGCCACGTTGATATTGATCCTCGTTTTATTTCACCTTTTGTCCCAAAGTTTGCTTACCATGGTCCATAATGTTTGAACAAAACAACAACATGGTTACTATGCAGTACAAGGAAACCAGGGGTAACGCAGATATTATGTCACTGACAGGCGACAAGTGACAAGGGAGGGACGGGCACTATTTAAAATTGTGAATTTCTCTGAATTTACAAATTCTTAGAAACATTTAGGATAATGTAAGTACACAGATGAATGAAATATATAACACTGTGCAAGTGGTTTTTGGATATTTTAATATAAAAATCTTACATATTGTGCCTTTAAAATGTTGATTTATAGAAACAACTTATTTTAAAATATGCATAGATACAAATATTTCAGTATTTTAAACGCATAGGGAGACTGTTCTTTTGCCGGAATCTGGTTGTTAGAATTTTCTGATTTGTGGAGATTTCTTTTCAGAATCAAGGGTAATGTAGTGTTTTATCAAGAATTCTGCAGATGAACAACAAATTTTTTTTTTTTTTTTTAAATAAGTTGAAAAAATGCAGACTTCAACAAAACCATCAATTAACAACTTTGTAGCTCACAGTAGGTCTGTCTATAAAGGTTTATGAGTTATTGTTAAAAATCAATTTCCCTATTGAGAAAATTAATGGCATTTTTATTTCTGGGATTCAACTGTAGCACACTATTTCAGAGTTTACACTATTTATTGTAGCTACAAGCCACACACGAGCCAGACTTTGTTTTCTTTATTTCATGATGGAAAACACGCAAGAACAAATGCAGTAAGCCTGGTACAGTATTTTCCCACAAAATGTGACCCGACAGCTCAAAATATAAATGTAATACTATAGTGAATCAGGATCAATGGTTCAATATCAGGATCAATATTTGGATCAATTACCTATGTAAATTAAGATTAGTCTTTAGATAAGATAGTGTCAACAACTAAAATATTAATGAACATGAACATTATTTGTAGCTAATTTTGTTCTAAGTAGGCTAGTTAGAATAAGTAAACAACAAAAAAATTACAATAATCATTAAATCTAAGAATATTGTTTTTTAGCAGATTCTCTCAAATGTTCTATCTAAAATCAAAGGACAAAAAAAAAAAAAAAAAAAAATTCCCACCAGAACCTACCATCGTTGTTGTTCTGCCTTCCCCAGTTTTTGTCGTCAAACAGAGCAAAATTGTTTTGTTGATGGAAGAAATTCTTTGTTTTAAGAGGTTTCCACAACATTAATTTTATTATTCTTATTGTGTTACTGTTGGATAGACAGTAAAAACTTTTGTGTCTTTTATGTTCAAACTGCATCTAAAGTGGGAAAAGCAAGTACATAAAGTCTTTTACCCTTTTCCATGCCCCATATAACATTACATAACATACAGAACAAACAGAAAGCTTTGTATGTTTACACACATTAGGTTCTGTTTCCTATGGATGACAATGCTATTGTTTTGGATGTACCAAGTGTATGTGGTTCAGTTTCAGGCAAATTTTGAATCAGTAGGCTCCTCCATAGTATGCTATCCTCCAGTTTCAGAAAGGTGTTGTATAACTTCCTGTTTGTGTTTTCACATCACCTTCTTCCAATCTTCCAAAGAATTCCCAAAATGTTTCATGCCTAAATTGATCCAGACGGAATTTTATGTCTGAGTTCCCTGACAGGAAGCAGGCATGCATTTGACATGCCTGCTGAACATTTGGGGTTATGAACCTACCACTTAAACCTACATGCTTGCTTAGTAGTTTAACATATGCTGCCAATTTTTTTTTTACTTTCACATATGGATATACTGTACATTTCCTGACACTGTATAGCCGATCACTATATCTGGTTACATACATTTTCATTTTCATTTTGCATTTTCCCTTATTGACTGGCTTATGCGGATTTTCCATTTCCATAACCATAAAAGTGTCTCAATGGTTTGTAGGTCTTGATCATGTTATTCCCCAGTTGTAAAACAGTGTAATCTAGACCACATCTGATATTAATGGCCTAATATAGTTTTAACAGTTCAGAAGCTGATAGTTTAATTCAACGGTCCTTTAAAAGCATGGTTGGGTATGTATAATCCATATAGGTAATGTGTTCCTACAGAATATTTCCAAACAAACTAACCTCAAAGATTAATGGTTTGGGGCATATTTAATGGCACACGACTTGGAACTTCATTGGTCTAAGTCTTGTAAAGGGTGACATCAACTTCATAAACTAATGTTGTGGATCAGGGCTGAATTGAAGCCATGTGGCTTTTTTTTTTTACTTCATTTCCAAAGCCACCAAACCACAGTACAGAAGCAAAGACTAGTTGATTAGAATGCAGTCCTGGTGCATGCTTCACTAAGTTCATAAAGTCCATCCCTGCATGAAACACAGACATTGTGGAGAGAAGATCACCACACACAGACTTAACATTGATTGAAATGTCATCGGACAGTCACGATTCTGTCTTGTGTCTGTGATGGCTTCATCAGTTAAAGCAGGGAGTTGAAATACTTAAACATATTTTCTAATGTTAGCCATGATCCTGTTAGTGGACATTTACACTTATACCAGCATGCCAGTGATTGTTTGGGATTCAACAAAGTTTAGTTGAGTTTACCTTCATGCAAACATAAGAGTCAAACATGCAAATTCAAAACTGTTTAAGAAAATGTACACACATTACATTACACAAAAGAAAAAATTACAGTCACACTCAGTGAAAACACTTCAATTATGCTAGCAATCACTCTTCAGCTTCAAAAAGCACAATTCAGTGGAGACCACTTTCTGTTTGGCGAGAGCTCCTTCCAGTTCTCATTCTGCTGGATTTGTTTGAAATTTTCAACACTTTCAACATCTTCTTGTCTGCCATCTCTTCAATTGTTATCACAGCACTCGGCTGTGTTGAGTCTAACCTCACAGATCTTTCAAGGTTTTGTGGAGGGAAGAGGTGTCTAAGTCACTGCAGTCAACGGGGTACCTCAGGGATCTATACCTCGCCCCCTACTTTTCTCAATGTACACAACATGACTAGGACCTCTCATCCAGCACATGAATTTTCCTACCTCTGCTACACAGACTATAAGCATCTCAACATCTTATTCCAGCCAGAGGATTGCAAAGTGGCTACATGGATTGCTAGAACACCACCTGTACTCAATCAAGTGAAGACAGATCTCTTTGCCTCCCCACCCAGCTCAGCAATTCATCACAACATCGATACTGGCATCCAGGTATGGCCAGTACTTGGAAGAAGAGTTTGACGAAAATCTGATCTTCAAATCTAGATCCGTCATTTCTTGATGGAAAATATTGCAATGCTCTTCTATCTGACCTTTCATGTTGGGCAAACATTTAAACCCCCAGGTGAAAAAAAAAGTACACTTCTATAATGTACTTAAAGTGCTCTATTTTCGTGCACTAATTTTGTACTTGATGTACTAAAAATTCTTCTTTAGTACTTCTTAAGATAATCTTAAGAACATCTAAGTGTACTCAACTGTGCTATTTTGAGACACCATGAAATATAAACTAAAATGTGCTTTTAATATGCTATCTCTGTATTTTAAAAATATATTTAGTTACCACTTGTAGTACACTATAAGTTCAAATCTACTATAAGTGGTATCTAAATATATTTTTAAAATACAGAGTATATTAAAAGCACATTTTACTTCATATTTCATGGTGTCTCAAAATAGCACAGTTGAGTGCACTTAGATATTTTTAAGATTAGCTTAAGAAGTACTAAAGAAGAATTTTTAGTATATTAAGTACAAAATTACTGCACGAAAATAGAGCACTTTAAGTACATTATAGAAGTGTACTTTTTTTTCACCTGGGCCACCGCTGAGTTAAAACAACCCAACTGCTGGCTTTGTCCATTTTCAACCCAACTTGGGTTGTTTTTAAGGCAGATTTTTTTTTTTTAGAGTGAAGATATTTTGTTAGTAAATGACTCATGGATCACACACACACACACACACACACACACACACACACACACACACAAAAAACTTGACATGAATTACCTTCTCAGTCATTAAATTTGACTGATATTTACATTTGGAAACATGTAAGCTATATGGTGTGAAAACACACCAGTCTGTGTGATTATTTCTAACAGAATTGGGAAAGTTTCTATAATTTTGTGGTGTTGTGGTGGTGTCTCTGAGTTTTTTTGTTAATCCATCAGTGAGCCACAGGCAGTTTGGCTGCCATGCATGACAGCAAGATGCTTATTTTAGCATAAAAAAAAAATCCAGACACAAACTATAGACTTCTTTCCCCTTACAACATTAGCCTGAGTGAAAAAATGAAAAACATTTCACTTTTTATATGAACAGCAGTTCAGTGCTGCATGTCTTAACACGTTCTCAAGATGATATTTCTAGATGACAACCTAAGATTAGTATGTCTGATGTACTTTGTTTCCCCATTTGCTTGCACCTTTAAAGTCCCTTTGACTTTTTTTTTTTTTTTGTCTTCACTTACATAAGTTGGTAGAATTAGCACTGATATTCAGTCTCTTTAATTACTGCCCTGGGGTGCACCTCACAATATCTTAGCAAATCATCAATCACGAACACTAACTATCACTTTCAGGTGCTTATATATGTTCATATGCTGCTTGTTAATAGTGAATAATTATATAGTAGATGTAAGGGAATGCAACATTGTCTGGTCTCCTGATCCCCCTCATACAAGATAGTCATACACTATCTATACTGTAAATGCACAGAATAACATGAAAGAAAGCACAATACTGTTGACTGCAATTTCTGAGCATCTGACTTCATTTCCACAAACAGTCTGTGAATCATAGGAATGATACAAACTGATGGGAAATTCATGTGATTTTGGTATGACACACCATCACCCTACTCAAAATAAACTGTAAAATGTTTTTCTACCTTTTTATGTGAAAAACATTTGTGCAGTATACATAAATCTCACCTAAATGTGATGAAATATTATGTTAAACCTAGAACCTATTTTATCATTTATTAGTTACTACTGAAATTTGTAAGAACCTGAGAATCTAAGTGGTGCTTGCCACCGTGGTGTAGATGTATTTGTAGACCTGCACATCAACTACCATCCCCCAAAACTGTCTCTCTCTAAAATCCACACTTTCCCTCAACAAGCCACACAATTTGAGGTATCGTTCATGTTCATAGCGGAAATTTGAATCCCTAACCTTGAGCAAAATCAATAGTAATAGTACTTAGCAAACACTACTAAATATAAAATTTTAATATATTAAACTGGTCCTTTTGTGATTTTCTGTTACACACTGTTCCCTACTTAAGTTTGAACTGATTACACACTTAACACTTCATTCTGCTTTATAGCCAGAGGCATTCAACCCCCTTAATTGAAGCCATTAAATATTTATTTGCCCTGTTTTATGGTACAATAACAATTAAAGTGGACATTGAGTCTTTCCATGGTATATGCATAATATGTTAATAATAATAAGCATGACAACATTTTATCAAGGATCCTAAGAACAACACAGGATATGTATTATTTTTTCTGCTTGTCATGCCTGGCTGTAAATGTTTGCATTGCCTGGCCATATAAACCACAGGAAGAGTGGGAGCAAAAAGGTGGGACAGCAGCGGTAAACCTCATGACATCACAAGCTTCACAGCCATTGGCTGTTTCCAGAGGGAACAGGGTTTAAAAGCCAACCAGCAGCCATCTCTCACCAGCATCAAAACATAGCAAGATCTCATCTGATAAACAGGACCTCAGTCTATCCTTTGACATAGTCAAAGAACTTCAAATTTCGCAAAGAGAAAGAGGTAAGTCACAATTAAACAATTCATTTATGTTTATGTTTTAGGATGTTGAGGTTAAAAACCAATTGTCATCAAAGGTTTCAGTATGCAGATGTTGAAAGAAGCCCAAGTACTTATGTGGAATGTATTTACTTGCTTGTAATCTTGCCATTTTTCAGGTTCGTCATGCATTTATTTGTATTTATATCATGAAAATTACTTTTCATAGAACAGTTTGCAATCATGTTCTGTAGCTACAGTCTATTTTAACCTTAAATCGTGAATTAATTCATACAGCAAATGCAGTTCTTGCAAAATAAGCATCAAAGTTCAGATAAATCCATTCTTGTTCAGCCTCAATGTAAGCACAAGACTGAAGTTATGAAGACTTTTAATGATTCCAACCACAGTTTATTATAGGCAGAGATGATTAACATGAACTTGACAGACAAAAGAGGAAGTTGCGGCTATGGCACATAAAGGCCTTACTAATTTGTCAACTGACTCATTTATTCCAGCGACACAACCACTAAATTAAAGTTCCATACAAAAGAATAATAATACTGGCTGACTGACAGTTGCCACCACTACTTCTGCCGGCAGCCTCAACAAAACGCTTCGACACTTAGTGTTCTGTTCTGCACTTCACATTTTCTTTTGACGCCACAAATTTTAGGCCTTGGCTCACAGCAACGAAGATTCTAATGAGAAACTAAGTCTGGAGCCAGAGGCGTTCTATTTCTTGGGATTGTGGCTGCTACATAGTCTACATATAACTTCTGGAATTATACACCAGAGGAGATCATTATAGGTATCGCTAAACACATGTTACCTCAACTTATACTTTATGCAATGTAGTTGTAGCTGAAAACAAACGAGAGATGTTTCATGGTGAGGACTTGTAGGAAGTAGGCATTCTTTGGCATTTACCAACATGTTTCTGAGTGCCTTAAAAGGCATGCTTCCTTCCGGGTCGGTTTGCCTTGCAGTAAATGCGTAAATACCAAAAATACCCACTCTTGAGGCAGTTGAGCACAGGCAATCCTCTCTGTAATAGATTTCTTATTACCGTGCATTAGTTGGCGTAACTTTTTAATGGCTTTTCTAACATATTTACATTTATAAGGTCAAAATTGATGTTCTTTGTAACTGTGCATCTCTTTGTTTTCCTCCCTTTTTAGAGTATTTTGCACAAAAATGAAGACTCTTATCGTTTTAACGCTCCTCGTTGCCACAGTCTTCTGCCTACCTGTAAGTTCATATTAAGCGTTATTTTAACTGTGAAAACTTGGCTACCATTTTTGTCTTCTAATGTGTATATGCACATTTTTCTCAGGTCAAGCGCTCAGCTAGCAGTTCAGAGAGCTCAGAAGAGCTTGTTGCTGTTCAACAGGCAAGTATCTTATATGAAATGGACAAAATGAACAAAATGTGTTGAAATGAATAATGTGCAGAAAACTACACTGCTATTTTAACAAAACATCTGTCCATACAGCCACCTCCTATTCTCCGAAAAGCTGCTGCTAATATGTTTGAGGCAGAACCTACACAGGTAAAACCCGTCCTCTAGCCTCTAATATGACTGTAATTCTGTCTATAAGAGAATAGTTAACGCCTAAAATTCTGTTATTTATTCACCCTCGTGCCATTTCTTTCCTTTGTGGAACACAAAAGGTGAAATTTTGAGTAATATCTTGGCCACTTTTTTCAATAAAATGAGGACTGGGGCTGTCAAGCTGAAAAATGACAAGAAACCTACAAAAAAGAACCAATTCACTCTTTTAAATCAGATCTTTTTAAAAAGTCGGTTGATTCAAGTCATAAAAAAAATGGTCTGAATGACTCTTTGATTTGGTTGCAGTGGTTAACGGCTCACTGTTCCTCACAAAATCAATATCGTATGACTTCAGAACACTTGAAATTTAGTATCTGGACCACTTTTAATGATACTTTTATGGTGCTATTGCATTGTCAATGCATGGACTAATACATAATTAAAAATGATCTACTGAAGAAAGAAAGTCACACAGGTTTGTAAGGGTGAATAAATGATGGGTGACTATAGTAATTTGGGTGAACTATTACTTTAACGTCAAAGTACTAATATAAACTAGCACCTTTGAGCTATTTAAATTTAAGGAGGTGGTAACTGCTGAAATGAGAAATACTGTATTGTTTTATTTATGCCAAGGCATTTGGTTGTGTTTCAGACCACGCCAACAGAATCTAATGAAAGCACAGACAGTGCAGATGACACTGAGGTAAATGAAGACTCATCCTCTGACCACATCACACGTCACTGCACTCCCACAATAGCCAATAAAAGACAGCAGGCTCTAAAAATACCATTCTGTTGGTCTAGACGCACTGTAAGTGACCCTGCTGCGAGTCTCAATACTGTTTCTTTCATTTGCAGGAGGCATATGAGGAATCTGAAACAGATGAGAACAAAGAGGAGAACGTGAGTCACTTTGATTATGCTAAAATACTTACGTTTTCTGTCATGTAGAACCACTGTGGCCAGTTTCTAAACAACGGACTATTTTTATTTCAAAACCTAGAATTTAGGAATTTATCAAGTGGCGACCTTCCTGTAGCTCAAACAGGTTCAATTCCCAGAGAAAGAAATTGCTGATAAAATGTATGCCTTAAATGCATTGTGAGTTGCTTTGGATAAATGTGTTTGCCAAATTCACAAATGTAAAGGCAAACACAGTGTTAATCATAGAAAATCATATAAAAAAGTAAACAAAAAAAATACTTAAAATCCAAAATAATATTGTCTAGTAGCATGGTTGACTCACAGATGTTGATGTCAGCAATAAAAGATACATGAAGTTTCTCCTCCCTCATTTATTTTACTATCTTGACTGATTACGCATGGTTATTTGGCTAGTTGCATTTTATTATGTGCATTTAGCATTTTCCAGACCAGAACTGAGACCCATTTTTGGGTCCCAACTCACCCTTTGATAATAACTAAAATACACAGGAAAGGAGCTGACAATATATTTAACTACTTAAGTTTCCATTTACCAAGCAATTGTCCTGCAAAACTGCTGTGGGATGTAACAGATGTGACAACACAAATATGAGAAGCAGGATTTTGGAACAATGAGATTTTCAACCCAGCATGACCCAAACAGAAAAAAAAAAGAAAAAAAAATTACCACCATGCTAGCAGTACAGCTACAGAATTTTATATTGTCAATTAAATTATATTGTCCATTAACATATACTGTCCGTTTAGGACACTGATTCCAGTGAAAGTGAATCTGGAGAAACTGAGACCACCGCAGTCCCATCCACAGTAGAGCCCTCACTGGACCCCATCATCAACACAGGCCGGGGAGACAGCATGGGCTACCCTAGCGACTACAAAAAAACCATCGTCTATGTGGACGCAAACGACTTTGAAAAGCTACCTTCTCCATACAAGTCCTACAGCAGTGACAAGTTGGGCGGTTTGACATTCGTGAGCAAGAAGACATCTGCTTATGATGATCAGAGCATCAATGATGTGGAGAAAGAGATTAAACTGTACAAGGTAAATAGAAGGGTTACTTTATGTTTGTAAAATCTGCCCATACGCAAAGTAGACAAGTAATAGAAAAGGAAAATATACATGTATTTGCAGCAGAACAAATGTTAAGAACACTTACAAGAAAGTACTGTGGCAGAACCATGCTATCAGATGGTACTTGGTAATTAGGGGCGGCGTTCGGGGTGACCAACTAAAAGTAGCGATGCTACCAACTTAGGCCTATTTATGTTTCAATACCATGCCAGTAATTCAGTTATTTTCATAATAGTGTTGCTTTTCCAGTGACAAACTTCATTTCACGACTGCAGGCTATAGTGCTGCACTGTTGCTGAGTGAATAATCAAACGCACTTACCTGAATGGTCCTCTCTCGCTTCACTTCCCTCATTTAGGGTAGGCATGAGCGAATCATTTCGGTGAAACGATTGATCCTGAACGGTTCTCTCTCTTATGCAGTTTGTGTCGTGTGGCCTGTCACTGTTTTTGAAAGAGAAAAAATACGGCTCTAATAAAATGATAAATCATATATTGGATAGTCAGCTAATTTCATATTCTCCTCCTAAATAACTAAAATGTAGTTAGCTACGCTGAAAGTTAAAAACAAAAAATAGCTACTTTTTCGAAGCTTTAGCTTAAACTGTAGTTTATCTACTTTAAATTATGACTAGCTTGTTACACTTTTAAAGTAGCCTCCCCAACACTGATTAAAGTTGGCATGAAACTGAAGTTGTGATAGTCTTTTCTCCCCTATTGTGACGTATATCCTCAAGAAATTGCTTCTGGAACAAGACAAAATGTAGGGCGGGACTTGATTTTGACCGTGTGACAGGTTGTCCCACTTTTGCACCAGTAAACAATCATCAGAGAAGTCTGAAGTTATTTTGATTAAAGATTATGAGGCACCTGATTTTTTTTTTTTTTTTTTTTAATTATGTGAACGCATAAATCATTTATAATAAATACGGCAATATTCCATCAAAAAAGGGATTTTTTAAATTTATTTTGGTTTTTGCTTTGACAAGTAATGTTACTATTGCTCATATGGAGAGTAAAAAAAACCCACAGAGTATTAATAAGTATTCATCTTTGTTGTGTAACCCTACCATTTATGCAACAGACATGAATGGTACCTCAAATTAACAACTGAATGATATAACAAAACGAGAATCACTTCTGTTTCTCAGGCTCTACAGGTGCATGATGCTCCTCTGGAGGAGGAGGACACCAGCACCCCAGAGGTGGAAAACATGGAGCCAAGCGATCGCCAGGTTGCTCTGGGAAGCCAAGAGATCGTTCCCGCCGAGAACCAAGAGTCAGATAGCGAGGGGGCGAGTGCTGGTGACGCTCCCACCGACAGCGCAAGCGCCAGTGCCAGCCAGGAGGAAAATGAAGAGGAGTCAGATAGCAGCCCGAGCAGCGAGGATACCACAACCACGCCTGGAGCTGCAGACAGCGATGAAGACTCCTCACAGAGCACAGAAAGCCAGGAGAGCGATTCGGATGAGGAGACCACCCAGACCACCGAGGCTTCCATCGTAACCGCAAAGTAAACACAGTCAAGCACAAACCCTCAACGGGCTGTCGACACAAACGAATGCAAATGTATTAATTGTATGGTGCTTGGTGACTCACTCCACGTGATGTTAGTGTGAGTTAGACAACAAACGGCAGAGCACAAAGATACGGTTCAAACGAGTTCTTGAACTGCTGCCAAACCTGTTAAGATGCAGTTTCATCTCAACAATGTCTTCCTGTTCATTGCACAATTATTTGCAAACTTAATGTAAATGTAATTTTATACTGCTATATGTAATGAATGATCATTTATGAATAAATTTTGTCCTATATCAGTTATGCAGTGTTTCTTAGTGCACCGAAAATACACAAGATGAAGCAATGTCTAAATATTACCAAAGCTATCTTAAAAAAGAATTACAGATAAAAATCCATTAAACCGTTCAACATGGACAGAGTTTGCCTTTAGAAGAGTGCAATTTTATTCAACACAATATTTGGCTATAGTGCTGTCTGAGGCAAAATCCTATAGCCTTAAAGCCTTGGTGAAAAAAAAAAAATACAACTAAAATATCTAAACCAACCTAAACTGAACTGTCTGGTTTGCTGGTCTTAGTCTCCCTGGTCTGTTCATTGGTTTTGGGCACTTTTTAGGGTGGTTTTTAGCAGTTTTTTTTTTCAGCAGCCCAGCCATATGACATAGAGAAGTGGTTTCTTAAGTCGGCATGAAGCAGAAGTTGCGATAGACTTTTCTTCCCTATTGTGACGTATATCTGAGTGAGATGGCCTCTGGTACAAGAACAAATGTAGGGCGGGACTTGATTTTGTCCATGGGGAATTGATTGGATGGTTGTGGTTTGCTATTGGTCGATTTCAAGTGAGTGACAGGTTATTCTCCCGCCCTCACGCCACATAATTAGAGAAGAGATGAGTTGAAAGAGGGAGGGAAAGGTATTTTGATTAAAGGTTATGAGGAACATGAATTTTAAAAATAATGATGTGCACGGATAAATCATTTATAATAAATACTGCAATATTTCATCAAAAATAAGAATTGTTCATTTTGATTTTTGGTGAGCTTTTTGACTTGAAGGCCCCTTATATTGGTTGAGATATTTCCTCTGGCATTTCTGCAGTGATTATGACAGTTTACATTATTATTTTTATTGACAGAAATGTATGACTTGGTCCAGTAATACCCATGCAAGAACATAGCAATAACCTAGAAACCATCTACAACACCCAAGCATCTTGGCCTGAGACACCTCTCTACTACAGCTACAGCAATGCAAAGACTGTTTTGAATGTCTAAATAGCTGTGCAGCTGTGCCTTTCTTGTGCCAATGTCTTGATGTGTAGGCTTCAGACAAATATTTGTCAACCTTTGAAGTTTGAGTGAGTCTTTAGTGCTCTGTAATTAGCCTGCTCTGTGCATGCAGATAGTCTGAGCCATTTCTTACAAAAATACTAAATAAAATGTCTAATTCTTTATCAACAAATCACATTGGGGTTGACAAAGTATCAGTATGGTGCACATAACTTCTGCTCCACTAATGTGACGTTCTTCTCAATGTACAGTACAGTAAGTTTAATTACGTTTCTAATCACAGAGTTAACAAATCAAACTAAACTACAGTGTTCCTCACCGTCTGGTAATGTTTGCAGACGCTTTCCATGTATAATTAACCTAACAACAAAAACACACATTTTGATTTAGGTATGAGGCTCAGATGCAAACTAAAGCACTGTATAAACTGTTCAATGCTGGCAAATCTGTTTAAGCCTTTATAAATAAAAATATAAAAAAGACTATTAAATATAACCTAAAATAAAAAATGTATATTTTATATGCGATATTGTTATTATATGTGATATATATATATTTATTATTATATAAATATTTAGCACATATTTTATATGCAAATCACTGAGGTACTACTAGTCTCAGACGGCCCACAGTTTGTTGTTGGAATTTTCAATATCTGGCAAGCACTGGCTGACCTTGGCTGACCTTACGTGACTTCTTAGATGTGCAAATGTACTGATTACCAAAATGCTGTGTCCTAAAATGCAATGCGCTAAACTTGACCTTCCATCTGTAACAATGATAAATGGATATCAATATGATTAATGGTCCCCCTCCTCATATAATTATGTCACATGGTAATATCTGACCAATACAATCATGTAGGAAGGTGGGATTTGTACAGTTGAGCTCAAAAGTTTACATACCCCTTGCAGAATCTGCAAAAATGTTAATCATTTGAACAAAATAAGAAGGATCATGAAAATTGCATGTTATTTTTTATTTAGTACTGTCCTTAATAAACTATTTCACATAACAGTTGTTTACATGAAGTCCACAAGACAAAAAAATAGCAGAATTTATAAAAATGACCCCATTCAAAAGTTTACACACCCTTGATTCTTAATACTGTGTGTGGTTACCTGGATGATCCACGACTGTTTTTTTTTGTTTTGTTTTGTGATGGTTGTTTATGAGTCCCTTGTTTGTTCTGAGCAGTTAAACTGAGCTCTGTTCTTCAGAAAAATCCTCCAGGTCCTGCAGGTCCTTTGGTTTTCCAGCATCTTTTGCATATTTAAACCCTTTCCAGCAGTGACTATATGATTTTGAGATCCATCTTTTCACACTGAGGACAACTGAGGGACTCAAACACAAGTATTAAACAAGGTTCAAACATTCACTGATGCTCCAGAAGTAAACACGATGCATTAAGAGTCGGGGATGTAAACTTTTTGAATTGGATGAACAAAATAAATTGTAATAAAAAAAAAAAAAACTTTTTTTTGTCTTCTGGGAAACATGTAAGTATCTTTTGTAGCTTCCAAAGGGCAGAACTAAATGAAAAAATATGTTCTTTAAACAAAATAAAAAAAACTTGCACATCAACTTCTTGTTCAAAAGTTTTCACCCCTGACTCTTAACGCATTGTGTTTCCTTCTGGAGCACCAGTGAGCATCATGTTTGCAGCTTTTGTAATAATTTTGTTTGAGTCTCTCAGTTGTCCTCAGTGTGAAAAGATGGATCTCAAAATCATATAGTCACTGCTGGAAAGGGTTCAAATATGCAGAAGATGCTGGAAAACTGAAGAAACTGCAGGACCTTTTTCTGAAGAACAGAGCTCAGTTTAACTGCTCAGAACAAACAAGGGACTCATGAACAGTCATCACAAAACAAAAAAACAGTCGTGGATCATCCAGGTAACTACACACAGTATTAAGAATCAAGGGTGTGTAAACTTTTGAATGGGGTCATTTTTATAAATTCTGCTATTTTTTTGTCTTGTGGACTTCATGTAAACAACTGTTATGTGAAATAGTTTATTAAGGACAGTACTAAATAAAAAATAACATGCAATTTTCATGATCCTTCTTATTTTGTTAAAATGATTAACATTTTTGCAGATTCTGCAAGGGGTATGTAAACTTTTGAGCTCAACTGTATCTTATGTCATAGACCATTAAGTTAGATTGTAACAAGCAATATGCTTCCGATCCCAAATAGCCTTTTCATTATCATTCAGCATATGCACCTTTTGACTTTCAGTGTAATTTGTAACCATGCAAAACGAATGCAATGTAGCATATGATGTAAATTGTTGAGATTAATTAAAGTTCTTTAATACCATAGAATGCAGTGTTGGGATAAGGCATAACAGGTAACATAAGTTAATGAGTTACATAATCAAATCACTTTTTTCAAGTAACCAGTAAAGTAACACATTACTTTTAAATTTACAACAAAAGGCGAGAAAAAGTAACGCAAAAGTATCAACGCATTACTTTTCATAAAAAGTAAGGCATTTAGTTGTTTTTTAGGGAGTAACGCAATATTGTAATGAATTACTTTTAAAAGGAACTTTCCCCAACACTGCTAGGATGGTGCTGTTAATTTGATTTATTTTGACCTCATGAAAAAAACCTGTGAATTGAAAATAACGTACATAGAAGGTTCCATGTCATTTACACTAATGCTATGGTAATACTACTACAACTACTGATAATAATAATTGTATATTGTTATTATTATTATTATTATTATTATTTCATTTGGTTACTGAAAAAGTTACAAGAAAAGTTACTGAACCCACATATTAATATGCTGATATTAAATCATATTTTCTTAATTCAGACAAAATACTACCAATAAAAACCCCTTTTAAAAATGACTCGATTTTTTTTTTTTTTTTTTTTTTTTTTTGCATCATATTAAAGGTAGTGACATCATAAAATTGTTCTTAAATGAAAAAATAAATAAATAAATAAAATAAATAAATAAATAAATAATCGAAATGAGCACTTAAAACCATAATGGTGACATGCAGATATAATCTTTATTAGTTAAATCATTCATTAGTATCATTCGTTTTCAAAGCACATTGTTATACTGTGCACTATAATCAGTTGTACATTGTTATTTGTACATTAATTTTGCATTAAAATATGATTAAACAGCAATATTGCAAGTTATTAGCAGATTAGCAGTCGTCGTTGTCACCCCTGCCATCACAGGTAGTGGTTGGTGGTTTTTTTGTGGTCCTAGCTACCGTAATGACTTCCTCAGAAGAATCAGATTCACTTGATTTAGACTCGTTTGATTCAGAATTTGAATCCTGTCTGGATGAATCATCTTCCTCTGAACTGGATCTTGACTGCACAGACTCTGATGAATCAGATCCTCTGCGCAAAGGAAACCGACGATTCAGAGAATCGCTTTCCTCTGAACTGGATCTTGACTGCACAGACTCTGATGAATCAGATCCTCTGCGCAAAGGAAACCGACGATTCAAAGAATCATCTTCCTCTGAACTGGATCTTGACTGCACAGAGTCTGATGAATCAGATCCTCTGCGCAAAGGAAACCGACGATTCAAAGAATCACTTTCCTCTGAACCGGATCTTGAATCACTTTCCCCTGAACTGGAACTTGGATCACTTTCCTCTGAACTGATTCTTGACTGCACAGAGTCTGATGAATCAGATCCTCTGCGCAAAGGAAACCGACGATTCAGAGAATCACTTTCCTCTGAACCGGATCTTGAATCACTTTCCTCTGAACTGATTCTTGACTGCACAGAGTCTGATGAATCAGATCCTCTGCGCAAAGGAAACCGACGATTCAGAGAATCACTTTCCTCTGAACCGGATCTTGAATCACTTTCCTCTGAACTGATTCTTGACTGCACAGAGTCTGATGAATCAGATCCTCTGCGCAAAGGAAACTGAGGATTCAAACAGTTGAAAAAAGTATCATTATTAATAGTACTTTATTCTTTTGAAAGAAACCAAAGTAGCTATAAAAGTAACATTTTATATATGTAAAAAACATAATAAAAATGTAAAAGAAAACATTTAATTGATACTGTACTTACTGGTTTTGAAAAGACTGATGCAACAAAAAGCATCAGTATCATTGCCTGTGTTGACTTCATCCTACAAAACAAAAGCAGCAAAAGAGATTAATGTGAAATCTTTATTCTCTAAATATTGTTTTCCACAGTATAATTTTTTTATAACGCATTTTGCTTGCTCGTGTTCATGATTATTCATTTACCAATAATAAAGACAGATTCAAAAGCCATAAATGTCATATAAATCAAGAGATGAATGAGTTACCTTGTACAGATGCTCTTGTCCAGTTATTGTAATGTCACAGTCTGTATTTACTCTGACAGCTGTGGTACTATGGCTTAAATACTGGCTGGATGTGAGTAAACCAGGGCTTGGTCCAATGAATTCCCATGTAGATGACATGACAATAAGTCAACTTTTGTGCAACTTCCGCATCTCTACCAAAACTTGCAAAATGCCTTTCAAAATCCCTTATACAATCAGTGTGAAGTAATCCAAACAAGAGTAAATCATGCAACACCACTGCCCCAATGCATTGTTTAGACAAACCACATTGCCTGTTACGTGTTTAGTATGTGAAAGGCTCAGAACTTAAGTGTACTATATGTATACTTATGTACAGGGTTTACTGTACTGTACTTCTCAAATACATGCATGTGAAATTATGGCCTGTGACTTTATATTTTGGACAGTTTTTATACTGTATAATATACGGCAAACTCACAACTGAAATGCATACTTTTCAAATTATTTAAATAGCAATTTGAATACATTTTTAATGCTTGACATATGAACGAATGTTGGGTATCATAAAACCTAATATGTAAATATGCCTATAAATGGTGTGGGTCTATGACACACAAGTGTGTCCCTGAACAAAAAAGGAAAAATATTTTGGAAATCTAGTTCAAAACATATGCGGCAAGTTCTTGGAAATGTACAATTTGTATTTATAGTGGTTTCTTATTGCTTTAAAAAACTTTTATACCATTTTCAAGAAAAGATTCAAAGGTAACACTTGGTGGTAATGGAACAATAGTTAACTGAACTAATGAACTAAAATGAACTAACAATGAAAACTAAGTAAAGTAAAAGCATTTATTAATCTTTGTTAATGTTTATTTCACCATTTACTAAAACACTAGCTTTTAAAATCAAACACATTATTTAATGGACCTGAGCTGACATGAACTAACAATGAACAGTTTGTATTTTTATTAACTTAATCAAAGATTAATAAATATGTGTTGCTCATTGTTAGTTGGCTGATGGCTGTTAGCAGTCTGTAGCACGCTTTCAGAAGGCATCTGAATCAACATCTAAGATAAGTAAAAATAATCTTTTATTCCACATATGCGCTTTTGTGTGGTCCGGTTATCATTCCTAAATGAGCTATCTCACAAGTTTTAAACTAGCATCATGTCAACAGATGCATGAGTGTATCACTGAAGCATATAAGCAGCAGTTTTACTGCATGGTTATGCAGCAGTGGTCTTTTGTTGTTACAGCTATTTTATACGCTGTTTAGCACATTATGAAAACAGTTAAAGTGATATAAGCATTGCACTTTATCGGCGTCCAACATATTTAGCAGCGGTACTACTCAATGACGCATTCATTTTCAGAGTAATGTTTTTTTTTTGCTTTTTTTGATCAAAGTTTTTTTATTAGTTTTCACATTATACAGAAAGGAGAAACACACAACTAAACCCCCCTCCCCTGAACACCATACATACTTAGATGTCCATGAAATAAAACATTTTTACATTGCAATGTTACCTGCTTCCATTCCCTCAACAAAAGTTAAGAAAGGCTGCCAGATATTATAAAATGTCCCAGTAGACCCTCTGACTGTATGTCTAATTTTCTCCAACTTAAGATGGTTCATGACTTCCCTTATCCAGTGGCTATGTGTCGGTGGATTAGGGTCTTTCCATTTAAACAGTATCAGTCTCCTAGCCGGAAGACAACAAAAGGCCAACATGTTAATTTCCCTTTTGCTAAGAGAGGTGTTTACCGGGGCCACACCAAACAATGCAATAAATGGGGACGGCTCTACTGTCTTTCCAAATACCCCGGAAAAGTTCTCAAAAATATTAAGCCAGAATGTGTAAAGTCTTAAACATGTCTAGAACATGTGCAGAAGAGGGCCTGCCTACATCGATCACATGTGGTGTCTATGTCAGCTTTAATTTTAGAGAGTCTGACTTTAGACCAGTGCAGACGGTGTACAATATTAAATTGTATTACAGCACGTCTAAGGCATATGGATGATGAGAAAATTCCCTGTATTATTTTGTGCCAAATTTCTTCTGAAATCGGTTCATCTAAATCTGTCTCCCAATTGTTTTTAAGTAGGTCTAAGGGTGTTGAACCATATATGCTGAGTAGTTCGTAAATTCAAGAGCAATGTTTTTTTTTTAGCAGTGACTGTCACTTAAAAGAACTATCAATACAGTTAATACTAAGCGTCATGTTTGTTATATTCTGGTGGCGTCCAAACACAAGCTGAATCATTATGCAGTTTTGTCTATACAGCAGTAAATGGTCTATTGTTGTATTTCTGTGAGTATGCTGTCTAAGCACGGTTGAGAAGGAAAATAAGCATTCACATACATGTTTACATGTTTATCTGCATAAAATGACATCGTTATTCAAGGTTTATTTTTTCTTAGCTATGCTAACATGTTGATGCAGCTCAGTCATTTCATTATCGCTCCTAATGGTTATCATTATCAAATGACTTATTGATGATATTTGCTAGGTGGTGCTGGGTTCCCATCTCTATCAGCTTGCAACGTTTTATTTATTGCTCATGAGAACACACAGCATGCATTTCTAGTGCTAAGCTGGTCGGCAAAGTAGCCAAGGCACACATAGATAGTAAAACATGCGATCCCATTAAAAAAAAAAAAAAAAAAAAAAAAAAAAAATTGCAGTACATATGTCTTGGTGATAGATCTGCTGTTTTCGGGGGTGTTTGTTCTATCCCTTTCTGTCTATGTCATCATGTGTAGATTTATGCATATTTGTAGACGCAGCAGCTTGTTCTTACTCAAAAGCACATGTATAGTACTGTATTGTCTAAATCTCCCATTAAATGTGTAGGGCGAAAAGTGCTTTTCAATGTACAGCACTAGTCTTCTTCAGCTGTTTCACCACAGCGTTATTGGCTTGCCTTACACCTGTTTTGATCTGTTAGATGTTTGTGTTGAAGAAGGCTCTGCCCTTTTCTCTGTTCCCTGCTTTGTTGGGGGTTAATTCATGTATGTTACATGTGCAGCAGCAGCATGTCTTACATGCTCACAGCAGTATCTGTTAATGTATTGGCAATAGCAAGTCTCGGTACTTGCTTTGCAGCAGCAGCAGCAGCGTAGCAGATCTATTCCACCAAGACCAAATACATTAACATTGCCATTTCCATTACCATTCTAATCTCAATTACCATACCAATATCCCGAGAGTTGTCTTGACAGAACTAACGTTAACTAATGGCGTTAATATAATGACTCTAAAAATGAAAATGTCATGTGGTTTAACACTTAAATAAAAAATACAGACCTTAAATACATGTTTATGGTGAGTGTCTATTAATCATTATTTTCCAAAAAGCTTTGTAAGTACAAAATACAGGCCAATAGAGCTCCGGAGGTTGACGTCAGGCAATCTAAACTCCGCCATTTTGGCAGGCCATCAGGAGAGCGCTAGAGCGGCTGTAGCATTGGTATCGATAGTGGTCGAACAATAACTTAAAACCAGACTGTTTAGACCTTAAAAACCTTACTATTTCAACATGGTGGACAGCTGCTGTGCGCCAGGATGCCAGAACAGGTGGGGGAAAGCAAAGGGGAAATCATTTTATCGTATTCCTAAGGATCCCGATAGATGACTGAAATGGTTCACTGCAACAAAACGTGCTAACCAACAAAACAAAACAAAACAAAACAAAACAAAACAACAGATGGATGAATTTTTATTTTTTTGTCTTTAATCTCAGTATTCCAATAAGTGTTGTTTTTATGTTTAATAGTAACCCTAAAATGACATGAATGAGTTTAAAATGTGTTAAATAACTGGGCTGATATAGGCTATATAAGAATTTTCAGTATAATGTAATGTTACACATTATTCCACCGGTCACAATTGTGGGCGAACATAAAACACAATTTTTCACACACATTTCCATAAAAATTTCAAAAAAATAATTATTGTTTATTTTAAGGTGCAACTAATGACACCTCATTTGGATATTTTCATGTCTGGGGAAATATTTGGGATTAAACGGGTTAAGATTTCATGACATTTATGATGTCTACTGTATTCACGGTGATATAGCTGGCTACCTACAAACAAGGACAGCTAGGGCCGATTACGTTACCTAACAACACAGTTGACTTACCCTTCCGATGACGACGAAGCAGGTTTTAGCCGGCAGAATCCAAAGCTGAATATTCATCACAAAAATTGGATTGTGTCCATTTGTACCCCTCCAGGTTTTTGTAGGCTTTTAAAGAGTCTCCGGAGTAGGACTAGGGAAAGTTGATGAGGTAACATTAGTTGTTAGATATCAGGATACTGCAGGTCAGAAAAGCTATCCGTTCTTTTAACAATAGACGTTAAAAGCACTCCAGGTGCATTATAGGGATCTGTTATGTTTATTCTATTATGTTTTGCTATGTACAGGTCTCTGTTTTTTTAATTAAAATGCGCAGTGAATTCTGTTGCCTTGAAACTCATGCTGGCACCATTAATTTCATATTCCCTCCCGGCTGTCCTTGCCTGCCAACATGGTGGTGTAAACAGAATGGGTCACGTGACATCCGGAGCTCTATATGCTCAATGAAGACCAGGAGTCAAAGTTGAAGTTCAATCAGTTGGCAGAGCGTTTACTGAAGACAAAGTTCTCTATACTTCCATAGGACCATAGAAAATAAGTAAGAGTGCTGAGTAATGAGTAAGAGTAATGAGTGTTGAACTCTCCTGTTCCTTCGGCATGGTCACATGCATCTCATAATAATAAACAACCCCTGCAAACATAATTAGTTAAAACATAGACAAAATATTTTCCCTTCAAGGCTGAGTTTTTTGTCAGGACTTCACTGGAACAGAACATGAAAACCACATCCACACAGGGCACAGATATAAACTTCTACACGATTCACTGTCATAGTTTAACACGTCACATGTCGCATACAGCTATCATGAGAAGAGCAGAACCAAAATGAAAAAGAATGAGTTCAGACTGACAATTCTCTTTCTACAAAATATAACTATTGATTAGTTTGGTTGTATGAGCAAAATAATTAATTACAAAACAAGTACATGTTTATTCTCTGGAAGCCGGGCTTAATGTGTAAACACTGTTAGGGCATTCCTGACGTGGTTCAGACCCCCAGTCACCTCTTAGATACCAAATACAGACAATGTCTGTAACATAAACACCAAAATAGATACACTGGTTTTAGGAAAACGATGATTTCCAATTTATTATATAATACAAGAAGAAGGATTGTATATATATATATATATATATATATTATCCATTCATAGATACTATTGTATTTTTGAGAAGTCATACCACATGACATTTTACAACCTGTACCTCACCGTCATAAAATAGAATAGAAATTGATCTGATATTTTAAGTGACCTTGACACAAAGACATGAGGGAAGGGACCCGCTATGACATAATTTACTGAAATTAAAAACATGCTCATCAGAGATTTTAAAGACATTTTTGTTTACCTTTGTACTTAAAACTATTATGGTGCTGTGCTGGGCCTTCACTTGTTGTTTAATGTAAAATCTAGACCCTGCAGCAAAACCAGCTGAGAGCCACTGGCCTACTTGATCAGTGTATGTATCACATGCTTCGATGGAAAAAATTGTGAACAGAATTTCATTGTTCATTGTTGTAAGATCATTCAGACTGCTCATCCATAATGATGGATAGGCAGATTTTACCAGGGGATTTCTTGTCTTTGTTATCGCATGAGTGATTGGAACAGTTCATATGACCAGAGCAAACAGGTTTTGCTGCTCAGACAGATACTTCACCAACCCAAAAGACGTCAATGATGACTGAAGATGTGAAACAGTCAGAATTGTAATTTTCCACATGGATATCATCTGACATCATCTCACATACCAGCCCCTACATGACTGGCAGAAGTTGTAAATAAATGACAATGAACTATAAATTCCATTCATGATGTAACGATCTGTAGAAACAAAATTTATGCTTCCAAGTACAAACTGCCAAAAATATTGAGATGCATATTTTAGCACTCTAATAATATAATACATTTTACATGCAACATAATTTGGCAAATAAAATTGTGAATTTTATAAATACAGTACATTCATAAAATTAGAGCATTTAAACTACTCACAATTGTAAATTTGCCAGAGGACAGGATTTCTCTGCCTCGGCATTCATATCTTTAAATTTTTAAATTCTCAGTGGGATACATTTTATTCCCCCTTCTGTTCAGACAGGATGCATTTGTCTGTAAATTGTAAAAAAATAAATGTATATTTAATAAATTCATTGTAAAAAAAAAAAAAAAATTTAACCGTTATTTCCCCAATTATTTTCTGTATTTTACCGGTCAATTTATATGAATTTCTACATCATTGAAATACCCCCACTTCCATCTCCCTTTTCCCTTTCTAATAGGTTGCAAACTATTTACATTGATACAATAACTTATTTTTGATTGTTCAGTATTGTAATGAACTGAAGGTTGAGGATCCAAACACAGTATTTATTAAGGGGTAATCCACAAATATAGTCCAAAAACAGGCAAATGGTCAAAAGCTCAGAGTAGGTAGTCTAAACAATGTTATCCAGAGAAACTAAGAAATCCTGGGAACAAACAAAGAATCCAAAAAAAAAAAAAAAAAAAAAAAAAAAAAAAAAAAAACAAGAGACATGAGAATAGGAAACCATGGCTAGGAAAAGCAGAGCTAACACATACAAGACTGAGTGGGAAACCAGGCTTTAAATAGGGTGAGACTGATGAGGTAAGGAGACACAGCTGTTGGCAATCATTGATGAGTCCAGGCAATGGATTATGGGGAATATAGTTTGTGGGGGAGTGACAATAGTCGGGGTGGAGTGGCCCCTGGTGGTTCTCAAGGGCACTCCAGCTGATGATCATGACACAGCCCCCCTCCTAAGAAGCGGCTTCCAGACTGTAGACTGGCTTAAAGACCCCCACGGCGGAGCAGAAGACCACCACAGCAGGTCAGATGGGACTGAAGACCCCTACGGCAGAGAAGGGCTGTGGAGCAAACTCATTGGCTGGAGCGGGCTCTGGAATAGACTCTTGGGCTGGAGCGAACTCTTGAACTGAAGCGCAGTGCATAGCCCAAACACACCAGATGGCCATCGTTGTAACAGGGAGTGCAATTGTCAGTGCGACCACATCTGTGATCCCCAGACTTGGAATGCCTTAATGTCTTCATGTTAGGGATGGGTGATATCTTATCGTTTGTGATATACCATTGAAAATTCTCCTTACGATAAAAATTTGTCTCCTCGCGATAATAACAATAAGTCTAATTGATGGCGTAGTTTTGTGCACGACCGATTCACTGTTCACATGCGGAGTGAAAACAAGCATGGCGGAGGCCGGACGTGAGGCTGAGGAGGAGCTTGTTGTTAAGCGAGGAGCTACCTCCACAATTTGGAACTGGTTTGGTTATAGAAAATCAGATGCGGAGCAAACTATCTAATATGCAAGGTTTGCAGAAAAACGGTGGTTACAAAGAGTGGAAACACGTCCAATTTGTTCCACCATCTGAAACACAAACCAGAGTACAAAGAAAGTTTGAAGATACGCGAGACAATGGAGGCACCAACTACAAGTGGACCTAGGGGTAAGAAAATTCCCACCCAGACGAAAATTGCCAGCGCATTTGCTAATTGCGTCCCTTATGATAAGCAAAGTAAACGATGGAACGAATTGACGGAAGCAGGGGCGTTTTGTTTGTCAAAAGACATGTTGCCATTCCAAACTGTTGAAAAAGAAGGATTCAAGCGAATGATCCATAAACTGGACCCAAGATACAACATGCCTTCAAGGAAGTACTTTTCAAAAACAGCCCTGCCAGCGATGTATGAAGAGTGCCGTGGTAGGGTACAAACAGCACTGTCTAAGGTGGATTTTTATATACCCTTTACCAGACATCGTGTCATCAACGGGACATTCGCTGGGCAGCAACATAGTTCAGAAGATACACCAATAGAACAGGAATCAAAAACGATGGAGAAGGCATGCTTCTGAGTTTACTCGTCTCGTTACACACTCTTCTTCGACGACTGCACATTGTGCTCAGTACTGTGCGTATTGTCACCTAGTGGACTCTTCTGTCCTGCTTGCGCACGCGCACCGTCCGCGCGGTCTCGAAATTTGGGCTGCATGCAGATGGGGTGTGCAGCCGGCCGCGAGCCCTCCGCATGACGAAAATTAGGTCATGCGTACGGTGCGCGAACGCGGACGGCGGAAGTATACCCAGGGCTTTAGTGTCAGTATATTTTAATGTATGCACACTGAGCAAACATGAGCTTAATATTTACTGTATTTATGTATTTGTTTCTGCATTAGTAATGTAACTATATGCAGTATTCTGAACAGTAATTTATTACATTAGCCAATATGTATATAGGCTATTATGTGCATTTAATAATATTAAATGTTAATTTTTTTAAATGATTTTTTTTTGTTTCATCTATTTTAATTTTAACTGAACTTTAACTTTTTTCTTTTTACTTTTTTTTGTTTTCGTTTGTTTTTTATTGTATTTATTTTATTCTTGTGCAAAAGAATAAGAATAAATAAATACATAAAAATAAACAAATAGTTTTGTTGTTGTTTTGCAGAGAGAAGCATGAAGGATACCAGGATTGACAGAGCTGTGGGAGTCTGTAAGAAGATTGTCAGTGTTTTTTCGCACAGCTGGAAAAAGCAGCGAACACTCAAAGATGCTCAAGTAGAACTTGGCCTTCCACCACACAAACTTGTGACTGAATCAGCAACACGATGGGGATCAAAGCAGAAGATGATTCAGCGGATACTTGAGCAAGAGAAGGCCATTACGTAAGTCCTGTCTGCTGACTGGTCAACCAGACATCTGGTGCCTACTTGGCAGGATATTGATTTCCTAGACTCTGTCAGTAAGGCACTTGGGCCTTTTCTTGATTTTTACAGATGCCCTCTCTTCTAAAAACTATTCTATAAACACTATCACAGTGTCATGCTTGAAGCCTACTCTTCACTTGTTCAACAGTGAGCTGCTGCAGGGGAAAGATGAAGACACAGATCTCACCAAGACAATTAAAAGTTCAGTGGACTACATGAACACCAAATATGGTGACCTAGAGGTTCAGGAACTGATCAACATGGCAACAATTCTTGATCCACGCTTCCGCACTCAGTATATGAGTCAAGAAGAGATCTTGGTCATCAAAGCCAGAGTAGTCAGAGAGGTGGAATCCCTTTCTGTCTTGCCAAGTGATGCTGGCACTGCTACACCAGCTGAATCAACAAAAGAAGCTCAGAGTGAATCTAAAAGGCAGAAAAAGAGTCTTGGAAGTTTTTTCAAGAAACCAGCTGCTGAGATGACCAGCCTTTCTGAAACAGAGAAAATTGAGGCTGAATTAAACAACTACCTGCATGGGCCACTTGCAGATGGTGAAAGCAATCCCCTTACGTGGTGGAAGGTATACAAGGTGAATTTCCCTAACATCAGTCGTTTGGTGAAAAAGTACACCCACAGAGAGGGTGTTCAGCGCTGCTGGGAATGTAGTGACATGCCAAAGGTCTCTTCTGAAACCAGCTACAGAGAATATGTTGGTCTTCTTGACCAAAAGTCTTAAAGTGTGAGCCCTGTTCTCTTTTTGAAAGCTACTGAATCACACTAGTATGTGTGTTATATAACTTTCACTACCAGACATGTTCATATCAGCCTCATTTCTACATTTTGCTTACAAATTAAGAGTATATCAGTGTTTACAGTTTAATTAAACTTTTATTTTAATTTAATTTATTGATTTGTTTTTTAATTTATCATCTTGTGTTTTGCACTATTTTGTAAACTATCTGAAGACAGTTAGGATCGTTACTTTTTGATACAGTGTTTGCACTATTTTTACAATTTGTTCCATGGGACAAGAGTGTTGAAAATTTAACTACCTAATTGGTGGTAGCATGTTCCACATACGTATTATATTTACATTCTAAGAGTGTGTTATTGACTGTTTCACACTCAACTTCTTTACTTTATCAGGTTACATGTTAACATGTTTGTTACTTCATCAGGATTTATTTGCAGTTGTACTCTGTTGTAATTTTGAAACACAACTGAAGACATGGTTGGTGATTGTTACTTTTGCTGTTTGCGCTATTTTTGCCACTGTTTGGACCATGAGAGTATAAATAAATACAGATCCCATTCCCTACCCATCCCTACTTCATGTGCAATGGAGGCTTCGTGGAGGCTTTTATGTGGTGGCCATGTTGGCTGGGGCTCTACTGTGGTGGCCATGTTGTGAGCCGACTCAGGTGTTGGAACCACAAGACAGGAAGGTGTGGTGTCCACCTGAGTTGACATCATTCACCACAGTTGCTTTTTCAATGACGTATGACTCGCAATGAAAGGGGAATATCAGATCTGTCTGCTTACATGGCAGACGCAAATGCACATATCCGATTCATGTCAGATTTATTTCCACATATGAATAAGGCCTGAAACTGATATGAGAATATCGAAATCCATGTGCTCTTTTCCTGCTTACACGTCTGTGGGTCATCCGATCTGTGTCACAATTGAGTCACTTGAAACAAGTAATGTAAATACGGCCAGTGAAACACAGCGGGTCACATCATTTCAGCATGGCTACTAAGTGGAGCGAGTCGGGTGACCCACACCATATGTAATCAAAACACCTTTTATCTACTGACTGCACCTTTAAAGAATTGTATTAAAATTAGAAACTCTAGGACTAATATTGAATTTCAAGTTAGCTTAATTAATGTTAATGTTCACCAATTCTGGACAGAACGCAGCTGCAGCAACCCTCTGATTATCCCACACCATCAAGACTGAGTCACAAGAAGTCAAGGATCAAATCAAGAAGAATTACTCCAAGAGGACAGAATTTCTCAGAACCGCTCAAAAAATTTCAGCCCAGAATAATGTTCTAAACAAAACTCAACAAAAGATCTTATATTATGATTTATGCAATAACAATGGAATCTGTTAATGCAACCTGTGTTTGGCACTGAGGCAAAACACACATAAACAACATGGTGTTTATGGGGAAACTCATTTACACAATCAGTCTTGTTTGACAGAGTTGTGCCAAAGAGGTCATTAATTTCCTGTTTTCAAAAACTAAACATCTTAACAAATGGTTACTGAAAACCCAGGTACATTTTATCATTGGTGCAAATTTAGGATACTTCTAACTTCTAACTTTGAAGTGAGGATCTAAATGCATATGATAGCATCTCATGATATTATTTTTATACAGTGGACCCAAAAAGTATCTGAACACTTAAGACACACCTAAAACTTTTTGAATGTCAGTTCTATCATTTATATCCCAGGGCTGGGCAAATGTCTGCTGTCCACTTAACTGATTAATTGATTGTGATACGACTGTCTTTGTTCATGTGAATCAACTGTCTATTATGTTACTGCGTCCTTGAGCTTGGGAAAGGTGCTATATAAATTAAACATATCATTATTATTATTATTAACCACTATGTGAGGTTTGATAAAGTTTCTTTAAGTTGCTCTGGCAGTCTCAGCATTGTCTTAAAGAAATAATTCACCCAAAAATAATAATAAAAAACTTATTTACTCCATATTCCAAGTCTTCTGAAGCCATTTACAGAGTGTGAGGAACAGAGAGAAATATTAACATTTGCTGTATTGCCTCCTTGGACACATAAATTCTTAAAAGTAGACGTGATGTCCAATTTTGTGGACATTCCTTCATTTTATTTTTAAATTCCAACAAATTATTCCATCCACTTCACAAAACCCAGTCTAAATGGTTTGTGCACAACCGGACTGATCTGGTCCTTAAGTTCAGTTCACTGACTCAGTGATCCAGTGGAAAACAGCTTGGTGGAGGGGAAGTTCATCAGTGAACAATTTCAGTCTTTCCAAAAACCTCTTGTATGACTTTTTCCTTTTGTTTTCCAGAGAAGAAATAAAGTCATACAGGTTTGGAACAACATGAGACTGAGTAAATCATGACCGAATTTAAATTTTTAGCTGTTCCTTTAAAGAGGTCATTAATTTCCATAACAAATAGTTACTGAAAACCAAGGTACATTTTATTATTGGTGCAAATTTAGGATACTTCTAAACTTCTAACTTTGAATTGAAGATCTAAATGCATATGATACCATCTCATGACATTATTTTTATACAGTGGCCCCAAAAAGTATTTGGACATTTAAGACACACCTAAAACATTTTGAATGTCATTGTGTTATAAAACAACCAAATGCCATTTATTTTAAAGACAGACAGCACAAGTATTGTTTTCAAGTGAAGTATTTCACCATAACTAGATTGATAGGTTTTAAGTGATAAAACAATAGAAATACTGTTGGAAATGAAGACAAAAGGTATTGTGACATTTTCTGAATGTCAATCATAAACAGAACAGTTAATGTGATGAACTACACCTGTTGCTCTGCTAAAAGATCTAAGAGAACTTGAAGATTTCATACATCCAGTAAAAATCACACAGAGACCAGCTGGTTAAACGTGACTGATTGTCTGAGGAAAGTGAACCTCTAGCAGAATTTTTAGCTCAGATGACACTTCGTTTAATATTTTGCTACCTTACCTAATGTAAAATCTTTAGTTATCACAAAGAAATTTTTTCTCAAACAAGACATGTGAGTGGTTAACTGGATCAGATACTGAAAATAATTAACTTAATTTCTTCATAGCATTTACACTGTTGTGAAAGTCATGAGGTAAATATGGTGTGGTAAATGTTGCGCAGATCGGGAACAAATGCATCATAGACACATACGCACATCTGCATCATAAATGGGCTTTTAATTATTAGATTTTGTGAATATTTTTTATATTAAACTTCGAGGGATAGCTGTGAATGCCACATTGTAGTATGTGCCCTGTAGCAGTTCATATCTAGATTTCTAAATGCCTTTAAACAAGCATATCATTACAGAGTATCATAAAAAGTAGCTGAAATGCTGGTGGTCAGATCACCACAGACCACATTCAAAAAGAAACACTGCAATACACCATGTATTTGTACATGATCTTTAAGAGGCAATGAGTGAATTTTGAAGCATGTTACACAACTATGTTCTATTCATGCAAGCTGGTTTTACATGGGATTTCTGATTTCATTACAGGAGGAGATGATATGTATATATCTATATTCAAGTATCTAGACAAAATTAAAAACTACAAACAAGAAATAATCGATTATGTAACCTCTACCTGCAGGAAACACCTAGGTCCTTATACCCAGCTAACAGGGAGCGTTCTCAGAACTTTAGCTGATGTCCTGGCACTATCTCTGTATTAAAAATGTATTAGTTACCACTTGTAGTACACTTGAACCCATCTTTCATACACTTTCTTTTCATACACAGGTTCAAATGTACTACAAGTGGTAACTAAATACATTTATTAATACAGAGATAGTGTTAAAAGCACATTTTAGTTCATATTCATGGTGTCTCAAAATAGCACAGTTGAGTGCACTTAGATGTTCTTAAGATTATCTTAAGAAGTACTAAAGAAGAATTTTTAGAATATTAAGTTTCACAGACAAGGCTTAAGCTAGTACTAGACTAAAATGCATGTTTGAGCTGTTTTAACTGAAAGTAACTTGCACTGACATATCTTGAAATATGTCAGAGCCATTGTTTTTCTCAAGATACACACCAGTTATGTTTTTCCTAGGGTATGTTTATAATTTATTTTGGCTCAGTAGCTTCTGCAGCACAAACACAAGCGTCTGGAGTCTGCTATTGTTGTTGTTGTTGCTGTTTTGTGCTGTTAGCAGTGTCTGACTAGCGTCGACACGTGGGGTGATGACATCATCGTTTCACAAAATATACGGATAGGCTGTACACACGAAAACGCAAGGGCGTCGTTTTCAGATTTATCCACTCTGGGATCCGGTTTAAAAAAATATCGGATTCACCTTCTAAAAACTCCGGATTCGTCTGGCAAAACGCCTATCCGATACAAAATTTTTGCGTATACACCTAAACACGTCTCCGTGTGGACGGGGCCTTAGTCTAAGCCCTTTCTGTGAAACTGGGCCTTTATGGAAGTGTACTTTTTTCACCTGGGGTGGCAGGAGGGATTAGAAGGGCTACACACATAACAAATACAACATAAAAGTAAAATTGTAGATAAAAATAGTAAAAGTATTAAAAGTGTACATTTTAACATGAAAGCCAGATGTTTGACAAAGTACACTGTAAAGAATTGTTGGTTTAATTTAAAAAAGTAAGATAGTTGCCTTAAAATTTTGAGTTCATTGAAATTAAAAATTTGAGTTAATACAATGAAGACAATTGGTTTAATCAACAGAAACTCAAAATATTATGTTATCTGAACCAAATTAATTATCTGTTGATTTGACAAAAAAAAAAAATGTTGATAACTAATCATGAAAATATTTTTTATAGTGTAGTCCTAAACTCTCTCTCTCAAAAAAAAAAACTATAACTCATTATATAAATGAAGACTCAAATTGAGGCTCCCACTATATTAGTGTGACTATATTAATTAAGAGTTTATTAAGATTAGATTATATTAATAATTATCAATAAGATGATAAAAACAAATCTATAAGCTATGCTTACACACTGCCTTTCTGAAGTTGAGGACTCTACACAGTTCTCACGCTGATGATCAACGGGTTAATTTGACCTCCACTAAGGTAAGGATAATGTGTGTACACCTGAGAACCCAGAGGATTATAGAGAGACGGGTTATAATATGGGAAGAAGTTAGAGCCATAAGGGAAGCTGTGCAGAGGACTCTGGCTGAAGGGGCTCAAGTACTCCAGTCGCGGAGAAGGATAAAAATATGTACTGGTCAGGGTGTTGATGGATCTCTGAGCCAAAGGACGTCAGATAAATCTGAGACCTGTCATGGAAAAGAAAGAGAATAACAGTTTGAGCTTCTTTTTATGTGGAATGTTGGACACTTCATGCACTCAACTGTCACAGCTTTAATTACGTAGCAGAGGGGAAGGAGCGATCAGACTCAGATGTTGAATGAGAAAATAACCTTATAAAACTCATACATTACATGGCTGAGTAAATAGTGTAAGTGCATAGTATAAAGCATCATTTGGGTTGCAACTATTGATATGCATGCTACACATTTACTGATTACATCACTGACATTTAGTAATAATACTAGTGTAATATTCAGACCTAAAGGCAATGTTAGTTGAGTAGAATGTTATAAACAGTGTTGGGGAAAGTTACTTTTAAAAGTAATGCATTACAATATTGCATTACTCCCTAAAAAAGTAACTAATTGTGTTACTTAGTTACTTTTTATGGAAAGTAATGTGTTATGTTACTTTTGCATTACTTTTCTCATCTGGGCTGGGCTTTTTTATTTGTTTTTGTTTTTTTATAAACAAAAAAGATATATTTTTGGCAAATGTAAAGGCCCGTTTACACTAAAAGTGAAATTAATAATCCTCAGACTGAAGGAAATACACATTCACGGCTGTAAAGCAGAGGGCGCAGCTCAAATGAACCTTTCAGATGTATTGTCATTCTGGATCACAGAAGAATAGGATACAGGAGAAGAAAGTTTAACACTCTTACTTTAGCAAAAGAAAAAAGAAAAAAAAGAAACACAATGTGGTGGTTATCTAAAGTCATTTTGCTTATTAGTGTGGTTGAATTGGATCATCAAAAGCCAGCAGCAAAAACACTGTTTAAAATACATAGCCTAGTGTTATTTAACATACGCTATTTAATTATTGCAGGTTTGCGTAATATTCTGATTTGCATTTCACTGTTTTTAATCATTTCGAGGAAAACTGAATCTGTTTTGTGCAAGTGAAATGCATGTTCACATTTAGTCTAGGTCTACAATAGCATCATTACGCAGCGCACACAACACCTCTGCACTTACTCCCGATTTCTCTCAACACAGGGACAGGAGAAATGTCAGTTAATACATGGGAAAAAGTAACTTGTATTACTTATTTGTAAAAGTAACTCAGATATTTTCTTGTAAATTCAAAAGTAATGCCTTACTTTACCAGTTAGGCTACTTGAAAAAAAGTATGTAACTCACTGGTTATAAACATAGCTAAATAAAATATATCTGGAATTAAGGAATTAAAATATACTCACGCCAACATTTTTAGGGACATCTCCTGGTTGCATATCCTGTCCATGCTTTACAAACAAATATGATCAATAACCACACAGAAGAAAAAACATAGCTCACTATATTCATATACTCAAAACAATTATTTGTTGTCAACATACAGTAGAACAAAGTCCACAGAATACAAGCGCCAGCACTAGAATCTCTAAAAACAGAAAAGAATCAAAAGTTTTTTCATTATATTTCTCATCCATATTCCAGGTTTTTGAACTCATTGTCAACATACAGTACGTGCAAAAATAGCACATACATTAGTGAAATTATAATAAAATAACTCACCTTTATAACTAAATTGAAAAACCGAGTTATGGAAGTCTGTGAAAGACGATAAACCTTAGTGTACTAGTTTCTTTGGAAGCATGT
Source organism: Ctenopharyngodon idella (assembly GCF_019924925.1). Classification (NCBI taxonomy): domain Eukaryota; kingdom Metazoa; phylum Chordata; class Actinopteri; order Cypriniformes; family Xenocyprididae; genus Ctenopharyngodon; species Ctenopharyngodon idella. Next base: position 28,024,876 of record NC_067229.1, on the reverse strand, counting down.
AAATGACAAGTAACCATCTTTTTGAGTGCATATTTGTCCAACCAATCAGACAAGGTCTTTGCCATCATGTCTTTAATGAACAAAACATAATAAAAAATGATGAATTATGCTTTTATTATGTTAATTAAAGACCAAATAACACCTTAGGAATGCAATTATCAGTTTTAGTCCTATTACAAAAGTGGTTTTCTCTCAGTTTATAAGAAAACTTCTGAAACACACCTGCAGCCACAAATGAGACATTAGTTGCCTAAATCAGATCAGATGTGGTTTCAATATTCCTTAGCCATTCCTCATAATAAGATCTAAAAGAACTCATAATATTAATGTAAGGACATGTTAGTTACTCAACGTGATCCACAATGATAATTAATGTACCACATTATAGAAACTTTAAAGACATTTGCAAACGTGTCTTGTCATATTTTGGTTATATTTTGTTGGGTGTAACAGCTATATCTGGGTTTACCAGAAGCCTGAGGTTTATTCCACACTTTTTATTAAGTTTTTTATTGGGAAGTCCTAATAAGCTGATGTTGCAATTTTAATAGTTGTATGATTATTTCACAAACTGTGGTCACACCGTCTGATCAGATAATTAATTGTATGTTTTTCAGAATGAAAACATGAAATTTGTAGCATTTCTGCAATTACTTGTGATAATTCGATACTGTATATGTGATGAAAACAAGTGTGTCATTTTGTGATTTTTAGGGTAAAACTGAATTAGACATTCGTTTGCAGTGTTGTCACTGTTTTTTTCCACTAAAACCATTAGGTTCACTGATTAAAATACAATACTTCTGACCAAAGATCTCTTTCTTCAAACAGATGAGTGATAAAGAGTCAGTCTTTGGTGAAGTGTGTATAGTTGATCATTTCTGCATACAAGAAAAGCCTTGTCAGCCTATAGTGGCTTCACAGGTCCTCCATTGGCTCATATTGGAAACAGCACCATGCCATGGACAGGAATATTTTCTTTCCTTCTTTAAGACTTGATATTGAATATAAATTGTCGATTATGAATACTTTGTACTGACTAGTATCAAATAATTTGGTGTCTGTAATCTATTGTTTTGTATATATGCAACTATGAGTTAACAGCTGAATATATATGAACATTGTATGTGATCGATGGAGTCAGAGGTGAAAAATCTCAGAGAGAGAGATGCTGACCTCTACTGGTTCAAATCTGTCATTGAAATTTATTTTCTGCACTGTAAAATGGGCTTGCTATATTCATAAAAAGTACTATTTCTACCTAAAATGAAAAAATGACAGTCTAATATAGATGAGATGATACCATATGAAATACATTTGATATCACGTGACAGCATTTTTACAGTGTAATAATTCACACATAATCCTTCAGAAGTGATACGTCAGTGGAATTCTCAAATGTACACTGCAGTGTACATTGCAACTGAAAAAAAAAAAATGTTTTCTGGATCATTGAAAAGAAATGATTTCTGAGCTAATGATTTCAGAATTGTTGTGTGAACAGGATATATTTGAAAGGCTAATAATGTATAATTGTTTCTACATTCGTGACATTTTAAAGAAGAGGAAAAACATGAAACACTTTGTGGTTTGGTGTAGGCCTACTAGTTAGCTACTTTGGATATAAAGCATCTGCTAATTATTTGAATAATTAACCAAGTAATCTTTATCCCTGCAAGTAAATGTTGTGCTACTTGTGCTAGCCACTCAGAAAAATCATCATAGACCTCATAATTGACAACAAAATAAAAAAAATACTGAATGTTATTATAAGTATAATGTGAAAGACAAGTGTGTATTTTCATCAAGTGATTTAAACCTATTACATTGGACCCAGTGGTTTTCCATAATTACTGAGGAAAGTCCTGACAACTACACCTGCAGTTTATGGAGACATAAACAAGACCGTAATGATGTCTAGACTTGACAAGATGTGGTCTTACTCTGAGATGCAAGAAGAAGATTTAAAATTGCTTTTACTATAAACTTCAGGAAATCATTTTTGTAACAATTTTTACTTATCTGATTCTGGACAATATGATATTATCTGAACAATGTCTGAATTATGTGTTTTCACTGTAGAATACTGTAATTTAATTATTTCTGCCTTGACTTCACTGTGGTCACGTGTGTGGTAAAATCTGATTGGACAGATTTTTGATGTACTACTCATTTAAATGTACCTATTTCAACATTAAAGCAGAACTGATTGTTTCTCACTTGATGGTAAGTTTACAATCCTTTTGCAATGATATCTCTTCAACAGTCAGGTATTCAGGACTTTGTAACTTTGATGCATACTGTATGTGACATCTGCAAAGAATTATGAATTATCATGACTGACATTCAGATAAGAACTGCATATTATCTATACACTTTTAACACTCAATGACTGGCTTATCAGGCATGCATGATATAATGTTTAGATGGCCTCAATTTGAGCAGCAAATGGCATATACACACTTATAGCTCATTTCCATCTAGTTTAACTTGATGTACTAAAATAACAAAAACTAAAATAAAAATTTATAAAAACTAGACATATTTAAAAAAAAAGCAAATAAAAATAATAAAAAACAGCAAAATTACTAAAACTGTATATATAACTAATTTAAAATATTAATAAAAACTATAATAAAGTCTCAATGCTACTAAAATAACACTGGTGCTAGCCAACTCTGAAATGTAAACACGTCAGTATTATCTTAGTAGGGCTAGGGATTATGGTTGTTGTGGTTTTTAAAGATATTTTATGTATAATATGTATAATCTTAGTGTCTGCCCATTTGATCTGAGTGCAGTTTTTGGCACAACTGATTACACATTTGTAATTGACAGACAGAGGCAATGTGTCAAACTAGCTGGGACGGCACATTTGCAATAGCTGAACGATACTGTTTTCACAGACATCACTTTCTCCAGCTAAATACAGATAAAACAGATATTATTTATCCTTAAAGTGATCAACATATATTCAGTTATACTTTTAGATATCTTTAGGTCATATGGTTAACAATCTTAGGGTCTTTTTTTGACAAACTGCAGCTCTGAGTAATAGTCTTTGTGGTAGGCACATGACTAAATCTGCCAAACCATTGCCCTGCTGATTTTGTTTCATTTTTTTATTATGTTTTTTTTTAATACATTTCTTTATGCTTTGTGAAGCACTTTGCAAAGATATTATTATAATATCTATTGTTGTTGTTGTTGTTGTTTTTAATTGATGTATTTTTTAATGTGCTTTATGTAAAAAATAAAGTGATTTGAAGCTTTAAAAGTGTTTTGGTGCATTTTAGGGTAAAACTTAAAGATGAAGACAGTCATTGTAGTGTTGTCCATCCTGGGTCTTTGTCTCAGCGCTCCAGTAAGTTCCACTAAAAAATCAATAGGTTAAATAGATTAAACATTCAGATATTTATATTATAGATTCAATTAAAATAGAATCATTCTGAACAACGCCTCTGTCTTTATACAGGTGGAGCAAGACACATGGGGAAATAATAGGCCACTAATTGGTGAGGTGAGAAAATTCCTGCATAACATCCCAAAACAATGTATTTACAAGTCTGTCTACATCTTTCTGTGAATGCTGTGTTTACTGATCTAGCTCATTGGTTCTCCACTTGCTCAGACAGACCCCATCACCAGGCATATCTTCTTCCCTGTTCCTAGAGCTGATAACGTCCTTACAAACCCTTATTTTAACTACCAAAACCAATATCCATACTACCCGTACTACTCTGCCTCACTGCCCCTGTTGTTATCAGTCTGCCTCAGAGAAATCCCTGAAACTGCCTGAATCATTACTTCAACAGCTTCAACGGCAGATGCTTCTAATGAAAGCTTTTCATTATGTATATTTCAGGCTGATGCTTGACAAATAACGTCCTTTCATTTATTAAATAAATACCTTTAGTGTGCAATAATGTGATCTGTTTCCAGCTTACTGTATGTGTGTATCTAAAAAGGTTTAATTAAGCTATATCACATGAGCAAGAGTGCGCTTCATCCAGTTATTTTGTCTATACTTGTCTAATTGTTTTACAGTATAAAAGGTGTAAGCTGTAGTGAAATAATTGTTCCTTCTGTACTAAATAAATAAATAAATGTGCCAACTACATAGAGGATATTGGGTTTTGCTTTATACGGTATATGGTTTGATCAGGGTTAATTTCGTCCTCTTGACCCACATTACATTAAAACAGTAAAACCAGTTGACGTGAGGACTACTTATTTTTATGAAAAAAAAAAGAAAGAAAAAAAAAGAGATTCATTAATCACTTGTGGTGTTCCTCAGGGCTCAGTGCTGGGGCCAGTACTGGTGTAACAATTACACTGTAGTGAAATTATTGTTCCTTCGGTACTATATTCAATAAATAAATAAAAAGTGCCAACTAAATAGAGGAGATTGGGTTGGTTGGATATATTGTTTGGTCTTGGTTAATTTCGTCTTCTTGACCCACATTACATTAAAACAGCAAAACCAGCTGACGTGAAGACTACTCATTTTTGTCAAATAAAAAAATAATAAATAAATAAAAAACGTCCCCAGCTAAAATATTATACAAATGTTATCTGCAAAGAAATGAGCTTCATTAATCGCTTGTGGTGTTCCTCAGGGCTCAGTGCTGGGGCCAGTACTGGTGTAACAGTTACACTGAAATTATTGTTCCTTCGGTACTATATTCAGCAAATAAATAAAAATTGTCAACTAAATAGAGGTTTGGTTGAATATGTTGTTTGGTCAGGGTTAATTTGGTCCTCTTGACCCACGACATTACAGCAGTAAAACCAGTTGACATACTCATTTTTATGTCAAAGCAAAAAATAACTTCCCCAGCTGAAATATTATAAATAAATCTGTAAATATTTAAATTAAATGGGTGTTACTTAATAGAGATCGAACACTGTTACATTTTGATATAAGATACCTGTGATTGCGTAAATGTAATAATTATGTAAATTATGAAAAAGTAAGATCAAGTTTAAATAGTTAAAAATGTAAATATTCAAAAATTATTTTAAACTAACAATAGTATTATGAGGCATTGTGAAGGCTAAAATAAACTCAATGTTAAGAGGTGTTGAAGTAGAGAGAATGATGGGGCTTTGTGAGCACAGTTTGATATTCAATCATCACAGGAATTAGCTCTCAGCTGTGTGTTAATGACAGGCCCGCTCATTAACAGCCTATTACAAGAGCACACTGAAAAACACTCATGACAACACTTTGTGAGCATCACACAAACACTGTGCAGCTGAATGAGAACAGCACGAAAGCAACCTGTCTGCTCTTCTCAACAGATTGCTGAAATGAAGGGGAAATTAGGTTCAAATGAGATTTGGCTTATAATGTTAAAAAAGCTAGATCATTGATCTGAAAGAGGAAAAGTTTTCAGTTTCCTCTCTATTTATTTGCTGGAATCACTTTTACAATGCATTCCATGCAAGGTGCAATCGAGAACAAACAGTGCTTACGTTTGCCAGAATTTAAGTAAGTTTTATTTTCTTCAGATTTAGAATCAGTTATTGAATGTTATAGGTTTAATATGTGAATGTGTGTTCAGAGCACAATGATTGTTTGTCCTCCAGTAAAATGAGGTCAGGTTTCTGATAATCGAGGTCACAGCCAAATTTGAGAGTGTATGAACTGCATGCTCTTTGAAATGCTCGATTTGAAACTCTTGATTTTCTCAGAACAAAATAGGTAGTAGTTCATCCTTTTTTGCAACACATGGTCGGTGCATCATCTTCAGAAACCTCAGGAGGACAAATACATTTTATATGAGCTGTTTTGTTTTCAATTCCTTTATCTGAGTTCGCCATTTTTATGACTAAAATTTAGGACATTGTCTGAATATAGTTTGTCTAAAACATGTCTAAAACCTTGATGCCAAGTAAATTTTTTGTAAACTATTAGTTTATAAAACATATCTATATGTATGTCTCATAACAAACAAACAAAGTACACCATATTCATGGATAGTGACAAAATATTAATCACACAGGAAAAAGTATATAACACAGGAACTTTAGATTTTAAACAAGAATTCTGTCTGATAAAGTATTCATGACATAAGCAAAAAAAATATTTTATATAAAATTATATATATATTAATGAAGTTAAATATGATCATGTTTTTATACACACTGACAGTTTTACAATCAATCGCTGCTGCTCGAGACGAATTAGACAATCCTGCTGTGGTTTGTGCAATTCTTGAAACTAGAGCTTTTGCAAAAACAGGAAACAGTGGTTGCTGTTGAACAGGTAAGAAAAAACTAGGGCTGAAAACAACAAGAGTGGTTTTAAACATTCAAAAATAAATTCATGGATGCAAATAAAACAACTGCAGCACTACTTATTGAAACCCAATCTCAAACAGACCAGAACACCAGATGTTTTGTTAATGTGCCTCCATCTGCTTGATGGCTTATTTTTAAGTCTCTAATAACAGTCTTGACTGTTTAAATGCTTAATTGCACACTGATTGTGGATCCCTGCCATTGCCATGACAAGAGGAAAAATCTGTTATTGTTAAAGCTACAGCAATGTTATGCGGTCTTCGTGTTAAAAGAGAGACTGTCTTCAGATGAATAGTGGAGGCCACAGCTGAGGGCAGAGCTGTAATTATACTAAATGATAAGGTCACTCTGAGAAACCAATAATGAACACAAGTGGCCTGTTTGAGATGTGAGGCTTTGATTACAGCTAATGTTATTAACGTGGTTTATTTACACTGAAAAAAATACGATCATGAGACGAACAGTGTGTGCATTTAATCAGAGCAAACTAGTTAGTCAGAAAATATACCCAATACAATAAGAAAATACATTTCACAAACAAACAAAAATTACATTTCTAGGACATCACTTCCAGCCTTCATAGTAAAACTTTCAGAAAGTCTCGCCACTCTTAAAAGTAAAGGTTCTCTATTGGCATTGATGGTTCCATGTAGAACCTTTAATATCTATGGAATCTTACCATTTCACAAAAGGTTCTTTGTAGTGGAAAAAAAGGTTCTAAAAATGGTTCTTGAAGGATTCTTTGAGGAACCAAAACTGGCTCTTCTATGGAAGAGTGAGAACCCCCTTTTGGAACCTTTATTCTTAAGAGTGTACATTTGAAAAACTTCTTGATGATTCTCTTCAGTGTATGATCTATGTTTAGGCGATTTAGATGAAGATTGACGTGGCAATTTTGAGGCCAAAATACATAATCTGATGCCATCGTATTCATTGCTAAAGAAATGTGTGTAGGTTGTTCCTCAGAAATTAATGTTTCTTCATGAACACTTCCCTTTTTAACCATCAAACATTGGGTTGAGAAAATTCCCCACAGTGCTGTGATCAGTATCATCCAAAAGGCGTCCGTAAGAAGAACGTCTGTAACACACAAACAAACCATAAGGCCACTGACTTAACTGCAATAACTGCAAAAATAAAATGTGAATTTACTTTCCCATTTATAGCTTATAATAAAGGGTTAAACTCATAATATTCACCCCAAAATTTACAGACAAAAATATTAAATTATATTTTGCATTAACATCATACATTTTTAGACATTTTTGTGACATTATTTTCATGCGATTCAAGCACATTCCCCCCCCAACTACTGTAATGCAAAGTATTGTCCTTCTCATTCATAATTTATTACAATCAGCAAATAATAAACTCACTACAATAAATACTACCATGATGTATGTATAAATACTTCACAATTTAAGTATAATGCAAGAAAATAATATATTTTTATTTTTCACATTTTTTTCTTCATAATGAAATGTAATCATTAAAAATATATATATTTTATAACATTTATAACACAAAACTTAATTATCCTAAAAAAATACATTATTTTATCTTTGCACAATATATTTCTTTTTAATATATAAAAATGATCAGCTCTGTGAGATTCACCCTAAAATGCCTTGGTAGAAAAAATAAAAGAAGATAACTACAAATAACTGCATTTGCTGCTTGACTCACCGCATTTTGAAGTAGTACGCCCCACCAAGTAAGATTAATACAATGACAAGGAAGCCAATTACGATGGCAGCAACACTTACTAAAAAGGAATAAGGACAAGATTTAGTTTGCTCAATCATATATGACATATAGTGAAAGCTATTTTAGGCATATTAAGAATAATTACTATATTGTTGGTATTATTTACAATTCATATCAAGCAAAACATTAAAATCATGTACAAAAATAAGTATACTAAAAAGACAAATCTAACTGAGGCTGAGTGTAATTTTCTTACACTCTTTCTTTTCACATACAGTGTCCCTAGAATGAATTTAGATACTTCAGACACACTTAAAATGTGATTTTCACCACACACACACACACACACACACACACACACACACATACACTCTTTTCAAGCAAAATGTTTCAAAAAAAGAAGTGTCAGGTTTGAAATGACACAAATGTTATAGTGTTCAAAATGAAGACAAGAAGTATTGTTCCATTTTGTGGTTATCACACGCTATTGGATTGTCCAGTTAATGTGATGAACTACACCTGTGGTTCCTCTACTACAGTGTATGTGTGAACTTGACTTCATACATCCAATAAAAATCATTTCAATACCAGCTAAATGTCAAAAGTTAGTTCTGAGAAAATCTCTAGTAGCATTTGTTTGCAGATGACACTTGTTTTGTTATTCAGTGCAATGAAGTGTCCAAATGCCATTATTTGAGTATAAAGTACAAATAACACCTACTTAGATTCTATAAAAAGGGTCATTTACAAGAAAAGGCTAGGTAACTGTTAATGGTTCAATCACTCAGTTACTGTATTAAATATTAACTTTGAAGAACACTCTTAAAGTGTTTGGGAATCAGTGGTTTGGATATGTTGACTACAAAATAATACATTCACTTGCTAAAAACACTAAAATGTTTGAGACCTGCCTCTGACCTTGATCAATATCTAAGAATTTTTGTATTTGGCAATATAGTTTTATTACAGGCTTAAGGAATAAAAGATGATAATGATGGTTTTATGGTTTAGCTAGAGAAAGTCATCTTACTTTCTTAAATTTTCATACTAAAATTTCATCTTTTAGGGTCACTTTAGTTGTTAACCTCAATAAATTAGTTTGAATTTTAATTTACATGAACTGACCAGGTTTATGAAAACCATAAAGGAAACTATAGATAAAGTCTTATAAGGAAATAAAATACACCTTTGACCTACTTAAGATCTGGAGCAGAAGGTCAGGAAACAATCAAAACTTTGTGTTCATACAACTAGATAAATTGGTCAACAGGAACTGAAACACTGTATTAAAATTCTTTGTGATAAAATGAAATATTTACACAAGTTGCAAAAATTATGAACTCGTACCTGAGCTCAGGGCCTCTGGGTTCTTCTTTTCTTGTTCAACACTATCTTTGTCTTGTGTTGAGATGGTTTTCGTTTTTTCGGTTGTCATTACTACACTAGTAGAAGAGGACACCGGTTTAGTTGTAATAGTTGCCGTAGATGTAGTTTTGGCACTAGCAACAACCACTGCCGTGCTCCCCAGCGTTGTTTTCTCTGAGGTAAGACTCGCTGAAGAGGATGTTGTGTGAGTTTCAGTCACCAAACTCGATGTGATTGTGGTCGACGCGTTAGTCGCATTATTGACTACGCTGGTGAGCTCAGTTGCTGTAGAGGTAGTATTATCGCTAGAGGTTGTATTTGACGTTGTCTGAGCTGATGTAGAGTCGTTCGTAGTGCTCGAGGAAGACGTAGGTAAATCAGTTGGTTTTTGATTTGTACTGACGACCGTTGGGAAAGACTGATTCGTTGTTAGTCCCTCAGTGACATTTGCTGATGCTGTGTACGTAGAAGGCAATGCCGATGAACTCGATGCTGTAGTTGCTGCTGCTGTAGATGTTTCAGTAGTTGCTGCTGTTGCTGTCGATGTGCCAGTAGTTGTTGTTGCTGTCGATGTGCCAGTTGTGCTGCCAACAAATATCATCCAACCTTCATGTCACAACAAACAAAAACAACGAAAAAGCCACAAAAATTCTACATTAACTTACGCAAAATACATTAATAATGTCAACAATAATCACCAAAACTGAGACTACACCTTCTAAACAGGAAATACAATAAAAAACTTACGTGAAGTCGCTTTCAGTAGTTGAACATTACGTTTAAATTCAAATCACTACATTACACACCTTATAAAAACTAAAGTAACACGTCCAGTACACTCATGATCTACACATACCTACAGTGACGTCAAAGGGCAATTTTAGGCTACATGTTTTGAATGAATTGGTAGGCTAGCCTAATATTTAATATTACAATGTCCATTACACATGTCACATGTAAATATAACCTAATTGCTTACAACAGAAATGTCATTTCAAAGTAAAGGTTCATAAAATAATTATTGGGTAATAATCGTACTTATATATTGTCGATAATTTATAATAAGTAGCTTTAACAGTAAATATATCCTATATATCCTCCTAAGTGAACACTATAATGTAAACATTATAAACATACCTGCTAATATCACCACCGTTGAAAAGTACATCTTCATTTTCCTTCCTCTTTCGCTTCTAACGCTGCGACTGTTTAACAGTTTCTCTATCGCACTGTAACACATGTGAGTGACAAGAAGGAAATTCACACGCACAGGTCGTGAGCGCGCAGGCGTGCACGCCTCCGGTTTACTGCGAGTGTGACCTCTTCTAATAATACCATGTCAGATGAACAAATAAACAGGTGGGCAAATGTGCTTTCGAGGCAGTTAAAATGATGTATTGTAGCCTATATAAAGTGTAGGCTAGTGGCACGAATTATAAACAATTTATCGTAGGCTAAGAGACCAAAGAAGTGCAATGTGTGTTATGGCCATACCTCACCACTAGGTAGAAGCAAATCTAAGGTAATGCATAGAGGATTCACTGAGACCTCTCTGTGCACTTAAAATGTTAGTTCACCCAAAAATGAAATTCCTTTCATTAATACTCACACTCATGCCATTCCAAACCCGTAAGACCTTCGTTCATCTTCGGAACACAAATGAAGATATTTTTGATGAAATCCAAGAGGTTTTTTTTATCCTCTATAGAAAGCAACGAAATTACCACATTCAAGGTCCAGAAAAGTAAAAGTAGTAAAAGCATCATTAAAATAGCCTAGTCAACGTGACTACAGTGGTTCAACCTTAAAGGGATAGTTCACCCAAAAATGAAAATTATTCCATGATTTACTCACCTTCAAGCCATCTTAGGTGTATATGACTATCTTCTTTCAGACGAACACAATCCGAGATATATTTAAAAGTATCCTTAGTCCTAAAAAGGTTTATAATGGTTGTGAATGGTAGGCCAAATTCTGAAGACAGAAAAAATGCATCCATCCATAAAGAAAATGAATCCATTCGACTCCCGAGGGTTAATAAAGGCCTTTCGAAGTGAAGGGATGAGTTTTTGTAAGAAAAATATCCATATTTAAAACTTTATATATTCAAACAACTAGCTTCCGGTGAAAGACCGCACGCAGAATGCGCAAGTCGACTTGCGCCAAATGAGTAATCCTCTGATGTGATGTATAACGCAGGATGTAACGTTAGGAGTATAAGCTTAGACGCCTTTCGTGGTTCAAACAAATACGGCTGGGCAACAAGCTCAAGGTCCTCTTCTCTTATATCGAAATCCTCCGACATTTCTCTTTAAAATTTCTCATTTTAAACTTCTAATTCGTGACCAGTGTTTTGTTTTGCTTTCTCCTCTGCGCCTCCGCGTGCGTCATCGCGTCAGGTCAAAGGTTGGTCTTCCACCCAAATTGACGTGCACAGTATGCATACAGTCGTCCGCCGGAAGCTCGTTATTTGAATTTATAAAGTTTTAAATATGGATATTATTCTTACAAAAACGCATCCCTTCGCTTCAAAAGGCCTTTATTAACCTTCCTGAGTCGTATGGATGCATTTTTTCTGTCTTCAGAATTTGGCCTACCATTCACAACCATTATAAACCTCGGAGGACTAAGGATATTTTTAAATATTTCTCCGATTGTGTTCGTCTGAAAGAAGATAGTCATATACACCTAGGATGGCTTGAGGGTGAGTAAATCATGGGATTATTTTAATTTTTGGGTGAACTATCCAAAACTATCCATTGCAAAAACAAAACAAAATAAAGACTTTATTCAGCGAATTTGTCTCTCCCCTGCCATTCTCCTACGCTATTTACGTTGCAGCACTTCCAGGTTTTACGTCAGAACGCCGGCTCTGTATTGGCAGACGCTGTTCACGTGAGCAGCATGATGCATGGTGTAATGCTGACGCAGGAGCTGGCCAATACTGAGCCGGCATTCGGACGTAAACATGGAAGCGCTGAACTGCATTCACTGCATCAACTGTGTACGAGACTGACAGGGGAGAGAGGAATTTGTTAAATAAAGTCATTGCTTTTGTTTTGTTTTTGCACACAAAAAGTATTCTCGACGCTTCATAACATTAAGGTTGAACCACTGTACTAGTCACGTTGACCATCTTAACAATTTACTTTTCTGGACCTTGAATGATGGTAATTTCATTGCTTTCTATTGAGGATAAAAAACCCTCTTGGATTTCATCAAAAAATATCTTAAATTGTGTTCTGAAGATGAACGAAGGTCTTACGGGTGTGGAACGACATGAGGGTGAGTAATTAATGACAGAAATTTCATTTTTGGGTGAACTAACACTTTAAAGTCACCATAAAAATCAAAATTGACAATTCATATTTTTATGGAATACCACAGTGTTTATTATAAATTGTTTATCTGTGCACACCACTATTTTTTAATTCTATATAATAATTCATGCACCTCGTAATCTTTAATCAAAATAACTTCCCCTCCCTCTTGCAGCGACTTCTATTCTCTGATGACGTGTTCACTGGCATAAGGGCAGGACAATAACCTGTTACTCACTTGAGATCGACCAATAGCAAGTCACAACAACCCAACCATTCAATCAATCCCCATGGACAAAATCAAGTCCTGCACTACAACTTGCTCTTTTTTGAGAAGCCGTTTTACATGCGTCACAATAGGGAAAACACTATCACAACTTCTGTTTCATGCCAACTTTAAACTTTCAGAGAAACATTTATTTAAATGCAATGCATTTTATTAATATGGAAGCCCTGAACTGCCAGGTGGGGAGAAAAAAAACAGCAGCTATAGGTTAGCTGATTACCTGAAAAGTCCATAGATATTCCCGTCAGTTCCTATGCTGTTAACACTTTCTCCAACAAGCTGATATGAGTAGACCTGTTTTTTACGTTTGTTCATGTGATGTTCGACATAAAGCCTAGGCTATTCTTTAATGGAAATGTGATGTTTCAATACTATATGACCAAAATATATGGCCTGAATGTAATAATAGGATGACTGTGATTATTACTCAGCTTTTTATTCCACAAGCATTTGTGTATTTTTACATACTGTATATTTGTAACAGGCCAGCTAGTAGTTGCTGTACAAGTAAAGAGGTTGCAGCCTTTAGCCTCCTTGTTAGAGTGTCCAACTCCCATGCCGGAGATCCAGGTTCGAGGCCCGCACAGAGCAGGGTGAGTAGGACCTGGGTAGAGGGGTTGCATATTGCAACTGCATTGATCACAATACCATTACAGATCCTTCTTGTCCCCATTGTGCCTTTGAAGAAGGTATTGTTTCCCATTAAGCTAATTGTAAGATAATACATCAGCTCTAGGTACAAATGACAGATATAGCAAGACTTCAGGCGGAAACAACGTGTTTTTGCAGTCTTGTTATCATCATCACATATGCTGAGACTACTTGAGTCAGGTTTATCCTCATTCCAAACCACATTCCGTGGTGATCTGTCACAATATGTATAGAGAGTCATACAGGTGGAGCTCAGTAGGAACAAAGGGCATGTTGACTTTGTTTTGCAACACACAACTGCACCATGGTGTTATGGTGATGATATCAGTATCAGTGATATCAGTAATAGTACAAAACAGAATAAGAAACCTGCTGAAAGTCCAGCATAAGGTGGTTTGCTGGTCTAAGCTGGCCAGTCTGCTTCCACTGCTTAGGCTTCAGCTCAACCGGTTTAACACTGGACTTGGCCAGACTGGGTAACCAGATAAACTTCTGTATCTTAAACTAAACAACTTAAGCTAGATTAAGCTGGTATTTTTGGGCAGGGGAAAGATCAAATACATTCATTCTGTCAGCACATTAGTAGTTTAATGTGGTGAAAGAGGAAAGGTTTACTTTTTAATCAAAGACTCTAAAGAGAAAGCAGACAGTCATTGAGGGGTGTGTTCTAGGATCATCTGTAGTTTCAGAGTGACATTTCAAATATGCTTTCATGGTTTCGAGTGTTTCAACATATGCAAAATGATGCAACAACCTTAAATGTACTGAATATCACAATGTGCCAACACTGTGAAATGTTCTCAATGCATTTTAAGCAGCAAGAACTCTTTACAGAGCAGTGTTAGGTACTACTATAGTTTTTATGAATATTTTGAATTAGTGTTTATTTTATTTCAAGTAATAAATGTTTTTGATGGTTTTAGTTAGTTTAATAACCCTGTTACAGAGTCTTGATGCAGGATAAATTAAGGACAGAATGCATTCAAAAGCTGAATGATTCTAGATCTGGTTTACTTTCAGCAAGTAGCATTTAGGCCAATCATGGGCCATAATTCAGCCTTGATTTGGCCAAGAATCAATTTGCTATTTGGGAAGCGGACAGAAAACAAGACAAGCACTGACTGACAATAGCAAAGTTTTACTGATGTTTTAAATGACAGAAAGATCATTCAGAGAAATTCAGAAAGATTAAAAGAAAGCAAAAAGGTAAAATAAGAGATCTAAAAATAACCCAAAGAGCCTAGAATAATAAAATATCACCTACAAGGTTTTTTCCCAGTTTTCTTTATTTTTTTCTGCCTTCATTTTATTTTTGTTAAATTGAAGAGTTCAGAATAATATATGATAGTTAAAGCTATAGTTTTCTATAGTAAAGTTCCTATAGTCTTATGTTCAAATAAATGACAAATGAGAAATGGAAATAAACAGAAAATCAAGCATATAAGAGGAAAGCAGAGTACCTAGAGATGAATCGTTTAAAGATTGTGCATTAAAAAAAAAAAAAAAAAAAAAACAAAATACGTTACAAAAATATAGGCTACCATATAAAATTAAGAAATCGACAATATAGCCTATTCCAATTAGTATCTACCAACTGTATAACTTTATTAACAAATCATTTATTCGAAATGACCACCATCATCAGCACCAAAGTCTCCCCTACAATTTTTCGTATCGCATGTGACGTAATGGCAAGTGGGCGGGGCCTTACAGGTGTGCCCAGAACAGACTGTCGAAACTTAGAGCAGGTTTGATGTTGACTAGACCGACAGTCACGTGACCAGATTTTATGGGATCCTCCCACTAGAAGTTTCTGCTGCTCTTCTACTTTTTAAACACTGGAAACAAAGTGATTCATTCCCAGCTGGGCTTTTTTGTGTGTTTGTGTGTAATCTCCCAAATCTACCATGCGAACTCCTGGAATTTTTATTTTCGGGATGGTGCTCGCACCTTGCGGGTGGATTCTGGAGCTGACCAGCACCGTGGCACCAGGCTGGCGCACGATTAACAACATCCCTGGAGAATCCTCCGATCTGGTCCTCCAGCAAGGATTATGGGACATCTGCAGGACTTTCACATCATCCCGGGATATTCTTTGCAACCAACAGGACACGCAGTACTTCAGCGCTCAGATCATCCAGATCGCGCGAGGATTGATGCTGGCGTCACTCATTCTCAATGTCATTGCCATCGGCGTGGCATCAGCCGGAGTCAGATGCTGGACTGATAACCCACAGTGGACTGTCGCTGGGATCGGTGGTCTTCTCATCTTCATCTCAGGGGTCCTCACCATCATACCAGTGGCGTGGTACACTCACATCATGACCTCCATCTTCTCCACATCCACCGATATTCGTGTAGGATACTGCCTGGTTCTGGGCTTCATCGGTGGGATCATGGAGGTGCTCGGAGGTTTGGTGATGTCCATCGGGTTGTGTCGGTGCTGTGACGGTCGAAAGCGCGATCAAAGGCCGAGAACAAATGCGGTGAAGTCCGCGCGCGATCTATCTCCACCACACAGAGTCATAGTGCCCAGTGTAATCAGCGTGAGCAGCGCGAGCAGCGCCAGTAGTGTCCCGTATTACTCCAAACAAAGTGAGATGGACTTCACACGAGCGAAGACGCAACAGGACAGACCAGTGAACACGGCGTATAAAGCACCTTACGACTCAGATTTGTAAAATACAAACTTTTAACCTTGTGAACGCAAGATGCTTACAAAAATCACCGTGGTAACCATCGTTTCCGCGTGAAAATTCCGTAGTTTATCAACCAGATTGATCAAATCAGTCTTTCCAATGTCAACGTTTCATTTCGTTTTTTGAGTGCTGTTTAATGCCCAGTTATATTGTGAAAAGTTATATTACACATAACAGGACAATATTGTGAAAAACAAAAAATCTCGTAAATGCCTTAGGCTGTATTTTACAATGGCATTGTAAAATAGCTTATAATGATTTTCTAGTAAAACTCAAGTCACAAGTCAAAATTTCCTGTAAAAGGAAGTGGCCCAATGTTTAAATAGTTTTTATTTTTATTGCCAGTTATGTTTTGTTACATTTTAGGTTTTTAGTTCACGTTGAACATTATGTTAAGTGTGTTTGTGCATGGAAAGGCCTTTTTTGATTAACAATAATTCATAATGTGACCATCTGTTTTACCACCTGTATTATCATTGATGTTATCAGTGTATTTTAAGGTCATATTAATTACTCAGCTATGGTATTTTGGCAGAAATCATAGTAACTATTATAGGCCTACATTTTCTGCTTGTTAAGGTAGTGAGGTTTTGAGGTTATATTGAGGAGCACTAACACCATTAGTTTGATTTTATACTTGGCACTTTATAATGTAAAGTCCTTATAATTTTGTTGGCAGTACCTTCAATGTCTTTTTGTAGCACACTGAGCTCTAATGTGTAAATACAGTAACTTATCAGGAACCACTTAAGTTTAACCAACTACAAAAAGCAAACATTCTTCTGAAGTAAGCTAATCTTTGCACAACCACTGCACATGGGACAGAAGTGTATGTCTCTGTTGGAAGAATATGTAAAATGTTTTGTGGAAGGTTTTTTCTTTTCTTTTGCACAGTAATGTTGTAATTGACTTCCATCCATCAATTTTAATGCAAATTGTTGAAGGCTGTTTATATGAAGGCTACATGAATGTAATAAATTAATAAATTATGAAGCTAAAAAGTGCACATTTTGAACAATGTCAAGTACAACTTCAGGTGTGCTACTAATAAATATCATTCTTGTATTTCCATTAATAAGCTATTTTCAAATGTGATATTTTATGGAAGCCTATTTTGCCACATACTAAGTCATAAAAATTTATAATTATTAATACATTAAGTCATTAACTTAGTATTAAGTTAAGTCATTTATGAGATAAAGTTGAAATTATGGCATACTTAAGTTTAAAAAGTAGAAATGAGTCGAAATTGACTTACAACTTTTTAATGTCAATTATTATAAATAAGTCAATTTCAACTTAGTATGTCTTAATTTAAACTTTCCATCTCATAAATATGACTTAGGTTTTTGTAAATCACAACAAAAACAGGCTATTTCACTGCATAAGATAATGCTATGTGGCAGAAATGGGCTTCCATAATATGTTCATTATTATAAGTATAATTTATATTAAAAGTCATTCACCTCTGCATGACCAAAAAAAAAAAAAAAAAAAAAAAAAAAAAAAAAAAAAACACTGTAAAGCAGTTGTTAAACAAACCCCATCATGAAACAGAAAAAAACTGGACAAAATGTATTTAATGCATAAATATTAAACAATTATTTGGCTAACAGAAATTAATTAATGAACTGTATAAATTTACAGCATGTAAAACAGCAATAATGAGAAGGTATGAATGTGGATAAAAGGTGAAACATGTGTGAAAACATCTATTTTAAGACAATTTTGAACTAGGTGACTAAAACCAACACAGACGACCTGCTAGACCGAACAAACATTTATGCAGATAACCTTTTGACTTGAAACCTCACTGGTACTCAGGTATAACCACTGTAAATAGCTTTTCTCTGTGACAACTTGCCCCAGTCTACCCTATTTATCCCCTAGCTCTTGCATGCTGGTATTCCAGGTATTGGCTGAAACATGGCATGCAGTAAAAACCAGTTTTGTCTGAGGCATTCAACACCACACCCATCAGATGCTAATCAGACGGATCCACCTCCTCCAGGTTTCAGTATGTTTCTTCTTAAGCACCAGACACACTTGACTCGCTTTAGACGGGGACAGCAGACCAACCTTCAACCATGCGCACTCCGGGGATCTTGATATTCGGCATGGTCCTGGCACCCTGTGGATGGATCCTAGACCTGACCAGCACAGTTGCGCCCAACTGGCGCACAATCAACAACCTGGCAGGCGAAGCTGTGGATCTGGTGGTGGAACAAGGAATCTGGGACATCTGCAGGACCTCCACAACATCTAGATCGCAACTGTGCAACCAGCGTACCAATGACAAAACGTACTTTGACAATCAGATTATTCCGATCGCTCAAGGAATGATGGTTGCGTCTTTGATCGTGACCATACTTGGCCTGGTGGTGGCAACACCTGGAGTCAGATGCTGGAAGGACAGACCAAGGTGGATCCTGGCTTCTCTGGGTGGCCTCCTCATCTTCTGCTCCGGAGTCCTGACCATTATTCCCATTGCTTGGTACACTAATCTGCTCAACAGCCTCAACTCCACCTCGGTCAAAAGAGACCCACTGAGACCGGATGACATTCGTGTAGGATACTGCATCGTTTTGGGCTACATCGGAGGCATCATGGAGGTCCTCGGTGGTTTAGTGATGTTCATCGGGATCTGCTCCTGCTGCGGTGGACGGAACCGCGGAGAAAAGCCTCAAGCCAAAACAGAAAGGCAGACGACCAGGCCGGTGGACAGACCGACGCCTCTGCCGAGGGTCAACATACCGAGAAGCATCAGCAGTAGAAGCAGCGTACCTTACTCGCAGAAGTCACTGGATGACGACCTGGACTTCCCAAGAGCCAAAACCCGGGACAGGGGATCTGTCAACACTTCCTACACTGGAAGACCTTACGATGCTGATCTGTAAAATGATTAGCTTAGTTACTACATACTGTGAAGTGTCAATATTTTACTACTTTGTGAACATTGACAACTGTTAAAGTCATGCTAGCTGTCTTCAACTGGAGCGTACACGTGTTACACCAGTCTTTTTCTTACTTTTACAAGTGCTGTTTACAACAATTACTGATTGTGTTTGCCATTTGCACTCTGAGGTTAAGTAACACGAGGGCTTTAATTTTAGAGTTGTAAATAGCCAAAATGTAACTTCCTGTTGAAGGTTTGTAATGCGGGTTAAAATTTGACTCATTTATCTTAATGGAAAATATATTAATACTGCAGGATTTGAGAAAAATTAATTGTGCAATATTTTCTTTTGCTGTGTGAATACAATACTTAGTCAAAAGGGTTATCGGGGCTTTCTGTGATGCAGTATAACTAGTAATACTGGTTGTTTCAGTTTTATCTCCTCTGCAAGCTTTGCAGCATGTGGGTCATGTCTGAACTGTCACAAGATCCATGAGTCATGTGAACAATGCAACGATAGTCATGAAGTATACTGTATATCCATAAAAAAAAAAAATATATATATATATATATATATTTTTTTATTTAAACCTATAGCTATACATACAGTAAATTAATTTCAGGTATAAATACTTTATGCCAGATCTTAGTAAGTGATCAGCTGTTTAATGAAGGTCAGTGAGCAGATAACTTACCTTCAGTCTGGAAGCATAAAAAAAAAAAAAAAACCACTTACCTGTTACATAAATGACTGTAGAACAAAACATGAAATATATTACAACAATAAATTAATAAAGTTTATTAATTATGAACTGTAAAAACAGATGCATTAAAGAGCAGCAAGGTGTAAATGAGGTTCAATGGTGATAAAACCATCCAGATAAAGGAAGTAAAGTGTAAATAAGATCTTTCTGACTTTATTTTGCTGTAACTCATCAGATCATGTTATATTTCCCATTGCTCAGAGTTCAAGGTTTGTGTGGTTTCTAAACAGCAATACAACATCTTTTAAATTTCTTTGTAACAGTTTTTGGTTATTTTTTTTGTATTAAAGTAATATTTATTAAAAACAAACAATGTTGTCCATCCATGTGTATCGATAACTACTATTATACAAATATCCAGTCCCTAATCAAAACAATTAAAGAAATTACTATCACTATAGCAAAACCTTTTAACAGTGGTTTAAAAAGAATAACCACAATAGTAATAATAATATAATTTGGGCTTTTGTAAAACCCAAAACTTACACAAAAGTGCACTTTATTGAAATGTATGGGGCAACCATTGTAATTTATAATCCTACCAAGTATAAAACTGAGCATAAACTTGATGTTTATTATTGCATGCGTATTGATAACAGATGGAAACAAACTAAATATAGCAAACGAAATGTGAAAATTAATTCACACTATTAAAGATGTAAAATGTCAAATGGAAAGATCTTTTATTTCATGTGGAAACAATGCAAAAAAATATTGTTGAAGTGCATTGAATCAATCTTTCAGTTTGCCTGAAATATGACTGAGAAACAGAGGCAGTCATAATTATATAAACAACAAAAATCTTTATTATAAAATACTGTACAAGAAGGGTTCAACGCAGAGCTGTAACTGTTTTACATAAATGTTTGAAAGAGATACTCATCTGTGGCTCACCAGTCCATGAAACTAAACAGCTTTCAGTCAATGAAACTCACCAGTCAGGCCTGAGCTAAATATAACAGCAGAAAAACAGCACTGAAATACCTGGCATGTTTCAGAAACTAGTCAATGCATGTTTAATATGATATACATGCCCCCCTGCAGGAACACCAACTCAAACCATTTTGAAATCATCTAAAAGTGCTGCAAACTTCATGTGTTTCATATCCAATAGTTTTCGTTTAAATGTTGAATGCTGCATGCAGAGCTACTTTAATACCTACAAATATACACCAATAACATATGAATATATTCATGCACCTTTAAGTGCGAGTTAAGTGTCATGTTGAAAAGTTGATTTTATTGGACGTATAAGTGCTTTATGCGTTGATTGTACTGTTTGAAGAGGGAAACAAAAAGAAAGAAACAGAGTGAGTTTGCTATTTGTGACCATAGATTTCATTTGAGTCATTGTCTGTGTTGTAGAATGACAAACCTGTTTTATGGCATGCTGCAGTATGACATGTTAAAGATGCTCTCCATTTCTTATCAAAGATTCTTCAGCTGCCTTTTTTCTGTTGACAAAGTGATAAAAACAGGTTACAGACTTCATGAATGATTTAAAAGCTTGGTCTTTTTAAGGAAGACACTCAGCTGATTAAAATAGAAAATAGAAAATAATGTGGACTTTAAAACTGCTATAATCTCAAAGCCACATGTCTAACCAAGTTGTGTCTCAAATCTGAAGTTGACATCACAAAAACAGGTTCCTGTGAGATTTTGTTTAGGCGCTGTACCTTGATGCTGATATGCTTGATGTTGAGCGCAATAAGCTGTGAAAAAGAACTCAATGTAGTTGGTGCTCGTGCTGACTGACACAGCTGAAGCATTCAATCAGAAAGCTGCCTCTCTTAAGGCCAATTCACACCACACAGACAAATGCCAACAAACAAGTTGGTCATTGGATTTAGAATCATGTTCACACTGCCCCAACAGACACAGACAAACACTGATTGAGCATGTTCAGTTGAGTGATAACAACCCTGACCAACGCCAACAGACGCCGACAGTGGTAACACACTAATAATAATAATAAAAAAAACGAATTGTGAATTGGCCTTGTGTACAGCATGCGATCGCAAATTCAGTGTCTTATTGCGCTTGAATGGTCATACAGACACACAATAATGTCAAAATGATCGTCATGTGGAGTATTCACGTAAACATAGTCAGTTATGTCTTAAATTAATGAAAACAGTTGGGTGAAAGTCAGATGAATGTCAGTACATTGGATCTGTGCATTCGGCCTTAAAGGGAGAGCAGCATAAACTACTGTCGGTCTCATTAATGTTAATCGAACAACTAAAGACAAAGAGAAAAATCACTCACTGCTCTTGACTGAATCACTTTTGTATCTTTAATAAAAATTAGTTCATATTTGATTTATACGATGAAGACTGTGCAGTGTTTTAGTTATACATTTGATTATTCAATTTCTGTAGTATTTCTTACATGTTAAATAAATAAGTTTATTTAATTTGTATCTTCTATAGCTCTATTTATCCTATCGTTTGTAATTTGCTTCTTATTTTTAATAAGAAAAATGGTTCCATGAAGAACCTTTAACATACATAGAACATTTTTATTCCATAAAAGGTTCTATATATTGGGGAAAAAAAGTTCTTTAGATTATTAAATTGTTCTTCACACTAAGAAAACATGGTTCTTTTAAGAACTCTTCACTGAAAGATCCTTTGAGGAACCAAAAATGGTTATTCTATGGCATCGCTGCGAGAAGAAAAAAAAAAAAAAAAAATCCTGTGGTTATAATAAGTTGAAATGATCATGTCATGTAGGTCAGCTGGCCTCCTCTATGATTTTTTCCTGCATTATTTGGTCGTACCAAATGACTCTGATTCAGCAGACAAAAATTAATAAGCAGTGAAGCAGTTTTTGATAAAAGATGTCAAACTACTTAAAGGATTAGTTCACTTTCAAATGAAAATTACCCCAAGCTTTACTCACCCTCAAGCCATCCTAGGTGTATATGACTTTCTTCTTTCTGATGAACACAATTGGAGAAATATTAATAAATATCCTGATGCATCCAAGCTTTATAATTACAGTGAACGAGCATGAAGCTGAAGAAAGTGCATCCATCCGCATCCATCCACCATAAACATACTCCACATGGCTGCGGGGGGTTAATAAAGGCCTTCTGAAGTGAAGCGATGCGTTTGTGTAAGAAAAATATCCATATTTAACAAGTTCATACTCATTGGTCCCCTTCACTGACATTATAAAGCTTGGATGCATCAGGATATTTATTAATATTACTCCAATTGTGTTCATTAGAAAGAAGAAAGTCATACACACCTTAGATGGCTTGAGGGTGATCAAAGCATGGGGTAATTTTCTTTTTAAAGTGAACTAATGCTTTAAAAAGTTTTTTTTTTTTTTTTTTTTCCCCCTCAGGAAATTTATTCAGTTATCAGTTTTATCACCCTGACATTTTTTTAAATGTAAAAAACAATCTGAATTAATTTAACATATTAAAAAGTTAGGTACATTCATGCCATTGTATGCATTAACAGCATTCTTGAATACATTAATTAAAAAAAATGAATGAGTGAACAAAAAAAAAAAGGAAGGAATCCAGGTAAACTCACCTCTTCTTTGCCTTTTGGCTTTGTCGGAAAAATGCCAGCCCAAAGATCAGGATGATAATGCCGATGATGAACACCAGGACGCCGAGGGTGAGTGGTACAGACAGAGCCTCATTGATGGTTTCGTTACAGGTATCTCCCGTGTATCCCAGATTACATTCACAGCTGGACTCTCCGTTCACCAGCACACATCTACCATACTGGCATATGACATGGTCACATGTAATCAGATGATGAGACTCGCCACCTTCTTTATCCAGAGGGATGGTGGCAGGGGCAGACATGCCGAAGCTCTAAAGTAAAACACACACAAACTACATAAACCATTGCTGCATAAATCTGTTTCAAGAACACAGAATTACACCTCAAAATCACTTCGTGCCAACAAGGTTGTGGAGAGTGGGGTAAGATGTGCCACCTCCTACAAATTTGGGCTCTAGGCCAGCGTTTCTCAAATCCAGTCCCCAGGACTCACCTCCCAGAATGCTTCAGATGCCCCCTATATTTCCACCCACAACGAAGCTGAGGAGTTGAATTATATGTTTTAATTAAAACAGGTATGTAAAGTAGGTGTGATCCCAGAGCTGGAGTTGAGAAACATTGCTCAAGGCAACTACGCCTAGTTGTTTTTCAAGATCTCTCTTATCAAATGTAATTAGAAGACAGCAGAAATATCATAAGCTCATAAAAATATGATTTCATAAAAAAGTGGTGCAGTGACACAACATACCCCACTTTAGGGGTTAATGGATAAGCTGAATTAACAAAGACACAATGGAAATATACTTATAAAAGATTTCTTATTGATCATAAATAGAGAAAAAACATGCTGAGAAATATTACAATTTAAAATAACTGTTTTCTATTTTAATATGTTTTACAACGTAACTTATTGCTGTAAAAGCTGAATTTTCAGCATCATTACTCCAGTCTTCAGTGTCACATGATCCTTCAGAAATCATTCTACTATGCTGATTTGATGATCAAGAAACATTTATTATTAATGTTGAAAACAGTTGTGCTGTTTAAAAAGTATAATTTTCCTCACACGCATGTCTCTGTCACAGTTGCATGTGATGGACAGTCAGTGCTGCGTTGACCCTTAAACCATAAATTTTAAGTGCATGGTTTTTAATAATTTTCTCTGTTGGAACCAGTGGATTGAGACACTAAGTTAGCAAATTCATGCTAAATAAATGTGAACTGAATTTCTAACACAATTTCAAATCCTCACACAAACAGACTAGGCTACATTGTGCAATTCCTTTTTTTTTTTTTTTTTGCTAGTTTAACCAGTCAACCAGGGCGATCTTATTCAATTCTTATTTGAGCCTTTCTTTTCTAACAAAGGATACCTAAGACCAACATAATCTTAAAACATTAATTCTTAATTACTATGAAATGCAAACTAATTCTTTAGAAATATCCTACATAATGTAAAAATTAATCTCACTGTGCTAACTTGATCACTTACCTAGAAGCAAATGTATAGTTTTTTTGAGCAAGTTCTCCAAGCAAATTAACATATGAAGACATCTGAAACACTAGCCTAAATAAAACAGTTAAGTGGCAATGGAAGCATTCAGAAAGCATTATAGCCCTAGACTCCCAAAGGAAAAATAACTACAGCAAGAGAGTACAAATACTCACCATTTTCCAAGTCAAAGGTGGACAACAATTAAAACGAAGACAGGAATGCAAAACGCTAGGTGTATAGCTGCATACAAATGTGGAAGCGAAACCGGTGATAGAAATGCCTTTAGAGGAGCTGAATGGCTTTACACAATAAGAATAAAGCAATGTTCCCAAGCAGAAAGGAGACCCACCCATTCACAACATCAGGTTAGTCAGTGAAACAAGATTCCTGTCTGGTCGCCTACCATGCAAGAAAGGAGGAGTGAACTTCAGGACAAATAAGGGCCAGATGAAGATAGCAGTTTAGTAACAGTTTAACAACATTTAAATCAGTGTTGTCTCATGTACCATGCGGGCGCCGACACCCTATAAACAATCACAATGTTCTCGGCGAGCGTCCCGTTCTCCACCCTCACCACGCTCCAGCAGCGACTATAAGGTCACGTGAGGACGTATGGCAAATATACAAGGAATAATTGACGACGGACCGTTACATTCTTAGAAAATAATGTACACCCGAAAATAATGCAACTCGAGGTATAACGGCATTACCACCTCGGGTGTGGATTTTCTAAGAATTCAAGTCAATTATTCCGCTTATACTACAGTTACCACACCTCAAGACACTGTTCCAATGTTGTATTTCAAGATATTTGTCAGGTTTTGTCCTTAATACACTCTTGTGTGTGGGACCAATTTCTTACACATCTCATTCCAAGCCTCCGTTGCTAATTCCAAAAAAATAGGGACTTTAAGCAACAGCTGTTGATGGAACGGCAACGGCGACCGGAAGTAAACTGTCAACTGCCGTAGCTAAAGAACGCAAAAATCGCTAAGCAACAACAAAGAGGATGGCGTGGATCATTTAATCATTTGACATAGTAAACAATACATTACATGTAAATAAAAGCAAGAGAATGGTTGCTTTTGGCATTCAATGACATACAGATACAACTAAAATACCACATAACATTTACTTATCTAATCTGTCACGTATTATCGACTACGGCAAATCGGCTATTCTCCCGTAGTAGACGGTTACAGTAGAACGTCAAGAAGTAGCAGTTAACTTTGCGCATGCGCAACAGAACGCCAAAATGCCGTTGCCGTTGTATCAGCAGCTGCTGCTTAAAGTCCCTGATGTCATTTCAGAACGGAAGATTGAGCCTTGATAGCAGAATAATACAGTCGATACAGTTTTTAACGCAGTTGAGAGAGAGAGAATAAGCATATGTGAATTAGCCTACCTGGGTCTGTGC
Source organism: Ctenopharyngodon idella (assembly GCF_019924925.1). Classification (NCBI taxonomy): domain Eukaryota; kingdom Metazoa; phylum Chordata; class Actinopteri; order Cypriniformes; family Xenocyprididae; genus Ctenopharyngodon; species Ctenopharyngodon idella. The sequence continues at coordinate 27,998,443 of NC_067229.1, read as the reverse complement.
GTTTCTCATGGCAGCAGTGTCTCTACTAGGGGTGCAACGGTACGCATATTCGTACCGAACGGTTCACGGGGCAAATTCCAAATGGAAGTGATCATCGTGCCCTACTCCCTCCGAAGGGCAAAGCCCTTAAAGTGGGGACTTTAAAAGTGAGCAGGGCACGCGCGTGCCGTAGCCGTTTGGAATGCACTTGGCAAAAGAGAGCGGCGTAATTTCCTCATTATCTTCAGCTGGGATGTTCCCGTGACAACGCAGCACAGTGTCCGTCAGCAGATGTCGCTGTTTTAACGGCATAATTCTTTTTTTGTTTATTTTTTTTTTTTTTAGCCTGTTGCAAATAAACAACATACATTTTATATTTTAAAAAGTTAAAAGTTTTTTTGATATATATTATATAAAAACTAATATATATAAAAAATTTTAAAAATAAAAATTTATAAATATATTTATTTATGCCGGGTAGTCATGGGAACATCCCAGCTGAAGATAATGAGGAAATTACACCGCTCCGTTTGCCAAGTGCATTCCAAACGGCTACATATGGCACGCGCGTGCCCTGTTCACTTCAAAGTCCCCGCTTTAATGGCTTTGCCCTTCGGAGGGAGTAGGGCACGATAGGGATGATCACTTCCATTTGGAATTTGCCCCGTGAACCGTTCGGTACGAATACGCAACCGTTGCACCAGAACCACACAGTTATTACCTCGCTGGTGAGAAATGTTCATGTAGCCAAGGGCTGGATTAAGCTAGGTAAAATGAGAAATTTAAAATCATAATAAATCATAATAATGAGCCTTTAATTGCCTATATTTAATACATAGCCTAATCAGCACCCAAGCGCACGCATGCTTGCCACAGCGCACCGGCAAACGTCATGATTATAAGTGTCCTGAAAAAACAACAAGACTGTCTAAACATTTGAATAATTTATTGATATTTGATATATTGATGTTTTCTGTTTTCGGCTGCAGAGATTAAGTCGACAATTCTGATTCGTCATTTCCGCAGTGGACGCGCTTATATGCATGTTTCATACGGATTACATAATCTGAGAATATTTATTTTCCATTTGAATTGGTTCGTTTAAAATTAGACATTTCAAGCTTTCTATTGATATATTTCTCTTGTCTGTAAGGCAAGTATACATTGAGTTTCGGTTCATTTTTACGTGTTAAAGTTCACTGAGACCGAGACGGCTGAACGCGCATCCTGATTGTTTTCATTATTTTACAAAAGCAAAACGTTTTGCTGTTATTGTGAGTTTACAGAAAAGTGGACACTTTACAGTTTGGATTACTCTTATCTGTATGATTTAAATGACGGAGTAGTATTTTAAGTTAAATGCAAGTGATCGCACCGGCGCCGCCATGTCATGCAGTAAGCGCGCTCTCCTCGCAAACACTTGGATGTGTGGCAAATAATAGCGCACATGTATCTAGGCTAACATTAGAGTGAGCGGACTTTTAAAGTTGCTACTACTTACATGTTTCAAGTGATAAGCCGTATTTGAGGTCGATGAATGATGGGCGAATGTTTGGATTTCCTGCCGTTAACGATCTCTCTCAAAGACTGCCTGACTTCGCCACTTCCTGTCTTGATGTATCCTGTCAATTTAGAGATTTTTTTTTTTTCAGTATATTGGTCACGTTGTTCTTGTAACCTTTGTAGCCTATTTTAGGTTTTTGTGCTCCACTATCGTACTTTCTTTCGGACATTTTGTCGCTATGCCGTCTAGCAATAGCAGTGACACAAATGAAAATGATTGACATGATTTGACCAGCAGCTGATTGGACAGATGTGACCCAAATGTCACATCTATCCAATCACCTGCTTACTATTAAATGGAAACACAAAAAATATATTTAATGTATTCAGCTTCTGAGAAACCCGGAAATGTGAAAAGGGTCTATTTATTATAAAGCACATTTGAGGAAAATGGGGTTGTTGTAGCTCGTTGTCTAGGTTACTATGATTGGAAATAGCTGCATTTGTGTATTAACAACGTTTAGCTCACGAGTTATTAATCCGGGAAGTTCGAATCTGTGAATATATTGTGAACTTTACTGAACTCCTTGAGTTAAGCACTGAGTGCATTTCTTAATATTTGAGTCCAACAAGTTCAAACTCTATGAGTCGCGCGCATTGTTTGTGTGCATTATTAACGTATGGAGCTGACTGAAACACTACTGCCAGCCAGGACATTAAAAAGGAAGTGTTTGTCCGAGCTCACAGCAAAGGGAACGATAATATCTTTGCGAGGGAATGCAAATGATTTAATAATAAAAAATTATAATAATAAAAAAATCCTCCCAACCCAATTTTTTTCCTCCACCACGTACCTTTAGGGGCTCCGTAGTTAACCAATCAGATTTAAGCATTCAACAGCCCCCCGTATAAGTCTACTTAATATGTATGATCCTTAACGTAGGATTCGTATTTTAGTGAAGATATGTTTGAAGTCATAAAGCTTTATGTGAGCTGATGGGTTAACTGATATTAACTACCATAAAATGAGGTAGAATTACAATTTTAAAATTGGACAAGACTACAGATCAAATCAGTGCTAAACCGAGTCTGTTCTCAAATCGTTTAGATTGTCAGTGTCAGTTCAAGATCCAAAATAATTAAATAAATGAACTCGATTTTTATGGTGAATCTACAATAGTTACAACATCGTCTTAAAACGTGTTACTATGTCTCTGGAATAATGTAAAATGTACAGCTATATATGAATTAACTGATCTTACTCGGCTGGTGTCCTGCTGTAGTAATGTCCGATTCGTGAACCATTCATTCAGTAGAACCGATTCACATTCTGCCTCGGTAAATTGGAATCGGTTGAATCAGACTGCCACAGGATCGAATGTCGTCAACTTTTGTGTTCGAGTTGAAAAAATAAATAAATACTGGTGATCTTAACACAAACATAGTATTGAGTAGGCTATTCCTATTTGATGTAGCCTACTTTCTATTAGGTTCTTTGCTTTATGCGATTGTACATTTAATAATTATTTTTTAAATCTCCATTATAAATTAACAGTAACTTTAATTTGAGTGGCAAAGCTCCAATGTTACAGTTTTGCCAGAAAACATTAAATAATCTGAACTGTTGAGATCAACATTTTATATCATGGAGGCCTGTATGGAATTCCACAGAAAAATACAGATTTAGCCTAACACAGAATTTAAACACACATTAATCAACAGTATACACATCGCTGGCATGTTGTAGCATTTATTCAATTAATTGACATTGTGGGACTTTCAACTTTAGCATAGTATAGCACATAATGAGCAAATCTCATGTGGGCCAATAACAAGTGAAAACAAATAGAACCCATTTAAAAAAAAAAAAAAAAAAAAACTGGTTCCACAAATCGAAACAATAACTGCAGAGACTCTTTGTTGGGAGAAAACAGCTTATGACGTCAATATGTCCCTGATCAAAACAGTAACCTCAAAAAAAAAAAAAAAACCCTTATGAAAGGAAATTAAAGAACCTGAGTTTAACCTTTTAAATTAACAAAGCATTTTGTCTCACAAACTGTGATAATCAGCCCTCAGTCCTGATTCACACCAGAGAGCCTCTTCCTCTTGTTCAGATACTGGTTTGGGTGGAGTAACAGAGTACTGAAAGTAGGCCTGGTTTTGCATAACCAAACAAGCCTTTTGTGTTGTGCATAGAGGCAGACTGAAGTGACTCCAGCCAAAGGAGGAACACACTATTTATAAAAAAGCAACTCTAACCAAGCCATAAATCCTCAAAGCTTTGAACTTGAGAGCTATATGAAAACACACCATAAAATAAGGGTAGAATTACAACTGTGTGATAGAGACACTACAATATTGAGAACAGAACAGGAGATCAACTCCTTCTCATACAACTGCTTCTTACATTTATTTATCCCATGTCAGCAACAAGGCTATTTTCATGGTGAAAACAAAACAAACAACAAAATTCATACAACTAACAAAAAAACTATATAAGACATTTCATACTAATACAAGCTAGAAATTCTAAAATACATTCAGGTGATTTTTTTTTTTTTTTTTAAATACATCAGTTAAACATCTCTGAATAAAACCGTTGTCTACTTACATTAAAAACATTTCACTCCAGTAAAATGTGTTTAATAGTCATTGTAGTTTGACATGGAAGGCAGGATGTGGTTCTTCACCTTTTAATAATCATGTGTAACTCTTGTATGACCTAAATGGCATCTAGTAAAAACAACTTGATCATACCTAGATTTGAAATTAGTAAAAAAACATTCTTATACTAGGACTTATTTCATGTAACTTATTTCCTTTGCATTTATCCCATTCCATCTGCCAGACATTATTAATATAGCTTATTACTGGTCTGAGATCAGAGTGTGGAATTTGACACTCTGAAATATCCAAGTGTAGAGCCTCCTTGGCAGCAATGTCTGCTTTTCTTCTTACATATAAGTAGTTTAAGCTAGAATTAATGGTTTCACAACCCCATCACATTTCTGTTCTGGCATTAAGCTTGTGTGGTTTCCTTTGAAGTGCTGTGTAAATATTTAACCTGCCGTTTCGATATCTGTTGCAAGTTTACACATGACAGCACTTTTCTTGACATTAGACTTTGCAATGGTTTACACTACAGTCCTTTTTCATATTAAAGTTGTTTTTTATTGAAATAAGTAAACCACACCGTATTACTTGCAATGCTAATTGTTTTATTAGACATTTAAAAAAAAAAAAAATTAGCTGACAACAGGGGTGGTGACAGCTGGACTAGTCGGAGCCTACAGGAAAGATGGGAGAAAAAAAAAAAAAAAAAAATCATAGGATTGAATTCTGAATCAACTTAGTTTTTAGATTTAGACTTAGTTTTAGAAAGAAAGACAAAAAAAAAAAAAAAAAACGGGGGGGGGGGGGGGGGGGGGTGGACAGATAAACAAAACAGACAAACTAGAGACAGCAAGTCAGAAAAAAACTGAAAAGACAGAGAGAGTCAGAAAAAGAAAGACAGAAAAAAGTAAAAAAGAGATACAATTTATAATCTATATAGGCCCTATTATAATCTACAGTGCTCAGCGTAAATGAGTACACCTCCTTTGAAAAGTAACATTAAACAATCTCAATGAACAAAAACAATTTCCAAAATGTTGACAAGACTAAGTTTTATATAACATCTGTTTAACTTATAACATGAAAGTAAGGTTAATAATATAACTTAGAGAACACATTTTTCAGTTTTACTCAAATTAGGGTGATGCAAAAATGAGTATACCCCACTGAAAGTCTCTGGAGCAAAGCTAAATTTTAGACTACAAATGTATAATTTAACAAGAATTCAACCACAGATGACTCTAATTATTCATTACACAGGTGTCCAGCAGACAGTTGACTATAAAAGTGTGTTAAAACCCCTTCCCATTTCATGCTGTCAGCAATGGCACCACATGGAAGAGAAATGTCACAAGACCTGAGAAAGAAAATTATTTACACTAGAAAGTCAAAGGCTACAAGAAGATCAGCAAAGCTTTACTTATCAGTCAGAATACTGTAGCAAAAGTGGTACAAAAAAAAAAAAAAAAAAAAAAAAAAAAAGATGGAACTGCAACCATTTCACAGAGACGTCCAGGTCGTCCACGGAAGTTAACACCTCGACAGGAGCGTCTTCTGATGAGAAGGGTTGAAGAAAATCGGCATGCAAGTTCACTGCAGTTATCTAAAGAAGTAGAAAGCCACACTGGGGTGACTATTTCCCATGACACAATGCGGCGTACACTGCCGAGGAATGGCATGCATGGGTGCCGTCCACGAAAGAAGCCTCTCCTAAAGCCGAGGCACAAAAAAGCCCACCTAGAGTTTGCCAGGGCCCATGCTGACAAAGATGAAGACCTGCTGGGACTCTATACTCTGGAGTGATGAGACCAAGATAAATGTTTTTAGAACTGATGGCTTCTAAACTGTATGGCGTCGCAAAGGTGAGGAATATAAAGAAAAATGCATGGTGCCTACAGTGAAACATGGTGGCAGTGTCCTTATGTGGGGCTGCATGAGTGCTGCTGGTGTCGGGGAGCTGCATTTCATTGATGGCATCATGAATTCACAGATGTACTGCTCTACTCTGAAAGAGAAGATGCTACCATCACTCTGTGCCCTTGGTCGTCGTGCACTTTTCCAACATGACAATGATCCTAAACACACATCTAAGGCCACTGTTGGATTTCTGAAGAAGAACAGGGTGAAAGTGATTCAGTGGCTCCTGATCTGAACCCAATCGAACACCTATGGGGAATTCTTAAGTTGAGCATCACTCTCCATCCAGCATCCAGTCTCTGAAAGAGGTCATTCTTGAAGAATGGAAAAAGATAGATGTTGCAAAATGTCGGCAACTTGTTAATTCCATGCCTAGAAGACTTGGTGCTGTCATTAAAAATCATGGAGACCATACAAAGTACTAGATGTAGTATTACATCTTATTACTATTACCAGTATTACTATTCCATATGGGTTTCAGAATTAGGTGTGGCAAAATGGCTCAATAGCGCCACCTCCAAAATTTCATTTAAAGCACCCTTCGTGCTACATTTCATTTACAGGTATGAAATTCGGTAGACACATGTAACAGCACAATACCTACAAAAAAGTCCCTGGGTGCAAAATCTGAAAACCCAACAGGAAGTCAGATATTTTCAATTTTCTCTGCAAAATTTGTTGCACTTTTTGCCACTTCCAAACATTGTATTTTAACGAACTCCTCCCAGAGCTCCTCAGATAAACATCATATTTGGTCAGTCTAATCTTAAGGCCTTAGTGATGTTAACTTGCGAAGATCTTGAATTTTCACTGAAGGGCGTATCTGTGGCGGACTGACAAAGTCTGATGTTTTGCCATGAAACAGGAAGTTGTTGTAAGTCAGGCATACAGTGTCCGATCTGCCCCAAACTTCACATGTGTGATAAGAGTCCTGGCCTGAAGACATCTATATGCCAATATTCAGTTAGTCATAGCGCCACCTGCTGGCAACAGGAAATGGCATGCTTTGCACTGTAATTCACTCCCTGAAACACATTTGTATATGCCATGAAGTACCAAACATACTAGGAACACGTTAAATCATGCAACACTTGGCTAAGTGCTAAAATATGCGATTAACGCCACGAAAGTAGATCACAGCGCCACCTGTTGGAAGCAGGAAGTGTGGCACATCAAAATGACTTTGCCATATTTCTCCTGTATTTACTTGCTTACATGCATGTCATCCACTATTCACTATTTTCCTAAGGCCACCGGGCGGTGGTGGCCCCGGGTGCGAGGGGCCGCTGCTATGGGGTGTACTCATTTAAATATATATTATAATAAATATATAAAAAAAAAAAAGAAGGGTTAGAAACCTCAGTGTACCTCTTCTGGATCGTACAACTCATTAGCAAAGTTTTGAGAGAAGGTTGTGTGTTCTTCCATGTCAGTAGTCACAAGGGTCTCTTTTTCAGTAGTCTCTTCCCTTGCTGCTTGCGCCCTTCTGCAAATAAAATCATATTGGGATAGTATGATATCCAAGTATGTGGCTTATAAAATCTGTATCTATTATACTAAACAAATGGTAAACCTCCTCTGGAGGATGACGGCGGCCACCAGAGCTCCTCCGAAGAGAAAGGTGAGTGTGAGAGCGAGGGCAGTGGAGCTGGAGTTGGCGTTCTGACAGAGATCCCCGCTGTAGCCCTCCTCACACTCACACACCGGCTCACCCTCCACGCTCACACACTTCCCATGACTGCCGCATCGTTCATCACATGACTGACTGCCCAGATTCTGCTCCACCTTGTTGTCTGCAGATGGAGAGAGTCCAACAGCAGGGTGAAGAAAGTAAGTCCCAGATTTGGATTTGACACCTGGTTTGGTTCTCACAAGGTCACCTGTCAACAAGCAGGAAATTATTTAAGTGCGAGTCTGGTTTGTGTCAGTTTTGAACATTAATACCAGGTTAAAAATCTTTTATATTAAAATAAAAATAATCTTCTACTAGATGACAAACAGCCACTCAAGTGCCTTACTGCTTCTATAAAATGGTGATTTTAAACACTTAAAGGTTTAGTTCACTCAAAAATGAAAATTCCTTTCATTAATTACTCACCCTCATGTCGTTCTACACCCGCAAGACCTTCGTTCATCTTCGAAACACAAATTAAGATATTTTTTATGAAATCCGAGAGGTATATGACTCGTCCATAGACAACAATTTAACCACCACTTTCAAGGTCCAGAAAGGTACTAAAGACGTCGTTAACCCTTTGAGCGGTACGGTCCCACATATGGGATTTTTATTTCTGTGCCCCTGGGCGTACGGTCCCACATATGGGATTTAGAACGTTCAGTGAAGTCACATAACTGCCAGATTCAAACTGTGCTTTCGCGCTTTGGCTGCGAGATGGACGCGCTCGGCACTTGTCATATAATCACAACTATGCAGTGTTTTCAGCCACAATGTTTTTTTTTTAAGGTTTCAGACATTTAAATACACATAAGCACCAGTAAAACAATACATTTAGAGTTTATAAAATACACACTGTTGTCAGACATCAGTGGAAGCAGCAATAACAATCCATTCAAATATAATTTGCCAACATTTATTCATATCAGACACACATAATGGGCCTAAGTAACTATAAAGTTTACTCTATTATTCTTCCAGTTTACCAGCCACTTACTTGCATGTATTTCGGGAGAAACTGTTGATTATATTGCTGTCTACGGACGAGTCATACACCTCTTGGATTTCATCAAAAATATCTTAATTTGTGTTCCAAAGATGAACGAAGGTCTTACGGGTGTAGAACGACATGACTAACCCTTTAAAATATCAAGAGACAAACCGACTGTTACTATAGAACAAAACTAACAATCTGCAATGGGAGCCATTTCACATGACAGTGGGTAATATTGAAGCATGGCTGGAAAGCTTTACTGACTAATCAGAAACCAGGACTGTCCCAGGACTGCTCACCCTAATATAAACATGATATATATGATGTTTAAAAGAACTAAAAATCACTCACAGTCCTCATCTGAGCCATCCTGGCAGTCTGGGACCTGGTCGCAGAACTTGGACACAGGGATGCACTCGAGGCCGTCACTGCAGGCTTTACTGCCCACAGGACACTTGAGATTGGAAACACATTTAGTCTTATTCACAGTAAGGTAGTCCTGCGCACAGCGACACGAGCGTCCGCCTGGATATGGCAGGCACAGGTGACTGCAACCCCCATTGTTTTCAGAACAGACGTTGGTTCCTGGTAGGTTAAAAAGTCAAAACCACATGTCACATGACTGACTTTAGGGAGGGTTACAGCTCATACAGTACTGTAGTGTTCAGACTGAAATACTAGCTTACTGAAAAAAAAAGAAAAAAAAAAAAAAAAAGAAAAAAAAAAAAGACGTATTTAAGTAAAAATAAATTTAGCTTTTTCTTATTTTGAAGTAAAAAAGTAAAATAAAGATAAAGATCTAAAAATAAATCTAGATAAATGTATTTATGTTTATCTTATTTATAAATAAAATAAAAACAATATAATAATATATAAGAAATAATATAAGATAAAGTAAAAGATAAAAAGTAAAAGATAAAAATATATAAAAAATATAAATATCTAAATGATAAATAAGATACAAAAATAAGATAAATTAAATGAAAAATAAAACAAATTTAAAAAAAATTAGATAAAAAGATAAAGTAAAATAAATATATAAAGATAAAAATAAAGTGATACAATAAAGTAAAATAAGAAAAACAAGTTAGTTAACTAAAATTTCCAACTTTTTTCAGACCAATCAAAAATATCTTTATCACTATGGTTTGTCACACGAAATGTAAGGCCAAATCGAGTGCATTGTGTGATAAAGTACTAACTACAGTGTGCTCTGTTATATACTATGCATTTTGGCAAATATATTGGATCATCCGGGTATTTCAAGTATACAGAAAATGTATGTACAGTATACAGTTACAGTACATACTATGTACACTGCAATAATAGTAAGAACTGTATGAAATTCTGAACACAGCCAAGCTAAAAAGCTCGGAGTGAGTATGTCCTTAGTGACTGGACAGGTTCTTCAGTGAGGGGTGTGGTGACAGTAAAAGGAGAACTCTAAATGTGTCTTTTGTGTGGCCAAGCTCCCTGAACACACGTGACGTGCCCCTGAATGCAGCTCGGATCACTCTCACTCTCACTTTCACGAAGGGGGAAAAGGACCAGAGAAGTACCTTTCTGACTGGACTTGCTGTAAGCCTTCATCTCTATAATGCTCATCTTCACCTCAAACCACATTTGCTTGGGCTGGAAGCCATCGGTGTACCACACTTTAGTTGTACCTGTTTCAAGATGAAAGCACAAACTTTGACAGCTGTATTGCAATTCTGATTTTCTGTTTAACATGTTGCATTAATGCAATTAATACATGCAATGCACATAAAATTAACTATTAAATGCTTTTCTGTGCTAGAATAATGCAATGTCTTTATTACTTGAACAACCTTTGTTTGGAAGCTTTTCTCAGCAAATACTGATATTTATAGGAGTTTGATCAATCAGCATATCACGAAATTTAATTACAATTAATGAATTTATAACTCTCTGTAACATTTTGTAAAATTTATAACTATTAATTTTAGCTCCCATAAACTTATAAACTACTGTCCAAGTTTTATTTGAGACTCACTTGAGACTTGGTGACAAAAACCTTAAGTACTGTATTTTAATACATATTTTATATTGAAGATTTATATTTTGTATATTTTAAAATTTAAGACAGGAAGTTAATGGCTTCATGCCATCTAGTGGCACCTACACAGAACTGCATACTATGGAAACTGGATTTCTGGAGGTTGAATTATTACCGTTTTCCAGGGTGATCCAGAAGTAGATGTTCTCAATACGGGCAAAAGACACAATGAAGGCATGTCCGGTAAGGTACTCTTTATAATTAGATCCGTCTATATTAATAGAGCTAATCAGTTCACTGCCTGGGGGAAAAAAAAAAAAAACAACAGTTGGCATTATTAATTGGTTTGGAAGAGATTTTCCACAGAACAAAATAAGCCATTAAATTTTCATGCAAACAAATAAATAAACCTTCTTCCACAAGTAGAAAACAGAGTTTAAAAGTATGTAGATTTAGCCTAAATTAAGATAGAGCAAGCTAATTTAGAACGAAATGCTGGTTTGTAGACTGCGGTGACAACGGCTTGTATTTCCCAAAATAAACAATTTTTTTTGTAAAATGAAATAAAAAAAATAAATAAAAAAAAAGTCTATTATACAATTATAGATAAACTTGTTCCCCCCAAATAAATAAACATTTAAATGTATTAGCTTAATAATAATAATAATAATAATAATAATAATAATAATAAGAAGAAGAAGAAGAAGAAGAAACTTGCATTTCCCAAATAAATTAACAAAAAATGTATTAAAGTTCAATAAAGATTATGTAGATAAACTTGCATTTTCTAAATTAAAATAAACAGACTGAATCACTGACCTTGATTATCTTATTAACATTCTTTACAAAGGGTCTACATAATGTGACTTCCTAAGTGTCACAATTTTATGGAATATTCAGTTTTTTTTTTATTGAGGATGGGGGGGATAATGCAGTAACAGGGTTGTGCGCAAAACATATTCAAGTAGAGAAAGTGTATGTGTACACTTTTTTTTTTTTTTTTTTTTTTAAATCTTGGAGACCTTCATGAAGGTTAAGACCACTGAGATGGGACAGGCAAAAAAAATAAATAAATAAAATAAAATATTATTATTATTATTATTATTATTATTATTATTATTATTATTATTAATAATAATAATAAAAAACCATCTCGTTTATATAAGTGCTGTCCAAGTTTCATTTGAGACTCGGCCATAAAATCCTTCATGTATTCTTGAAAGTACTGTATATTTTTTTTTTTTTTAATTAATATTTAAAGATTGAAAGACAGGAAGTTATTCACTCCATGCAATTTTTTTAAAAAAAAGGGGCACAGACCCTTTAACTTAAAACTATTGTGCTTTACATTCAATGTTGATTTTATGTTAGATAGTTTAAGTGTATGGAATTGTCTATATAAAAAAAAAAAAACAAAAAAAAAAACCTTTATTTATAATATAAATATTTTCTTTTGCCCTATTTATAGAAAGGGTGATTTAATTTTTGCTTTTAACGCACCAATATCTGCCCAATACAGTGACGTTCCTTTCTCAGAAAATGCGAGTGAAGCAGGCATCTTTGCTTTGCTCCACAGCAGCGTGCGATTCTTCCCATCCATGTGAGCGCAGTCGACCTGGGGCAGCGGCTCTGACCCCCTCCGCCCCACTGTGGTAAAGCACAACCTGCCCGTGGGAGGGTGTAGGGCGATGGAGATCGTACTCTCGATTTCAGCTTGCAGCACCAGGCTGGTGTACTTTCCTCCAGGGGAAGTGACGTAAAGCTGGGGGCTCTTGACGCTGCTCCAGTACAGGTTACGCGTGACCCAGTCCACAGTTAGAGCGGTCACCAGGTCCCCTTTGAGCTGAAGCATGTGACCTACTGGTATGAAGCCAGAGCTGCTTAGTTTGAGCTGAACTACAGAGCCCTGTCCTGCATCAGCAAGGGAAATGGTGCGGTCTTTGAGCAGCAGATCAAAGTCTGAAGCCTCATTCACGTCAGGGAGAGTCAAGGCACGATGCTCTGGCCATGTCTTCAGCCCAACCTCTCCTTGAAGGTTCTTGGTGAAGATCTGAGCAGAAGTGAGGTCAGTGAATTAACAATGGCTCAATATTCCTTAAAGAAACACTGAGGGTTCAGTAAAAGTTAATATGGCTATTTGGCTGTTGGTTAACACTAACCAGTAGCCTGTGTGGCCTAGGTGATGTCAGCCAAAAGGATGCCATTATATTTTAATGCAAAGTTATGAACAAATTGATGAACCAATGGAATGTGCAAAATAAGACAAGGAATGTGCATTAAACTAAAGGTAAATTTTCATGTTGACTTTAAAACCAACAAAAACTTCGAGAAAGCGGTATAATTTAAAGGTGGTACACCACAATCTGTCCTGGGTCACAAGCCATTCAGTGGAGTACCTGTGTTATCATGGTAGATGACAGTAGCATAAGGAAAGAGGAAGTAGAATCGACAGGTGGAGCGCAAATAGATCCGTCCACAGCCAAGAGAAGTCCTGCCGGGCAGCGACACACCGCTTTGAGCCCCAGAGCCAGCAAACACATGTGGGAGCACTTGAGCTTCTCACAGGGGTTAGACACACTGGGCTGTAAAAGAGGGTGGACAACCTACACCAAGACAGACAGAGGAGACACTCATGTTGCTACTACAGTAATGCAAGGATATATTGGTGTATAAGACAATTTTGATGACATTACTAAATGTCTACAGTATGTATTCTCACTTTGAGGTCGAACGGCTGTCCAGGTCTCTTGAGAACAACTTTGCGGTTTTTGCCAGTCAGTTTATTGGCACCTTGAATGGATCTTCTATGAGTGTCAGACCAGTAGACCATATCATTAAACACAGCCAGAGAGAAAGGACTGGGCATCTCAGACAGCTGTAGCAACTGCAAAAAAAAAAAAAAAAAAAAAAAAAAAAAAAAAAAAAAAAAAAAATAAAATAAAGAAAAATAAATAAATAAAGGGGACCTATTATGCTTTATACCTATTTTATACCTTTATATCTATTACATGTTCCACTTTCTTTAGTGTGTAATGTTGCTGTTTGAGTAAGAAAAAGGTCTGTTACAAAGCATAAAGTCACTCCAAAAGGGAGTTATTCTCTATATCAGTGCGCACTGCTTCTGAACACCCTGAAACGCCTCAATTGTAGACTTGAGATTTCTTCTGGGAACGAACACATCACAATATTCTTTATTTAAATAATTCCCGCCCAAGGCATATGCAAAAATAAAGAGGCAAGGCTGGTTGAGTGAGTTAGTAGTGTGTTGAAACTCAGTTATTATTGTAAGGAGCATGACACTTCCAAAACACACTAAAAGATGTTGACCAATCACAACACACTGGTCCAGCCGACCATTCAAAGCAGTGTGCTTTTCAGAAGGAGGGGTTTCATAGAGACATGAACTAAACAGAGCGTAACTGAGACTGAGAGGAGAGGTGCTGCAACAACAAGTATATGAAAAATGTGTTTTTTTTTTTTGTTTTTTTTGAACATTCAAGCATGAAAACCTATTCTAATAGACCCCCAAAACAGAAAGACTAACAAAGTCTTGATATTATTGCTTTCCATTTCTTGTAAAGCGACCTTGAAGCCCTAAAAGGTGCTATATAAATAAATAAAAAAAAATGATTATTATTATTATTATTATAAATTGTGCCATAATGTATTTTACTTGTCCACTTGCAGCACAGTAAATATGATACATTTAAAATTACCCTCATGTTTTCTCCATCCAATGTCGCTGAGCCTATACATCTGAGCTTCTCGTCAGTCCAATATAGTCTGTCAGTCAAAATGTCCACCGTCACACTGACAGGCCAGTTGAGACCGCGGCTGATCACCATCTTCCTGTCTGAGCCGTCCATGCTAGAGCGCTCGATCTGTGCTTGATCTCCGATCTCTGACCAGAACATCATCCTGCAAGCAATGCCTGGAGACATTATGCATCCATACAGATGAACAATCATGCAATAGTGCCAACTTGTGGAGGTACTCCTTACCCTTTCTGTGGCAGCAGCACAAGTGAGCGTGGCTGCTTCAAATCCTTGTCCAGAACTACAATGTAGTTTTGTGGCTTTACAATACTGCTGGTCAATCTCACAGCTAGAATCTGCCCAGCAACACCATCGACCCAGTAAAGGTTCCTTCCCAACCAGTCAACAGCAATGGAGTCTGACTTCACACCTGAACATGCAAGATTTTTTGGTTAGGGAAGGGATTCCCAAATTTTTTTGTAAGTCGAACATCTTCGACCAAAAATAATTTCTGGAATACCTTTTTTTTTTTATCATGTAAAACATGGTGCGACTTATATTCCAAAATGACTTGTGTAATGCAATTAACAGCAAGGCGAAAACACGCACAAAGTGCACACATTTGGGTTAGTGCTAATTGAGACGTACGTGAGCCCAAGATTATTTGTATAGAACATTTCCCACATGCTGGTAGTTTCAGTTTCGCTCCATTTAAATTTGTTTAGGCTTGGTGATCATAATACATAATATTTTTTGATGAATGCCACTATAATTTGTATGATTTATACTTTATATTTATCATTCCTGTTCTGAATAACGTTAAATTTAAAGGATTGGTGGTAGAATGAGGGGGAACTAAAATACATGTTTATATTGTTGGTAAAACATTGTTTTATTTACTAGTATTTGACCATTTCTGAATGTAGTAATAAAATATGACATATACACTGATTCAACTTATTTGTTAATGCGATTTTGAGCTGGTGCGACTTATTTTCTGGAAAACACAGAACTTGAAGTTCCCTCTGAGATTTTAAGGTGATTTTTCAATAATTTAACATGCATGGTTTCTCTGATGTTGGACAACTGTCACATCACATGCATGTAAACATATCTTCTTTTTTTTTTTATTCTAAAAGTGTTCTAATTTTACATTGTGACCAAGTGTGCCTTCCTGAAAAGTGAAGCCAACACATTTCTGGGATATTTTGGCTTCATTTTTCTACATGGAAAGAAGCAGATATGTGCTGTCCATCTTTTAAAGTCTATGATTGTGACTTATAAAATGGATAGTTCCTGTCTTTGATGCTCATTGGTCAATATCCGCATTTTATTTATGATAAAGCATGGCTTTGGGCGCTTTATCGAACAGATCTATGTCTCACTGCACAACATCTTTAGAAAACACCCTTGTCGTCATGCTTAACGGCCTTCGACCGTGACTGTATTCACAATACAGCACGACCTCTCTCGTTTTTTGATAAATAACGTTTACCTTTGACGATAGTTCCAATGTTGTCCTTTTCTCTGTGGAAGGCATATTTGATGCTCTCTTCCTCCAGACTAACCCAGTAAACCCTCTGCTCTCTGCGGTCATAGTCAAGAGAGAAGATGGGCTTCCGTCCTGGTGTGATGAGAGCTTGAATATTGAAGCTTCGCAGACCCAGCTTTATAAGCTCGTACTGTTCAGATACCAAAAGACTGGGCTCCTCTGAATAAAAACATGATTCACATGAGATAACAATACTATTAGAGTAGAACACTACTAAAAAAACAAAAATATCGTTAGATCTCAATACTGTTCAAGTACATTTCTGCTATTTTCCAGTTGTAAAAAGACACTTGTGCAATTATTTAATTTTTATTTTTTTCCCCCACACTAGCCCATTTTTGTGGCACATTTCAGATGAGCTCACCCCTTAAGAACACACAGAAGGGGAAATGTTGTTGGTTGCTTTACAAACACTTACTTCCTGGCAGTACCTGACCAGAATAATCAGCAAAGTGATTCCTACTTTACAGTGATAATCTCACGTTTTGCTATGCATGACTAGCTAGCTGCAATAGATTGATACCTGCTGTCTTGCAGTTGCGCCCATCTGGCTCCAGTATAAAGTCAGGGTGGCATCGACACAGGTAGGAGCCTAGCGTGTTGACGCAGTTATGACTACAGGCAGCAGGCTGAATCTCTTTGCATTCATCGATGTCATTGCAGGTTAAACCGTCAGACTGAAGCCTGAAGCCAGTCTTACAGCCACATCTCTGGAAACACGAAATAATTTAACATACAGCTGATTGCATTTATATTCTCATAATATGTTGTTTATATTCTCAAATATTAGCAGTCTAAAAGACTTGCTTTGACAAAGGTTTGGTATTATACTAAATGGTGCAAAAATCTACAATTTTGATTTGTTTTAATCATGATTTGAATTTTGGACCATTAATGCATAATATATTAGGGGCCAGATTTACAAACAGCTTGCGCCAGCACAAACCCTCTTTCAGCATAAAAAAAACAAACAAACCTACTGTCAGGATTTACTAAAAACATGTAGTGATGAAAAGGCAGCTGACCTTATTGCATATGCATTTGTAGGAGTTTCCCTTTCAGATGCAAAATTTATAGGAGAAGAGTATTTAAATCATGCAACATGGTTTACTAAGGATTGCTATAGTCGATTTACTGGTATTTGTGCCATTATTGAATGCCCCAAAAAACATGTCTTAGCTCATTTTGCACTTGACATGCTGCGATAGTTGCTGTAAGAGGAGGAACCACAGAGAACAGAGCGTGTGGTAGAAGAGAGAGAATTTTCTCCATTCGCATTCATTTGTAATGCCAGAGGAAGACGTTATCCAAACAAACCGCTTGCCAAGCCACGATTTTATTTGCTGCGCCTGTATTATTTAGCAGATTACCCACACCTGATTATCATTGGCTCTGCTTGTTTGCGACCCTATGCTAATTTGCACTGTTCTTGATAGATTGGTCATTATGGAAATGAGCTGCTGCATCCGTGTTCTTTAATTTGTGCAGTGTCAGTAGATCACCCACAGAACTTTCCACCCACATCGGCGCTTTTATGGGATTGCGGTCGCGCGCTAATTTGGGTTTATTAAATCTGGTCCTAGGTATTATAAAACACATATACACACACATACATATATATATATATATATACATATATATATATATATATATATATATATATATATATATATATATATATATATATATATATATATATATATAAATAAACAAATAAAAATATGTGTTTGACCGCTCCATGTGGAGTGTTGAAGCAGTAGTGTTGACATGATGGGCTGCTGGGACTGGAGCAGTTGTTCTTCAGACAGCCCACACCCTCATCAGAACCATCTGCACAGTCAGGTCCCCTGTTGCACACCAGATCTGGGTCCACACACTCCCCACTTCCACACCGGAACAAGTGTGTCGGGCATTTCACTTGACCACCTGCAAAACAAACATATGTTTACACTTTAGTATTACTGAACTCATTCTGGTATAGAGTTTAAAATTGATTTCAGACATGCACTCACATCCAGATTCATCACTCTCATCCTTGCAGTCCTTCACGCCATCACACCTCCACGTCTTCGCAATGCATTGAGTTTTAGATGCACATGACCACTGGAACTCACCACACTTCAGCAGAGTCACCTTGCAGTTCTAAACAGGAAGAGAAGAGCTTGTCTGATTGTATGGTTCCCCAAACACCACTGTTCAACAAGAGTGTTAAGTGTTAATTCTGGCTATGCAAACCAAGAGCAATGTTAAAAGCACACATTTTTGGAGAAATCAGCAAAAAAAAAAAAAAAAACAACCAAGCAAAACAAAAGTACAAACAAAAACGCACCACAAACGCAAAAACAAATGCAAAGCAAACCACAAACAAAAAACAAAAACAAAAAACAAAACAAAAACAATACCTACACACAACAGCATTAGGGAAAATGATAAAACAAAGTAGTAGGTTGCTCAGTGCGGTTCCTCACCCTCTCATCAGACCCATCACTGCAGTCCTTGTCTCCATCACAGAGCCATTCTTTCAGCAGACACTCATGAGTGTGGGGGCAGCGCTGCTCCACAGGACAGTGTGAAGGCTGAGAACAGCCCTTCTCATCCGAATGATCACGACAGTCAGCGTACCCATCACAACGGAGGGCCAGCGCCACACACTGACCGTTACTGCACTGGAACTGATCACTTGAACACGGCTCTACCACTGCAGGACAAACAAAGCCTAAGTGTAAGGAAAGCTGTATATCCAAACACTGAACAAAGTAAAATCGCTAAAATGGCAAAAATGTCCAAAGTATTGAGTTAAACAAGATGAGTCCCAAAGTCACAAAACAAGCCTTTTGTTAGAGTAGATTCCACATTTATTTTGACATGAACAAAAATGAGGCAGATATAAAAGCCTACTCAATATGTTTTACTGTTGAATATGGATGTTGATCGGTTGTACATATCACACTCTAACACTACCAAACTAATAAAAATCAGACCTGGGCTGCATTTCTTAAAAGCATTGTAAGCTAAGATGATCGTAGAGACCATTGGTGGCAAAAGTTCTACAGCCTACTTAGACTTACGATGCTTTGGGAAATGCAGGCCAGTGCATTCTAAAAAGAGATTTGAGATTAATGTGACAATGAAATAAATGGCACAAAATAAATGTGAAAAATGGAGAAAGTGAATAATGTCATGGAATAAATAGTAAAAAAATTCAATTAACCTAATGTTGCTTTAAATGTGACAACTTAAGCAAAAATGTTTTTTTGAATAAATTAAATATGAAATTATTCATTAATTATATTTTTTAAAAATAGGTTTTTATAAAATAATTTATGTAAAATTCACTTAAAAAAAAAAAAAATCCATATCTCTAACTTTAATTCATGGAGATATCATGGACAATGTGCCATATGCTGAGTTCTGAAACGCATACTACTCATACTACATTTAATCACATCTTTTTATGGCAGAAATAGTAAGAGTAGTATGCAGTTCCGAATTCAGCAATGGTCCTGTCCTGCAGAGTTTAGCTCCAACCCAGAACCAGCTAACCAAGGTCTTATCAGACATATTAGAAACTTCCAGGCAGATGTGTAGAAGAAAGTTGTAGCTAAACTCTGGTTTAGTGGAAGATTGCTGCCATCTACTGGAAAACAAACACTTAAGGGTCATTCTACAGAAACATCCACTTTTGGTATGACAAAATGTCTTAAAATGTATTTCTTTTTCTAACATTTAAACTTAGACCACATTATTATATTACACTTTGACTTTATGAGTACACAAATGACAGCTTAATGATTTTTTTTTTCTGCATTTATTTAAAGACCGCATGTACCAATTTTTTTGTCACTGGTGTTACCTTCTCTGGAATTTTTTTTTAAACGTTTTTATGAAATTCTCTCAATTTTTTCAGCACATGCAGTCAGAGTTACAGAAAAATAATGCAAAAAATAAGATTGTGGGTTTTTTTATTTTAATCAGGATAGTTAAAAGTGTGACTGAATGATGTTAATTCAATTGCGCAGCCATGTATTTGCTATAACAATGAAAATTTGAAAAACAGTTATAAACGAGTAATGATGCAATCCTTTAAATCTTAATTCTTGAGCGTAGCAGAATTCAATGAATGTAAAATTATTACCATGTCACGTGACACATTTTATTTAATGTGACAGACAAAAAACAGTAACACCTGTGACAAAATGAATCACCAGTGACGTACACATAAAACCAAAGATCCTTATTCTTCAACTATAAGTAGATGGGACTAAATTTTTACATTTGGTATACAATCAAAGACTTATCATTGACACTTAGTGAAAGCAGTCAGTAAAATATCATAAACAACATTTTAAAAATGTCTGTAAAATACGCTGTCTGTAAAGTTGCTGCTTCTCAGCTGCACTCAATTTAGCCATATACCCTCAATTTAGCCATATCTGACCAAAGGAGGATTAACAATGAGAAAGAAAAGTTAGAATCATGTAATCTTAGTGCTTTTTTATGCAAAAGAACTAAATGAATAGCTTTGAATAAAGTTTATCTATAAACGGGTAACACCAGTGACCGTAACATCAGTGACAATTTTCATGAAAAATGCATTTTACAAAATGGCTGCTGCAAGGTATCAATCCACATGTTGTCAGTCATGGTATATTCACTAAATTAAGTAGTTTAATCTATTTGTATTCTAGTTTTTTTTAAAATTCCCTAACAATAAAGTAGGTCATACCAGTGACTTCAACAAAAATCTTCATATGAAATTATGATTTTCTAATTAATTTCTGTTAACTGAAAAGAGATAGTGGACTTTGCATTGGCCTTTCTTCATTGATCTTCAGGAAATAGGAAGGAGGAAGTCAAGTAATGTCATCTGTGTCTTTTATTTCAAAATAAGATTTTTGTTAAAGGTAACACCAGTGACAACTCCAGACCACTACATTCATTATATATTTTATAATATTTATTCAGCATTTGTTTTTTTGTTTTTTTATGTCATTTACATCATATATTTGATAGTTATGTATAATTATTGTATTTTAAAAATAGTAGAAAAACCTGTTTCTGAACTCAAAATAAAGCACTTTCCCTCTGTATATAACTGTGGGGACGAGCACTTCTGTGGCGCTTGGAATTTTTATAATTAAAAAACAAACATTGCCACATTGATGGCTCAAGAAGGTTTAATTGTTCAAATAACATTGTTTCATATTAAAGTATAAAAAAAATTATATATATATATATATATTGTAATCCTAAAGTGTTTTTCAAGTCTAATATTTCTGTAAAGTCTAGGAACAGAAAAGTGGACATTTCTGTAGAATGACCCTTAAAATAACACAATTTCAACTGCAGCCACTAGATGGCTGCAGAGCACTGCTCCAGCTCATTTGCCATTTCCACATAGGTACACATCTTTTCACAAGTTTTTTTTAATTTTTTATTAAAGTTGTTTTTTGTTTTAAATTTGTTTAGACATTGCAAAAAAAAAAGAAAAAAAAAAAAAAAAAAAAAGAAGTGCTAATCTTTTTGTTATAATAATTTTATAGTTATGACATTACATTCAAACCTAAACATGGTGTTGTGGTGTCACTCCATTTCTGTGCCTGTTCTACACTGTAGCAGTTCTTTTTGGAAAAATTACATTGTTGTAACCGCAAGTTGTTCATCTTTTCCATCTCTTGAGTGATTTAGTGGGTTTGTGTGTGTGCGTGTTCTGATGTCACCATTTCATTTTTGTGTGCTTTATGCATTGTAACTGTCATTTTTTTTTGACAAATTATGTAACAGCCATTTTTTATAGTCTTCTTTAGGTGATTTTTGGGGCAGTGTATGTGTGCGTGTGTGTGCGCGCGTGTAAGAGCACACGAGCGTTTTGCATTGTGGATAGTGTTGCCACTTCATTTCTGTGTATGTGTTCTGTGTTGTGGCTGATTTAGTGAGTTTGACAAAAAAAAAAAAAAAAAAAAAGGTAACACTTTATAACAATAAAAAGTATTTACAAATCGTTTGCAAACTATTAGTTTATAGTTAATTCATAGTTAATATATTATATAACTTAATATATTAATAGGCTAAATACAATTAGGGAGTTCTTCATTCATTGTCATTGTAATTAACCATATTATTGTTTAATTAGCTCACATGTAAAGAGTTAGATTATGGTTATTGTATGCTTTAACAACTTGTTAACCATAGATAGTCGTCACTTTAGATAAGGTCATGGAAAAAATGGGAAAATTTCATTAAATAAGTGCTTTAAACCAACCTTTATTAGACATTAATTGCATTAGTATTAAGTGTTCCTTAAAAAAAAAAAAAAAAAAAAAAAAAAAAAATTTTTTTATTATATACACACACACACCATGTGCAGAATTATTAGGCAAGTTCATTTTCTGATAATATTTTTTTTTCCAAGCACATTTTACCAATTCCAAACCACATCAATCTTAATAACTACTATTCATTTTGTATTTAATCATTTATAAGTGATATATAATTGTTCATGAAGGCTGGAAGTGAAAAATGCCTTATATTCAGGTGTGCATAATTATTAGGCAGGTTTTCTTTTACAGATAAAATGAGCCAAAAAAAGAGATTTAACTCAGACCGAAAAGTCAAAAATTATTAAATGTGCCATTTGTGCCATTGACTTACCACAGTTGGATTCATCAGTGCCATCCACACAGTCTCTCTCTCCATCACAGAGGAAGGTTTCAGGAACGCAGCGGGTTTTATTGTCACATGGGTGTCGGCACTCCTCTGAGAGCTTCATGCAGTTGATTTCATCTGATCGGTCCTGACACTGAGGTGTGCCGTCACATACAAGCTTCATGTCTATACACTTCCTGCCATGAGTGCATTGGAATTGGCCTGGAGGATTGAATTATTGAAATATGTCAATTTGGTCAGTTTAATTCTCTTTTACATTAGAAATAAAATTCACTCTTCCACAAAGTGTACCTTTTTTACATTTACGCTCACAGTTCCTCTCGTCAGATCCGTCTTTGCAATCTTTCTCTCCATCACACACATGGCTGTACAGGACACACTCTTTCCCATCGCTACAAGGTTTGGACCCCAAGGGACATTTCAGAGGTAATGAAGCACTTCTAGCCACATGACCAGTGTCTAAAAACAGAAAAACATGATTTTGAAAATTTGAATGGTAAAGGTCACACAAATGTGAAAATTCTGTCATCAGACTCATCTTTATGTTGCTCCAGACAAATGACTTTCTACTGCGCAGACTTTCAATTAACAAATGACTTAAATTTCTATCTGCTCCTCATACCAAGTTATAGTGTGGCTTCCGAAGACTTAGAATATAGCACATTTCTTTAATTTTAGGCAAAAATAGGATTCAGGACATTGTTAAACATACTTTTCTTTTTCCACAAAAGAAAGAAAATGATATGGGTTCCGAACAACATGTAAATTATTAAATAAAAGGTAAATGATTACACGCGAGAACTTACAACAGTTCCTCTCATCTGAACCGTCTCTACAGTCTGGTTTTCCATCACAGAGCTGCTGATTAGTCAGGCACACCATTTTTTGGTCACAATGTAAAGCACAGGTGGGACACTGTTTCTCATCTGATCCGTCTGCGCAGTGAGAGTAACCGTCACACACTAGGGTTCTCCGAACACACTTCCGTCTGTCCTTGCACAGAAACTGGTCTGATTGGAGTACAAAATCTTTATTTTATCAAATGTACATGTACTTTGAAACAAAACATTTAAGAATAGGACAAATACCACATGTTACCTGGATCTGGACATGAATATATGCAAAACTGCTCATCGGCTCCACTGGGACAGTCTGCCTTCCCATCACATAGTTGGGATTGTGTGATGCATTTTGAGGTTTCATGACAAAACACAGAAGGGCTAATGCAAGCTGGCTGGGTTGATACTTTAGAAGGGTCTGTGATGGACGGCCCAGTAATGGGAGCTAAAAAAAAACAAAAAAAAAAACAATGAGTACATTTAATGTCTTAGCCCATTTTTTATAAAGCATTTTTTTTTTTTTTTTTTTTTTTTTTAAATATCAAAATCATAAATTTCAAGAGATTTTTTATCATTACATCATATTGTATACTAAAGTGTATTTTTTATCATTGCATCATACTTGGGTATATACTTAAAAGGTATGTGAAGTTTCACTTAAAAAGATGATTTTAACTTCTTTTTTTTTTTAACCATTTTATGAGATAAATAGTTTCACTATTAAAAGGTCAAGAAAAAAAAATGTTTAAAACAAAAAGCTGGTTTTAAACTGAAACGGCTCTAATTATAAAGCATTTTCATTTTAAGCAACCCCCCAAAAAAAAAAAAAAAAAAAAAAAAAAAAAAAACCCACACAACTCACAGCAGTTGTCTTCATCAGTGGCGTCTACACAGTCTTTCTCTCCATCACAGAGGAAGCTTTCTGGGATACAGCGAGTTTTATTGTCACACTGGTGTTTGCAGTCGTGTGAGCGAGTGAAACAGTCCATTTCATCAGAGCGGTCCTGACACTGAGGTGTGCCGTCACACACCTGCTTTTTGTCGATACACATCCTCCCATGAGCGCACTGGAACTGATCTGTGAAGAAACATTTGGTTTAAATGTCAGTTACACGTGTCTTGGTTAGATACAGCAGTTAGGAATCAATTTCATGCGTTTTACCTCCTGTACACTTATATTCACAGCCTCGTTCATCAGATCCATCTTTACAGTCCATCTCTCCATCACACACATGACTGTACAGGACACACTCACGTCCGTCCTCACAGGGTTTAGAGCCCACACGACACTTTAATGACGCTGTGGTTGAGGTTTTAGCAACCATGGTGGGACATCCAATCTCATCTGAACCGTCAATGCAGTGAGAGCGGCCATCACACACCAAATCTCTCTCCACACACTTCCTCCTGTCATTACATAAAAAGTCACCTAAAAGTAAAATGAAAGAATTGTTAGTTTATCTAGGTTTTTTGTAATAAAGCCATAGCTTGTGCAATTAAGGTAGTAACCTTTGAGTACCTGAGTTGGGACATCTGTCAAAGCAAAATGTTTCATCATATCCATCAGGACAATCTTTCTTGCCATCACAGAGACTAGTGTGAGGGATGCACAGCGACCCATCACGACACAATACAGAAGGACTTTCGCACTTCACCACCTTTGTGGGGTACCCTGAAGAAGAAAAAAAATAAAATAATAATAATAAGACATTGAAATAACTGATTAGTTCAACTAAATCCATAGAGCTATACATTTAAAAAAAAAAAAAAAAAAAAAAATACAAATTCTCACACATCTCAGTATCAGAGACACCCACCACAGTCAGATTCATCAGTGCCATCCACACAGTCTTTCTCTCCATCACACAGGAAGTTTTCTGGGATGCAGCGAGTTTTGTTGTCACAGCGATGGCTGCAGCTCTTGCTGCGTGTAAAGCAGTCTCTCTCATCAGAATAATCTTGACATTGTGGTTTGCCATCGCACACAAGCTTTGCATCAATGCATTTTCTTCCATGGGCACACTGAAACTCCCCTGAGAAGCAACAAAACCACCCAGTCAGAATTTTTGAATGAGTAATAAATAGTTTTTACTAAGTCAGAAGTCTCTCCAAAAAAAGCATCATACCAAACATGATTTAAAGGTGAAAGGTAACTTCTCAAAAAAACAACTGTTAAAATAAATAAAAATAAATAAATAAATAAATAAATAAATAAATAAAACAAACAAACAAACATAGCTGCAAGCAGCAATTAAAAGACCAAGCACCACAGAGGCAGAACGGAAAGCTAAAAGCCAAGGCAGCGAGCATCAGACCAATCAGTGAAAATGAGTAAGGACATTTGGAGATGATTTTAAGCAAAATGGTTAAAAGCCCATAAATACAAATCACTTGTAATGTGACAATTTCTTATTATTTAAGACTCATAGGTCTGGTGTGGTCAGTGTTGGGTGGTTATTAAACACATCAAGTTTGGTGTCAATGTCAAATCTTTTCAGGGATACAGTCTCAGATGCAGTTTGGCATTATGCCATCATAAAATACGTTTGACGTGGTATACAGGGACAGTTTTGTCTATTGACACAAAATCAATAACTTTTTGCTGACATGGTCTGAAGATGATCAGACTTGAATTAGGTGAAAATAAAAACCTACTTTTAAAAACTCCTCCTTGACCGTTTGTAAGGAAAGTCAAAATGGCGGACAGGAAGATCAGCTGACTATGGCAAAATTGATCTCTGTTCTCGACATGACCCAAGGAATTAAGATCAGTTTCATTACAATAGGCAAAAAAAAAAAAAAAAAAAAAAAAAAAAAAAAAAAAAAATCAGAATTTGACCACAAGGTGGCACTGTCTCAAAACGTAAGTACCTTCAGGGCATGGTGCCGATGACACTTAGAGTTTCGTAACTATACACTAATGTGTTTGTAAAATATAGCATTTTACGACAAAATTCAACATGGCCAATGCACAAAATGGCTGATATGGGAAAACTAACGTTTGACTTCAAATCTCCAGACCACTAGGTGGCACTGCACCAAAGCTGTGCATGTATCCTCAGGTCATGGTTGTCATAACACACACCAAGTTTGGTCTGAATACACTGAAGCGTTGCAGAGATAAAGTGATGTCAGAGTAAACTTGAATTATATATTTTTTTTTTATGTGGTTAATGTTCAGACTGTCCCTCTATCGGTGTGCCAAATTTCACAACTTTTTACCCTACGGTTCTACAGGCTGCCATAGACTTGAAGAGGAAGAGAAAAGAGGACGATGACGACTAACAGATTCAATAGGTCCCTATTGGCCCCTAATAAAGACTATTCAGGGACTATTCAGACAGGTTGGTATATAAATAAAACCGAAATGAATAAATAAAATAGATGAATAAATACACAAATGTAAACAAACTATATAGAATTATAAATATATAGAATTATAAACAGACATATAAACATATACATATTTATATATATACATATATATACACATATACATACATACATACACACACAGGTGCTGGTCATATAATTAGAATATCATCAAAAAGTTGATTTATTTCACTAATTCCATTCAAAAAGTGAAACTTGTATATTATATTCATTCATTACACACAGACTGATATATTTCAAATGTTTATTTCTTTTAATTTTGATGATTATAACTGACAACTAAGGAAAATCCCAAATTCAGTATCTCAGAAAATTAGAATATTACTTAAGACCAATACAAAGAAAGGATTTTTAGAAATCTTGGCCAACTGAAAAGTATGAACATGAAAAGTATGAGCATGTACAGCACTCAATACTTAGTTGAGGCTCCTTTTACCTGAATTACTGCAGTAATGCGGCGTGGCATGGAGTCGATCAGTCTGTGGCACTGCTCAGGTGTTATAAGAGCCCAGGTTGCTCTGATAGTGGCCTTCAGCTCTTCTGCATTGTTGGGTCTGGGATATCGCATCTTCCTCTTCACAATACCCCACAGATTTTCTATGGGGTTAAGGTCAGGCGAGTTTGCTGGCCAATTAAGAACAGGGATACCATGGTCCTTAAACCAGGTACTGGTAGCTTTGGCACTGTGTGCAGGTGCCAAGTCCTGTTGGAAAATAAAATCTGCATCTCCATAAAGTTGGTCAGCAGCAGGAAGCATGAAGTGCTCTAAAACTTCCTGGTATACGGCTGCGTTGACCTTGGACCTCAGAAAACACAGTGGACCAACACCAGCAGATGACATGGCACCCCAAACCATCACTGACTGTGGAAACTTTACACTGGACCTCAAGCAACGTGGATTGTGTGCCTCTCCTCTCTTCCTCCAGACTCTGGGACCCTGATTTCCAAAGGAAATGCAAAATTTACTTTCATCAGAGAACATAACTTTGGACCACTCAGCAGCAGTCCAGTCCTTTTTGTCTGTAGCCCAGGTGAGACGCTTCCGACGCTGTCTGTTGTTCAAGAGTGGCTTGACACAAGGAATGCGACAGCTGAAACCCATGTCTTGCATACGTCTGTGCGTAGTGGTTCTTGAAGCACTGACTCCAGCTGCAATCCACTCTTTGTGAATCTCCCCCACATTTTTGAATGGGTTTTGTTTCACAATCCTCTCCAGGGTGCGGTTATCCCTATTGCTTGTACACTTTTTTCTACCACATCTTTTCCTTCCCTTCGCCTCTCTATTAATGTGCTTGGACACAGAGCTCTGTGAACAGCCAGTCTCTTTTGCAATGACCTTTTGTGTCTTGCCCTCCTTGTGCAAGGTGTCAATGGTCGTCTTTTGGACAACTGTCAAGTCAGCAGTCTTCCCCATGATTGTGTAGCCTACAGAACTAGACTGAGAGACCATTTAAAGGCCTTTGCAGGTGTTTTGAGTTAATTAGCTGATTAGAGTGTGGCACCAGGTGTCTTCAATATTGAACCTTTTCACAATATTCTAATTTTCTGAGATACTGAATTTGGGATTTTCCTTAGTTGTCAGTTATAATCATCAAAATTAAAAGAAATAAACATTTGAAATATATCAGTCTGTCTGTAATGAATGAATATATTATACAAGTTTCACTTTTTGAATGGAATTAGTGAAATAAATCAACTTTTTGATGATATTCTAATTATATGACCAGCACCTGTATATGTGTGTATATATATACACATGGACCATGTGATATTTCAGTTTTTCTTTTTTAATAAATCTGCAAAAATGTCAACAATTGTGTTTTTCTGTCAATATGGGGTGCTCTGTGTACAT
This sequence comes from Ctenopharyngodon idella, assembly GCF_019924925.1. Taxonomy (NCBI): domain Eukaryota; kingdom Metazoa; phylum Chordata; class Actinopteri; order Cypriniformes; family Xenocyprididae; genus Ctenopharyngodon; species Ctenopharyngodon idella. The sequence goes on along the minus strand of NC_067229.1, from coordinate 27,969,685 downwards.
TAATGAGGAAAAAAAATGAACTTAAATGATTTTAGCAAATGGCTGCAATATAACAAAGTGAAAAATTTAAGGGGGTCTGAATATTTTCCGTACCCACTGTATATAAAACACAGTATACAACTGTATTTGAATACAGGAAGCAACTGTACACAAAATTTAGAAGTATTTATGAAGTGTTAATATAAATTCATCTCTGGTTTGACTACCTGTTTCACAATTAAAATCGCAGTCAGCTTCGTCCGATCCATCTTTACAGTCCATCTCTCCATCACACACATGACTGTACAGGACGCACTCAAGCCCATCCTTACAGGGTCTAGAGCCCACGCGACATTTTAATGACGCTGTGGTTGAGGTTTTAGCAGCCATGGTGGGACATCCAATCTCATCCGAACGGTCTAGGCAGTGAAAGCGGCCATCACACACCAAATCTCTCTCCACACACTTCCTCCTGTCGTTACACATGAAATCACCTGGCAAAAAAAAAAAAAAATGATTGTGAATTTATAAGACAGCAAGTACTTTATCAATGAATACACGTTACCAGTAAAACAAAACAAATAATGTGTTTATTACTGCGATATGGGCAGTTGCGGAGGCACGGTCTCTCATCAGAACCATCAGGACAATCCTTTCTCCCGTCACACAGATATCGCTGCAGAATGCACAGTGACGTCCCCTGACAAGCCACATAAGGGCTTTTGCACGGTGATGGAGGAGTCGGCATGGCTGCAACCATTGGCAATTTTTAAAACAAATAATTATAATAATACTAATACTAATAATAATACTAATACTAATAATAAAAAAAGGAATAAATTAGACTTGAATTATAATTAATATTTGTTACCATTCCAGTCAAAACTCTAGAACAATGTCTGATTGACCATTCCTACCTAGTTAAGTAATAAGTGACCTGCTAAATTTGAGTCACTATGACCCAGAAACACATTGATTCAGAAGTAAACATCACAGCCATGATTTAAATTATTATATCTTACAGTTTAGAGCAGAAACATCATATCATAGTTGAGACTTTCTTTGTTACTTTACTACTTGTTGAGACCAGTGGTGAAAAAATTAATTACTTTTCAGATCCCATATGTAGAAGCAAATGTGTCATTTGAGATGCTTCTACAGCAGACTCACCACAGTCAGCTTCATCCGAGCCATCCCAACAGTCCCTCATACCATTACAGATGAAAACCTCTGGGATACAGTGGGTGTTCCCATCACAGCGGATGCTGCAGCTCTTGGTGGGTTTCCAGCAGCCTGCTTCATCCGAGTTATCCGGACACTGAGGAGTCCCATCACACACTTGCCGGAAGTCAATACACTTCTTTCCCTGAATACACTGAAACATCCCTGTGAATGAATCAGCATACCAGGAAAATATATGTAAGTAAAGACAAAAAAATAAATTAGGGTTGATATTGTGAAATCATGGTAACATCTCACCAGGATTGCATTGAAGTTCACAATGTTCTTCATCAGATCCATCTTTACAGTCCATCTCTCCATCACACACATGACTATACAGGACACACTCATGTCCATTTTTACAGGGTTTAGATCCCACACGACACTTGAAGGGTGCTGTTGTTGTAGTTTTAGCCGCTATGGTGGAACATCCTACCTCATCAGAACCATCAAGGCATTGAGAACGACCATCACACACCAGAGCTCCCTCAATACACTTCCTCCTGTCCTTACACAGGAAGTCACCTGTATGGAATAACAGGAATAACATGGAATATAACATGGAAGGAAAAAACAAGAGCTATGACAGATTATATTTTGGGGATGACATGCTGGAGGAGGAGGAGGAGGAGGAGGAGAAAAAAAAAAAAAAAAAAAAAAGGAGGAGGAGAAAAAGGAAGAGAATGAGGATGCAAAAAAATGAGGTGGAAGAGGAGAACAAGGCAAAATACGAAGGAGAAGGGGAATGATGAGGCAAAATTAGGTAGAGGGAAAAAAAAAGTTAAGGAATGAGGAGGCAGAAGAGGAGGAGGAGAAAAAAAAATGTGAAGGAGGCAGAGGAGAACAACAACAAGCAGGAGAATAAAAAGGAGGAGGAGAATGAGGAGAATAAAGAAAGAACAAGAGGAGATGGAAAGGAGGAGGCCTAAAATCAGCCTAAGGTTGTTTGCTGTTTGCAGAACCTGTTTGGCAGTTTTAGAAGGGTTAGAAGGGCACTTGTCAGCTGATCAGGCTGGGAGACAAACTAAACCAGTTTAAACCATTCAAGAACATCAAAACACCCAAGGCTGGTTCAAGCTGGGAGAACTTCAGTGATTTTACCTGCAGAAGCACACGCATCTATACAAGAAGCTTCATCAGATCCATCAGGACAATCTCTTCTGCCATCACACAGCTGCCCCTGAGACACGCATACTGATGTTCCCAGACACAGTACAGAGGGACTCTTACAGCTTGTCTGAGCTGGTCTGGATATAGCTGTCACAAAAAAAAGGCACTGTATTTGGAAAGTGGAGAACACTGATATAGAGTAAAAGTTGGAAAGTAAAAACCAACTACTGAAACACTTTTGATATTGACAAAAGTTTGGTCCACTCCCACTGTAGGCAATTCTGGTCTACATCAACAGACTTAAGACAGAAAAAGGTCATCTGACTGACATAAGGGGCATTTGAAATAACGAACAAGCACGCAAAAGACATGACATGTGAACGGCCCGTAAAGCAACCACATTTTGTTTGGACAGGAAAATCAATGATACAGTCACCAGACCAGCAAACCTAGAGTGGAAAAAACAGTGTTCAGGTAATTTATTACAAAACTTTGGAGACATAAGGCTGGTCATTATGTCCTGCAAAATATCTGCAGTACAATACCATGGGCATTAAAAACTGTTCCACATATGTGCTCAGAACTTGCTTCAGAGCAGAATGGTAAAAAACTTTTGCTGCTCAACTCCCAGAAATCACTGTTAGCCAATTAGATTTAAATTTGGTATGAAACAAATATTCACCCTATATATTTTTTTAATGCATCTCATTGATTTTATTGTGAAAGACTTATCCATGTATGGGTTTATTTTATTTTATTTTTTTTTATTTTTATTTTTTAAATGTTTAAACCCTGCTGACTTCTTGCAATCTTGCAATGGATAGAACCACCCCTCTTTTCTTTTTCTTCTATTTTGATAAATTGTTTCAGTATGGCATTATTCCATACCACAATAAATGGCAACTACCCTTCAAATCCTTGGAGAAATTCAAAAGAAAAAGGTGTGGTAGAGTACAGACTGATGTGATCAAAAGTGATTGAGTGACCCATCAGATCTGCACATATGGGCCAAAGCAGAGTTCACCAGCATCCAAGCGTGGAGCTTGGTCAGGTCCTGAAAACCATCTCTGAAGCCTTCAGTTCAGAAGCTGAATGGACAAATGGTCCCAACCACATTATCTCCTTCGCCAGAGCTGGGGAGCAGTAAACACCTGCAAAAAAAAAAAAAAAAAAAAATCTGCAGAGATCCTAACTTCTGCAAGGGATTGGCAGTTGCTGGTGAATCTCAAACAGCAGCTGAAGTTCTCCATTCATGTTGCAGCCACTACCCTGTGAACAAATATTGTCTTCGTGTCTGAATCTAACAGAAAGATTGTGTTGCTGGAGCTGACAGTCTCTTGGGAAGATTGCTTGGATGAGGCAAAGGAAAGTGTTTGATGTTGGGGAGGGGTGTATGATGCTGAAAGATCCAAAACACCTAGGAACATCACTGAAGATATGTCCAGCAGCATCAGATGATTTATGCATACAATGTTTCATGCATTCAGTGTTTCACTCGGATGTTTGTCACGATACAAAAGAAAAGACCTGTCGTTACTTCCGTTTCAGCAACTTTAAAATTACCTGCTCTTGCAACGTGTGTGTGCAACTTGCATTGCTTCCCCATTACTTCCCAACAATTTTAATCCAGTTATTACATAATCTTAGTTCTCCTGAACTGTAGTAAACAGTTCGTCTGTTAGCTCACCACAGTTGGCTTCATCTGTGCCATCTCGACAGTCCCTAACCCCATTGCAGATGAAGACTTCAGGAATACAGTGAGTATCCAGGTCACAGCGCATGCTGCAGCTCCTTGAGGGTTTCCAGCATCCTGCTTCATCAGACTTATCCAGACACTGAGGAGTCCCATCACACACCTGATTCATTTCAATACATCTCCCTCCAGAGGTACACTGGAACTGACCTGTGGTGGTAGAACAAGGACACAATGGGGTCAATACTTGGATATAATGGCCAAATTGTTATGAAACATTATATAAAGGTTTGAGAGTACTGGGATTTGTCTAACCAGATTGGCATTGGCTACCACAGTCCTGTTCATCAGATCCATCTTTACAGTCCAGCTCTCCATCACACACATGACTGTACAGGACACACTCACGTCCGTCCTCACAGGGTTTAGAGCCCACACGACACTTTAATGACGCTGTGGTTGAGGATCTAGCCACCATGTAGCAAGCCACCTCATCAGAACCATCAAGGCAGTGAGAGCGGCCATCACACACCAGACTCCCATCAATACACTTCCTCCTGTCCTTACACAGGAAGTCACCTGGCACAATATTACAGATGTCAGTGCTTTGCTTATTTTTTTAGAAAAATTTTTACATTGAAGATTAGGCAAAGATTTACCAGGGTTTGAACAAACATGTACGCACGAAACTTCATCAGAACCATCCGGACAATCTATCTTCCCGTCACACAGCAGAGTCTGAGAAATGCACAGTGATGTTCCTGGACACATCATGGATGGACTTCTACAGATTGGAGGCGGAACTGCAAAGCCTGAGCTGCCTTTGTTAAGTGCCAAATTTATATCCCCTTTGTTAATCTCAGCTGTGAACAAGGAGATCAGGCATATATCAAAAATGTTTAATCACAGAACAATAAGCACATGTTTTTACATTTCACATGCAAAGAGGTTAACCAATAATAAGAGAGGTCATTTACATAGAGGTCTTTAGTAGCAAAAAAAAAAAAAAAAAAAAAAAGCCAGAAAAGGTAAGGAATTATGATTATTTTTAGTGCAAGAAACACTGATACAACATTAGTGGGGTTGGAACGGTTTGTGTAACCAATGAAAAAGTGGAAGGTTTGGGAATCATTTATCAATCTAACGTAGAAACGAGCGCAGAGCCAAGCGCAGAAATCAACTTACGACAGGGTTCACATGTGATTCATCCAACATTCATATGCTGCCAATCACATCACACAAATGATCATATGTTGATAAATGTGGTGGCTGAAAACAATCGTCACGCCTCTAAAAATTCACGGTTTAGAAGCCTCGTCCCTAGAGTTTAAGACATGGAGAAACATAACCCGGCCAAGAAGAGGAAGTAATCTCATGAAAGAGAAATTGATCTTACTCCAAAAACACCTGTTTAACCTTGTAACTGCAAACAATTACATTTATATGTAGCTTATATTAAATACCAGTAAATAAAACTAAACATTTACAAACATTATAAACACTACAGCCTAAGCTATTTTCCCCACACTCCACAAAAAAAAAAAATCCTTTAAAATTGAACAGTTTTCAGGAAAGAACAAGAATTAAAAATAAGTAGCTATAAAATATATATTAACTATAAAATAAAACACAAATCAGCTATAGTGACATTGATTATAAACAGCATACAAACAACAAGCCAAAATTAATTTATTTAAAGCGAAACTGAAATGGCATTGGGCTGGGCTCACCTCTCTCATTCGGCTAGAATCCAAATGTGTTTCCATATTTGCAATCTAACATTTGGGCTGCTAAACTATTATTCATTATGTAAACAAGGCTTTGTACTTCACTCGTGTTCCAATGTCCATGTAAAACAGCATCCTTCACATGCACAAAAATGTGTTTGGTTGGGCACTCTGATTTTACAGCAGACCATTTAAATTGAGCAGTAACTTTTATGTTTGGTTGGCAGCATTTTAGTTTGATGAAATGTCAAGTTAGTAACGCTAGAACTGATGTGGGTGTGTGTGGCGCCTGCACGATCAGTTGGATTTAATAAAACAAAGATAGGCTATATAAAGACAACAAATCGTAGGCTATGTTAGAGTGCATGTCTACTTGTCACACAGTTTTTTCTTTTGTTAATCTGTTAATTATTTAAGTGAAATATATTTCATGTAGTCCTATTTATTTTATTCCTTTTATATAGGTTAGTTAATTATATTCTGTTTTTCTCGGTTCACAGAAGCGCTGCAGGTGCGTGCTGTGTTTATGCTGCTATTTGCGCATGTAAAGCTAAACAAAAACAAATATTTGTGGTATTTTTAATGGGTCACAGACACCCATCTATTCCAATTTAATTTTATTTTAATTTGACATTCTAATCTAGTTGGTTAATGATCGATTTGAGCTTCAGATGTCAGACTCGGTCAAGAAAATAATCTGAATAAAAAATGCTCTCATTACAATTCTCCACCAGATTTTCTGCTGCACGCCTGTTCACGCTAACTCAAAAACTTGCGTACACGAACTGAGACCTGACGTGAGATTTGATAGTAGTCACCGCTCACGTCCATATTGATAAATGCCAAGTTTGCGTGGAAACGACCGTACACCCAGTTTTCTGTCGTTTGTTCGTTTCATAAATGATGCCCAATGAGTGGGCATAAATATGAAAATGCATTGAACACATGACAAAACCATTTTTTGAAAACAACTCACAGCAGTTGTCTTCATCAGTGGCGTCTACACAGTCTTTCTCTCCATCACAGAGGAAGCTTTCTGGGATGCAGCGAGTTTTATTGTCACACTGGTGTTTGCAGTCGTGTGAACGAGTGAAACAGTCCATTTCATCAGAGCGGTCCTGACACTGAGGTGTGCCGTCACACACCTGCTTTTTGTCGATACACATCCTCCCATGAGCGCACTGGAACTGATCTGTGAAGAAACATTTGGTTTAAATGTCAGTTACACGTGTCTTGGTTAGATACAGCAGGTAGGAATCAATTTGATGTGTTTTACCTTCTTTACACTTATATTCACAGCCTCGTTCATCAGATCCATCTTTACAGTCCAGCTCTCCATCACACACATGACTGTACAGGACACACTCACGTCCGTCCTTGCAGGGTTTAGAGCCCACACGACACTTTAATGACGCTGTGGTTGAGGATCTAGCCACCATGTAGCAAGCCACCTCATCAGAACCATCAAGGCAGTGAGAGCGGCCATCACACACCAGATTCCCATCAATACACTTCCTTCTGTCCTTACACAGGAAGTCACCTGGCACAATATTACAGATGTCAGTGCTTAGCCCTTTTTTTTTTTTTTTTCTTTCTTTCTTTTTTTTTTGGAAAAAGATTATCTACATTGGAGATCAAGCAAAGATTTACCAGGTTTTGAACAAACATGTATGCACGAAACTTCATCAGAACCATCCGGACAATCTAACTTCCCATCACACAGCCGAATCTGGGAAATACACAGTGATGTTCCTGGACACATCATGGATGGACTTCTACAGATTGGAGGCGGAGCTGCAAAGCCTGAGCTGCCTTTGTTCAGTGCCAAATTTATATCACTTCTTTTAATCTCAGCTGTGAACACAAGGAGATCAGGCATTTATCAATAAAGATTAAACAAAGAACAACAAATAGGATTGTGCTACTCATTCCACATGCAAATATGTCAGCCAATCATAACAGAGCTCATTTGCATAGAGGTTTTCAAGGTATAGAATCAAAAAAACACTTTTTTTTTTTAACAAGTAATGGTCAGTAGTTAGAATTATTTTGAGTGCAACAAACATTGATAAATCATTAGTGGAGTTCAGGGTAACATTTTAAAGGGATATTGCACTTTTAACGGTAAACGTAATTTTTGATGTTAAAATACTGGTCACCTATCCAAGCTTTATATGTAACAGCAAAGTAAGGAAGTCATTTTCCCTTACTTTAAAGCAGGTTCATTTTTTCCAGAAATGGCACACTGTGGAAAAAAAAAAAAAAAAAAAAAAAAAAAAAAAAAAACTCACAGCAGCTGTCTTCATCAGTGGCGTCTACACAGTCTTTCTCTCCATCACAGACGAAGCTTTCTGGGATGCAGCGAGTTTTATTGTCACACTGGTGTTTGCAGTCGTGTGAACGAGTGAAACAGTCCATTTCATCAGAGCGGTCCTGACACTGAGGTGTGCCGTCACACACCTGCTTTTTGTCGATACACATCCTCCCATGAGCGCACTGGAACTGATCTGTGAAGAAACATTTGGTTTAAATGTCAGTTACACGTGTCTTGGTTAGATACAGCAGTTAGGAATCAATTTCATGCGTTTTACCTCCTGTACACTTATATTCACAGCCTCGTTCATCAGATCCATCTTTACAGTCCATCTCTCCATCACACACATGACTGTACAGGACACACTCATGTCCATCCTCACAGGGTTTAGAGCCCACACGACACTTTAATGACGCTGTGGTTGAGGTTTCAGCAGCCATGGTGGGACATCCCATCTCATCTGAACCGTCAATGCAGTGAGAGCGACCATCACACACCAAATCTCTCTCCACACACTTACTTCCATCCTTACACAGTAAGTCACCTGGGAGGAACAAAACATTCTTTCATTTTAAATTTCCTGTAGTCTAATGACCTATGCAGACCAAGTAATAAACAAAACAAAATGCAAAGAAAATCAAAGCTAAACAAAAATGAACAAGACCAAAAAAACAAAAAACAACAACAACAAAAAAAAAAAAAAAAAAGATACTTTCATACAATATTGTATATTACACTAAATGTTGACTTTTTTAATATTCAAATGCTCTTTAAGGTTAAATATAACAAATATGATAAAATTAGCATCACACTTGCAAAATTTTTTTAAAACAGTGTAAAAATAGGTCTTAAGCATTTAGAAAACTTAAGAAAAGTCATAGGATTCGAACAACGTGGGTTAGAAATAGGAATGTGCCTGAAGCCGAATACTACGTTTAGAAAGGAAATTACTCATTCTACAGAGACCCTAAAGGGACACGGTGGGAAAAAAATATGAAAAATATGAGTTGGGATGAAAAAAAAATATATTACAATTGCTTTTGTGTTCTCTTGCAATTACTGTATGTAGTTGGGTAATTATATTGTATATAATGTGCAGGCATCAGGGCGTCGCGATCAGGCCTATACGCGGCAATACTGACCACACAATTTACATGATCAGATATTTCTCAATGATGCTCAGGATCTGTTGCACACCAAATCCTCCATCATCGTCCTGTCAGTCATCTCTCCTTATTATCTTCATGTCATAAGTGAAATATGATGTACTGTAACAGACTACTGCAGCAAGCCTAACCATATCCTTTTAGGGGCTCTGTAGAATGACTCATTCTTTTTCTGTGCCTTTCTGTACTTACATCCCTAGTTAGTAAATCTTTTTTTATTTTTTGGTGAACTATGCCTGTCATTAAGCATACCTGGCTTTGCACACATGTGTAAACATGAGGCCTCATCAGACCCATCTGGACAGTCTCTCTTCCCATCACACCGTTGAGATCGACTGATACACACTGTTGAGCCTTGACAAAAGACATGGGGACTTTTGCAAGTCACCTCAGTAGGACGCACATCTTCGGCCATCTTATCTGAAGTGCATACAAAACTAAAAATAAGTAACTGTAGCATAATCACACAAAATTAAACCCAGAAGAACATTACAAACCTTGTTGGACTTCCCTGAGGGCAACAGATAAGCTAACAACTCCATTCTCTACCACCACCCCAGAGACACGAGCTCCATCTTTACGATTCCAAACTGTCAGGACATTATTGAACAATGCCACCATGTAGGGTTCATAAGCAGCCATGATGGAGCCAGGAACGACCCAATCTGAACCAGCTGAGTACTTCCTCATCTTCAATAGGCTCATAACCTGCAAGTCTAAAGCAAACATCACATTCAGCTGAAGTAAATGAAACCTGTAATGTGCACATTAATGGTCAATTCAGAAAGAAACGGACACTCACAAGACTCCATGTTCCAAAGGAAGCCATTCGCTTTTCTGTCAAACACAATACGGTCCACTCCACTGTCCTCAAAGCTGAATATGACTTCTGCTTTTCCACCAATCAGACCCAGTTTCATTCTCATGATCTGACCTCCCTCTAGCCAGTACAGCTTTCCTCTCTGCCAATCCACAAACAGGTCTAGGATTGAAGTTTTGGCTTGATAAAGCTGCCTGGAAATACTTTGGTCAAGGGGGCCAATGGTTGAAACGCCAATGGAAAGTTCATCACATGCCAGCCAATACAGATTTCCGGTTCTCTGGTCAACTCTAACAACGCAGGCTGAGGGAAGTGACAAGGCAAGTCAGAATTATGAGCTGGAATAATCACAGCTGAGATCTTTAGTAAAAGTCTGTGTGTAATATGACCATTTCCATTAAATATTCAAAACAACTATCCGTGAAGCACAGAAACATGCAAATCAGACTACAAGCCAGAAACCACTGCACCAGAACACAAACACCAATGTCTTGCAAGCATGACGACACACTGTACATATTTAATATGCAACCTAATGGTTCTGTGGTGGTATGGTCAATGACAAAAAAGGAATATTCATGATAAAGGGAAAAAAAAAAAAAAAAAAAAAAAAATACATTCATAAATAAATAAATGGCACATGTGCCAAGTTTATAGAAAAGTAATGTTTGTATTCATGCTTTTTTTGTATTCACATTTATACAAATTTCAAGATAAGTTTGAATTTTGATGTTGTAGGAGCCAAAATGTGTTTAAAAAGGTGATGTGTTATTCTCATTTTGACCATTGAGTTGCACTGTGAACATTACAGAGATGTTAGTGTATAAAAGTAGCCTTCCTAATGCTGTAGGTAGGTGTGTGATCTGGAAGGGCAAAAGGTTTTGACCTCAACAGCGTGAAAGTGATGAACGCATGTAAGACTTCCTTTTAATGTATGTATTGGATACTAAATTGGACACTATGCACGGTGGTGTCTTGTGGGGCCAATAAACTGTGTATGGTGATGCAACAGAAGTATGGTCTTCTCGTTTCTTATGGAGGAAGTAAACAAAGCAAGAAAGTGAGTCAACCCAATTACTCCAGGATCAAACAACTCAGTAGCTTAAAGTATTAGATTTAGCTCCTACAGATGTCATGTGGTGTAACCACCAAGCAAAAAATAATATATTTTGATACACCTACACATGAGTGTACATATCAATTTTTTACACGTTTAATATATTTCTCAAGATAAAAAGTATCTTAAAGAATTATTAAGTTTAGGAATGTCACACCACATGACATTTTACAATATGAATTAACCCTGCTATGTCAAAAAACAAACAAACAAAAAAACAAACAAACAAACAAACAAAAGAACTAAATCAGTTTTGTTACAGCTTTTTTTTTTTCTCTAAACAATGATAAAATATTATGTCAAAATACTTTTATTTTCATTCTTTTAATGAGGCTTTATTCAATTATGAAATGCATCAGGAGAGTTGAATCACCATGATATTTTGGTCCAATGAAATCAAGTGTGCGCAGCTCAAAGTGCCAGTGTTAATGTACTTGCATAGGGTATATTTCAGGTCTTTTGTGAAATAGTGAAAACATACCTGGTTTTAAAGTCAGAAAGTACTCGGACAAGTCCTGAGTATGTATGTTAATCTTTACGTGGCCTGTCCCATTAGACCAAACCAGACATCCTCGCTGCAAGTACATGTCAAATGACTGGATGTCTTCATCTGAAGTAAAGAGTTCAGTTTTCACAGGAGTCTTTCCTGCAAACTCCAAACTGTATATGGTTGTGGCTGTTGCATAGGCAACCTTAAAATCTGACAATGACGAGAGAGAAACAAAAGCAAAGTTAGAGGTCAATCTTTAAATAAATGCTTAATATTAAATGCTAAATAAACAACACACTTTCGCAAGAACCCCAAGACATGGGCAACGCTCCCTCAGGACACAGACAGGTAAATCCAACATCACTTTTCTTGGAGGGCAAACACAGCTGGCAGCCTGAGTTTTTACATGGTGTAAAACCTATATGTACATCATGGAAACACTATTTAGTTGAGGCTTGAGCCAATGACGTGGTGCAACTATAAATTCGGAAAGTAGGTGTTTACAAAATTTAATTCACCTTGGGGTTGCTGAAGTGCATGGTAGATGTTCAGGTAAGGAAGCGAGGCTTTTAGGATGAATCCATCTTGTTTGGCAGCAGGCAGATTTTGAGGAGCCTGCCAGAGTTTTTTCTCATCAGCCCAGTAGAACCAGCCATTAAACACGGCCAGGGTCTGAGCACGACTTCCTTGAAAGAAATCCCAAAACGTGTGCCGCCCAGTGCCATCTGTCCTAATGCTCTCAATTGACTGGAATATCAATTTAAAGATCTCAATATAAATACAAAATCAACACATTTGACAACCAAAACTTGGGTTTTTTTCCCCCAAATGTAACGCACCATTTTGTAAAGACTGATCCAATACAATCGCTGTGCTGCCACATCCAACGTAAGACTTCTTGGTAATTGTGCAGTAATGAACATCAGCGTTGTCCGATTCAAACCATCCATTTCCGCCCTCTCAATGGTTATTTCTTCATTCGTTCCTTTATTAATCCAAAATATGAAACTACAAAGAGGAAAAAGCCAGATATAATGGTGCTCCTCAAACCTGTACTGAGACAAAAAACAGTTTGTACCTCTCGATTGGGCTGAGGACCATATCGCTTGGGACCATTTCTTTGGACATGACTATGCCTACTGCACTACCATCAGCTGCACCAGTGTAGATGGCTTTCTGGGTAACACTTGCCCAATACAGCTGTCCAGTAAGCCAGTCGATAGCTAGACTCTTCACACCAGACTGCCCTAATAAGTGGAGATTAAAAACAGATGTGTTTTTTGTATATGCCAAAATATTTGAGGCATTTCTGCATGGATTTGGCAAAAACCCCTCACAATAACTAACCTGTATACAGAATCATGCTCTTCCGGTTATAAGCCTTGAAGATATTCCCATTTTGATCAGCCCAGTAAATGAAGTTCCTTCGGATATCATAGGTCATAGCTATAGGGTCACTCTCACTTGTAAGGAGCGGCTCATACACTCTGGTCTTCACATTCACTAACCCAATGAGCCCCTTCCTGGTTGTCAAAATCTTCATCATAGGCCCTTGAAAGAAGAATTTGACATTATTGGTATTGTGTATACAGTTTTTTACTTGGAAAAACTGAAAATGTATGCTATAAGTTACCTTGAGCTTCACAAGAGCCATTGCCAAGAGATTTGAAACCATTCTGGCACAGACACCGAAAAGACCCTGGTGTATTTGTGCACAAGTGCATGCATGGTCCGAAAGACTGATCACACTCATTGACATCTGGAATATAAAAGGCAACAATCCTTATTAATTCAAACTGAAAACAACACTGCACTATATTTGTGTACAACCAACTATTTATGCTAAAACTTATTACTACTGGTAACATGTGAAAGATGAACATTTGTCAATACAAAGAGTATGTTTGGAATAAACAATGTACAGACTACTGCATCCTGCCTACTAAGGCTGCACGTTTAATCGTATTTTAATCGCGGTAACGATATCTGCTTCTCTCGATTGATTACAAATAATCGTCACGATATTGGCCCGCTCGTTATTTATCCTGAAAATGTGTTTTTTCTTTGGGATATGCTTGTGGTTGCCAGATGCAAAGAGCTTATCCCCCGAATAGAGCTTTTCCCTTGCAAAGATATACTGTCTTCCCGGTGTTTTCTTTAATCTGTGCAATCTGGCAACTCTGTGCGCGCTCTCCATCTAAATGCGGAAGCAGCGCTGATGATCTGAAAACAAACATGTGTGCTGTAGTTTAGCGATCTACACACCGAAATTCTGCTTCAATGAAAGTGTCATACAGCCAATCTTTGTTGCTTCACAACCTACTTGTACTATTTGTGTGACTAAATCTGCCATGATCAAACCTTCAGCGATAAATTCCAACAAATGCAACACGGATCTCCACCTACTGTTTGTAGAATGCACTTTTGCAACCTATGTGACAATTCAGTTGGGAAAATGAACATAATTTGGAATTATTGGAAATAATATTAGGAGTTTCGCCGTTTTATCTTTTGAAGTTCCTAAAGGTTTTTACCAGTTTTCATAATGTTAATCAGTTGAAAGTGATCCCGCCACTGGGACATTCTAAAACGCAACATGAAAACGCTTAACGTGAAAAAGCTTAACGTGGCTTAATTTACTAAGACAGTGTTATTAACAAACCAAACTTCGTGAACACCATACTAATAAAGCATAGTATGTACAGAAAAGCAGATGAGCCCAGAATATGAACGCAAAACGTTTAATTAAGCATTTTCCGCCCATAAAGAAAACGCTTAACGTGGCTTAATGTACTATTAAAATACCAAACTTATTAAACACTATACTAATACATACTAATACATACTATACAGAAAAATTGGTTTGTGCAGAATTTGATCTTTTAATATCACTTAGTAGGCTACATTAAGTGACATTAAGCTTTATCTTTAACGGTTTTCTATGGGAGGAAAACACAACGTGTAATTAAACACATTGCGTTCATATTCTGGGCTCATCTGCTTTGCTGTACAGTATGGTTTATTATGATGTTTACAGAGTTTGGTCTTTTAATATCACTGTCTTAGTACATTAAGACACGTTAAGCATTTTAGAATGTCCCTAGCCAGAGGCATTGAGGTTAGTTTATATAATTTATACCGACAAGCAGACTACAGACTAGAGTATCATTGACAGCTGCCAAGCCACTCCGTAGAAACCAAACAGAGTACCCTAGCAACCGTTCAGCAAGACCTATATCTCTGCATAAGAACATTGTATAGTCATGGGGGTTATCTCGTTTGACTCATACTAGCAAACAGGACTTGCAACATACTACACATGCTAGCAGTGAACAGCTACATGCGAATAGTGTGATTAACTAAGTGCTAAAACATGCTAAAAATCCTAACTAATTATTAAAACAAAGTCAAAATGTGCTAACATCATGCTAACAACATGCCAAATGATGTTAGCATCATCTAACCGCATGCTAAAATGTGGTAACATCATGCCAACAACATGCTAAACATGTAAGCATGACTAACATCATGCTAACAACCAAATGCTAAATGTTAACACCGTCTAACTGTGTGCTAAAATACGCTAAAAACATGTTAAAACATACTAACATGACAACATGCTGATTGTGTTAACATTATGCTAACATGTTAATCACGTTCGCATCATGCAAGCCACATGGTAAATAGCATAAAACAACATCCCTCCCAGAATATTGTAGACATGGGGGTGAGCTTTTTTGCCTCTTGTTTTTTTTTTTTAATGTGTCGAGGCTTCTGGTCTCATCCGTTTCCAGTTATTTCAGCTGTACAAAACAGTCCTTTCATGCTGCAAACTGTTATCATAGTATTCTAATTTATTATTGTAATCATAAACACTGGTTCTTAATGCAAATTATTTTACCATTTGCTGCATTTTGTTATTCCAGCTTATTTACTTACAGCGGCAAATAATTTGGAAGTCTCGCACGTTCACAGGAATGCAAAATAAGGTGGATTAGGCTGAATATTTCACACATCCATAGAACATAGAACTGCATATTGCAGAATTTGTATTGCTGGTACGGTAGTGTGCTACTCTAAATATAGACAGCTTAGAGGCACAAGTGCAACTACTGTACCTTCACAATCAAGTCCATTTACAGAAAGGGTCATTCCAGTGGGACAACTGCACAAGGCTCCCCAAAGCTGGTCAATGCAAGTATGGCTACAGCCGCCATTGCCATTATGACAACTTTTACCTAGGGGAAAAAAGGAAAGGTGAAACACGAATTCCAAATAATAATAAAAAATAAATAAATAAATAAATAAAACAAACAAACAAAAAATATGTAAACTTAGTAACCAAAATAAAATATACATAACTAGCCAATTGAAACAAACAAAAATAATAAAATACTAAACTAAAACAAATAGCTAAAACATAACTAAAACAACTAAACAAACAAACTCAAATAAACTAAACTCAAATAACTAAAAACAAAATAATATATATGAGCCAACCTATTGTTTGAGATATGCTGCATGATCAAATTCAAATGTACTTCAAATCAAAACACAACATTGAGGGTCTCTATGTACCACATGTAAGAGGCTCATCTCTCTTATCTGGGCACTGAGCGACTCCATCACACCTCTCTCTCTGGCTTAGACACCTGCCATCAGCACACCGGATATTCATCTTCCCACAGGAACCTAGAAAAACATTTCAGACAAATACATAACATCAATCTTAGAGATCATGAATAAAAAGGGCATTATGATATTCTAGATATCAACAGAAATGCTGTACAGCATATAGGGTGTCAATGAATATGTTTTGTGGAAATAAGGTGCTATAATGGTTGATTACAGTATATTTGAGAAGTGAGTGTGACCAAACAGAGGTCATATGGTTTCCACCAATTTAAATTTTTTTGGAAAACTGCATATAAAACTCTGCTTAGGTTGTATAAACAATTTAAAATATCATCTAGAAGACATCCCTGAATAATAGGCATCAAAAGAACTTAAATTTGTGAAATCACTAGATTTTTGCTAATTATTTTTTAGCCGTAACCCACAATGATTCCATTGTCTTGTGTGTTGTGAGTGCAATATTCATAAGTTCACAGGAAAATGAAGGCATTTACATGCACAATCATATACCAATGAGTAACAATGGTGAAGTACCCTTATTATGCTTTTTCAGATATTATCTTTAATATAGTGTGCAATATATCTGTTTGTGAAAAATAAATGCAGTTATTGTCTCCTAAAAGAAAGAATCAATTCTGAACTGCCTGAAAAGAGTCATCAGTAATTTCAGTCTTACTTCCTGCTCGAACCTATGATAAATTTGCATAATGCCAGCCTATATCTTCATTGACTGCCTGCGAACAACATCTACTTTGACCCTCAAACACTGTAGTTGTAGCTGAGGCCTGGAAAAGTTTATTGTGAGAAGACGCTGCTTTCCGGAACTGAAATTCAGATATGGTAATGGGGGTTTGGTTTCTGACCAATTAGAGCAGCGTAGACCAATTACAACAAGCTAAGCCATCTGACCAATCAGAGCAGAGTAAGCTCTCAGAAAGGAGGAGTTTAGAGAGACCAAATCTCTGATCGACGTATATTGTGAGGAAATTAAAGTGTTTTTTTTTTTTTTTAGCCTTAGATGAAGGTGAACTATTGTAGGAGACCCCCAAAACAAAATTAGGAGTCTTTAAAATACCTTATTACGGGGTACTTTTCCACCAAATACAACCATCTGAATCTTTTCCATTCAACTTTGCGTAGGTGAACATGTTCCATTTCCCTTGTGTTAGGACCCTGATAATCAGAGCTTGTCTCTTCTTGCATTTACTTTAAACAAGTGGTACAATAATTTAAAAACTCAGTTCAAGTCTCCGGTTGATCTAATGCAATGACATTCATACATCATATAACGAGGGTTTGCACTTCTAGAGCATCTCACCACATGTTTCTTCATCAGAGTTATCGCCGCAGTCGTTGACGTCATTGCAGTGAAGGTCTTGTGGGATGCAGATGTTGTTCTTGCACTTCCAGTCACCTGAGAGGCACCCTAAATTCCGGCTGCAATCCCACTCATCTGAAGCATCAGGACATTGGGGCCGCCCGTCACAAACACCCGACTCAGACACACACCCGGAACCATCCACACACTCCAAATCTCCTGGTTGACATACTAATGGTATAAAATGTATGCTTGTTTATTAGTGTTCTTCTTCCATAGAATCAACCAGATGCAATCTAATCAATTCAACAAGATCATTGTGAATGTAAAGAAACAGACAACTTTTACAAAAGCAGGTGGTCTCTGATACATACAACAGTCCATCTCATCAGATCCATCCTGGCAGTCACTGACACCATCACAGCGCCATCTGTGTGGCACACACACTCCATCATCACACTGCCACTGATTTCTGCTGCAGTCTCCATCAACACCTGAAAGAACATTAAAGGATTAGTTCACTTTAAAATGAAAAATCCAATGATTTACTCACCCTCAAGCCATCCTAGGTGTTTATGACTTCCTTCTTTCAGACGAATACAATCTGAATTATATTAATAATCACAATGATGCTACCAAGCTTTATAATGGCAGTGCACGGAAACCACCTGTTTGAAGCTCAAGAAAGTGCATCCATCCATCATAAAAGTATTCAAGTTTCAAGTTTAATTCATTTCTAGAGCACAATTAAAAACAACAGTAGTTGACCAAAGTGCTGTACATGTAAAGGGTCATAAAACAAACAACAATAAAAGGGGTAATGTACAAAGTATTACAAATCAGAAAAAAAAACAAACAAACAACAAAACAAAGAGAAAAACCACAGCTCTCAGACTGAAGGGGGGGGTGTTAATAAAGGCCTTCTGAAGTGAAGTGATGCATGTGTGTAAGAAAAATATCCATATTTAACACGTTATAATGTAAAATATCTAGCTTCCTCCAGACCGCTTTTAAGTATTCAACTTATGAAGAAAGTGTAATGCCTCTCGCAGTTCAAAACGCTTACGCTACGTCCTACGCCTTCCATATTCAACTTACGGAAAGAAAAAAAGTAACTGACACAATGTCAGTTAGGCTTTTTTTGAAAGTTGAATACAGAAGGCGGTCTGGCAGAAGATAAATATTTTACTTTATAATATTATTACATTTTAAAAACAAACAAACAAAAAAAAAAATTCTATTTTAATATTTTTAAATGTAATTTATTCCTGAATTTTCAGCAACATTACTCCAGTTTTCAGTGTCACATGCTCCTTTAGAAATCATTCTAATATGATGATTCGATTATCAAGAAACAATTCTTATT
The DNA here is from genome assembly GCF_019924925.1 of Ctenopharyngodon idella. Taxonomy (NCBI): domain Eukaryota; kingdom Metazoa; phylum Chordata; class Actinopteri; order Cypriniformes; family Xenocyprididae; genus Ctenopharyngodon; species Ctenopharyngodon idella. The sequence goes on along the minus strand of NC_067229.1, from coordinate 27,950,729 downwards.
ATCAATACTGAAAACATTTGTGCTGCTTCATATTTGTTTTAACGATGATACATTCTTTGATGAATAAAAAAACTCAAAATTACATTTATTTTTAGATAACCTAGATATATTGTTTTGTAACAATATAAAAGTCTTTACTGACACTTTCGATTAATTTAATGCATTCATTACTGAAAAACAAAACTCTTAGTGACTTAAAACTTAAAAATTGTAGTTTTTTTGCATATAAAGATCATTAGAGTCAATGAATTTTTTTAATCGATTATAACTGACACTTTGAACTGGTTTTCAGAAATGAGTCAAACTCTGAAGGGTCCATTTTGCCACTGAAACATTATATCCTAACTGTAGTGTAGGTTTTTTTTTTTTTTTTTTCTTGTTACCCAGCAGGCTAAACGAAACGAAACCACTTTTATTGAAAACGCTCACTTGTAAAATCGCACTTTTCGCTCAAAACTGAGACGAAGCCCCATAAAAACTAGCCCTAGCTTCTCCTTTAATTTAATTGATGTTATACTGTCCTTCCGCTCTTATAAGTTCATAATCTAAAAGCGAGAGGCAAGATAATTACCTGACAGTAAGGCAAACACTGCCGTGCAGCAGATCAAACGCCGCAGGTCCATTACACACGTACCTGTTTGAGCCACGCGCGTGTGCGGGCCAATCACAATCCTTTATAAGATTCCGCTGCGCGAGACGCGCTCAATCATGACGTCATGCAGATATAGCTATAAAATCAAAAATCTTTTGTTTTATATAATCAGTACATATATTTAAAAAATATAAGTACAGTACATTACCGATCAATAGCTTGCAATAACTACGATTTTTTAAAAAAATAAGACTTTTAAAGAATTCACCAAGGTTTCATTTATTTGGTCAAATATACAATAAAAACAGTTAAATTGTGAAATAGTATTACAATTTAAAATAACTGTTGACCTGTGATCAAAGCTGAATTTTCAGCATCATTAGGCCTACTCCAGTCTTCAGTGTCACATGATCCTTCAGAAATCAATTTAAAATAAAATTATCAATTATAGTTGGTGCTCAATTATTAATAATGGTTCTTATTATTACCATCTTATTATAAACCAAGAATTATCAAAATTCCTATAGCACGTGAAGGTAGCATTATTCCCTATAGAATGAACAAACATGAGTCTGGTAATTGTAGTTTATGTGGATCAGAAATTGTAGAGCATGTACTAATACATTGTACTGCTTATGAAAATGAAAGGGTATTCCTGTTGGAAGAACTAAGAGAAATGGAGATAAGAAATCTTACACTTCAAACACTGCTGCGTAATGGATTGAATCAGCATAGAATATACGAAAGGTAGGTCTGTTTAATAGGATTTAGAAGGTAGAATACCTCTTCTTTTTTCCCTTTTCTTTTATTATCCCCCCATTCACAATTCACACTCCAGCCCAGTAGGTGGCGGGAATGCACCTATCGTTTGTTTGCCAATTGCCATAAAACACCAGAAGAAGAAGAAAAAGAAGTCTTTTGTAACTTTTTTGATGAAAATAAAGTGAAAGTGTTAATTTCTTTCTCTTTTCTTTCTTTTTTATTTCTTACCCTAAACTTGGTACACTCTCAGAAAAAAAAATGGTACAAAAGCTGTCACTGGGGCGGTATCCTTTAAAAAGTTTCAAAAGTTAATTAAAGCACATTTGTACCTTATTTAACCCTAAAGGCTGTATATTAGCACCAAAGAGTTAGTACCCTAAAGGTTTATATGTTTGACTAAAGTGTACCTTTTTGAAAGCATACAGCTTTTGTACCATTTTTTTCTGAGAGTAGGCCTATGTGACTGCCTCTCCATATTCCACCCATTCCATGTACTCCAGTCCACGTCCTCATCCCAAATAACAGCAGGCTGAGAAGAGGTTTCATTGTGCTAGAAGATGGAGTCTCTGCTGAGAAAAGACTCAACCATTCTGGCAATATTCGGGACCCATGGATCTCTTCTGGCAGGATGCCGGATCAGCCTTCCAAAGCTCCTTTTGCTCCTGATCTCTGAATGAATGAAAACATTCCTAAAATAAAGATATAGAGTACCTCAGGGATGACGTGTTTTTGTAGGCAAAACCTGGAAGCAAGTTAGCATTTTAAGACTTCCGGTTCCATCGCCCTAAAGTCTATGGTTTTTTTGAATGGGTTTTTGCTAAATCGCCTGAATAAGGTCTGTGTTAACAAAGCCTCTAAATATTTTCACGTTTTGATCTATGACATAAAACACACCAGTTATAACCCGCTTGTGATTTTTTAAACCTTTATTGTGTCTTAAAAACAGCGGTTGCTAACAAATTGCTAAAAGGGACTACTTCCTTTGGCAGGGACTTTAGACGTCATCATGACAAACAGGACATTTGGACAGCATTTCTCATGAAAAAGTGGACAAGTATTCATACACAGCGCAGATCATAATCAGCGAGCATGTTTTTAAATAAAGTTGTTTTTTAAATAAAGTTTGAGGAAGCTTGGTGGTGGTGACATTGATCCGCGACCATGGTGTGCTGTAGTCCGTTTATAGCCTACTGTTAGCTTTTTATATCTGACGACTTTATTTAGGCTTCAAAATGTATAAATGTTGTGTTAACTTGTAAAGATTATCTTGATAGACAAAACGTGTAAGTTTCTTAACCCTTTGTTAAACACAGAGCTTATTTTTTTGCGGTTTTCCAAAAGTCTATGGGAAAAATGCATAGGCTTTCGATCGAGGGAACCCGTGCGCCGCTAACTTCTGGGTTGGCCTAAAAACACGTCATCCATGAGGTACTCTATTGTCACAAAATGTAAATAAAATTATGTAAGAATATATAGTATATATACTTGGGCTGTCAACGTTAACGTGCTAACGCATGCGATTAATACAAAATCTTTAAGGCGTTAAAATAATTTGAGGCATTTAATGCAAAAAAATTATGGAAGCATGTGACATTGCGTCATAGCGTAATGTACGTCACGCAGTTAGATGATCTTTAAGTCCATGCTGATTATATCAGAGATGGCAGAGAGAATTATTCATTCCAGTGTCTGTTTTGCTTTAAAACACGAACTCTCTGTCATATTGTGTCATTGTATCTGAAGAGCGCGAGCCCTCCCGCTTCACGCTGTTACTGTCTGAATGGAACGTCGAAACATCCCACCGCTGTTTGGTCAGATGATATGAAAACTATGTTTCTCGGCTGCATAAAGCAAACCAGCTTCTTGCTATGAAAGTTTTGATGGATGAGGATTGCAATCAAAGTAAAGACGACTGCAGTGACGTACAGAAGCACGCGTGAGTCCGTTATATTGATGGGCAAATAAATCATGTATGAGCGCTCTCAACTACTGATCGCTTGTTGTATTTATGCACAGACAAATTTCAGTACATTTACATTGTTTACACACACATTCAGGATAATGTTGGATTTGTCCTGTCTATGTTGCTGTGTACTTTAGTATATGCAGGTCAAGGCGGTTGGTTTATATTTTTTTTGGCATCTCCATGTGGTCCTGTTCAGTATCGCAACTTGACTTGTCTAAAATGTAAACAAGCTCTTTGCTGTTGCACGTACTATACACTGTGAATTCTGAAACGTTTTTTCTGCTGTGATTTTTTATTTTTATTTTTATGGGTGATTTGGTGTACATAAATGTATGAATTATATGAAATCAAATAATTTGGTTATTTGGTCAAAATAGATGTGTTAAACAAGATAAATGGTGTATGCGTAATATCATGATAAGTGTGCGATTAATCACGATTAAAAAAAAATAATCTACTGACAGCCCTGATATATATATATAATAATTCTTTATTATTCATATATATACAGGTGCTGGTCATATAATTAGAATATCGTGAAAAAGTTCATTTTTTTATTGTAAATTATTTTAAAAAATGAAACTTTCATATATTCTAGATTCCCTACATGTAAAGTAAAACATTTCAAAAGTTTTTTTTTTTTAATTTGTTGATTAGAGCGTACAGCTAATGAAAGTCCAAAATCCAGTATCTCAAAATATTAGAATATTTACATTTGAGTTTCATTAAATGACCATCCCTACAGTATAAATTCCGGGTATCTTTTGTTCTTTGAAACCACACTAATGGGGAAGACTGCTGACTTGGCAATGGTCCAGGAGACAATCATTGACACCCTCCACAAAGAGAGTAAGTCACAGAAGGTCATTACTGAATGGGGTGGCTGTTTACAGAGTGAAATATCAAAGCATATTAAATGCAAAGTTGACTGGAAGGAAGAAATTGGGTAGGCAAAGGTGCACAAGCAACAGGGATGACCGCAAGCTTGAGAATACTGTCAAGTAAAGCCGATTCAAACACTTGGGAGAGCTTCACAATGAGTAGAATGAAGCCGGAGTCAGCGCACCAAGAGTCACCACACTTAGACATCTTCAGGAAAAGGACTACCAAGCCACTTCTGAACCAGAGACAACGTCAGAAGCATCTTACCTGGGCTAAGGAGAAAAAGAACTGGACAGTGAACAGTGGTCGAAAGTCCTCTTTTCAGATAAAAGTAAATTTTGCATTTCATGTTGAAATCATGGTCCCAGAGTCTGAAGGAAGACCGGAGAGGCACAGAATCCAAGCTGCTTGAAGTTTCTGAAGTCAATAATGATTTGGGGGGGCCGTGACGTCTGCTGGTGTTGGTCCATTGTGTTTTATCAAGTGCAAAGTCAATGCAGCCATCTTCCAGGAGATTTTGGAGCACTTTATGCTTCCATCTGCTGACAAGCTTTATGGAGATGCTGATTTCCTTTTCCAGCAGGACTTTAGCACCTGCCCACAGTGCAAAAACCACTTCCAAGTGGTTTGCTGACCATGATATTACTGTGCTTTATTGGCCAGCCAATATGCCTGACCTGAATCTATGGGATATTTTCAAGAGAAAGATGAGAAACAGTCGATCCAAAAATATACAGATGATCTGAAGGCTCAATAGTGCCTCAGCAGTGCCACAGGCTGATCACTTCCATGCCACACTTCACTGATGCAGTAATTTGTGCTAGGAGCAAGTCATTTGCTGTAATATGTCCTGCTGATCAAGTATTGAGTGCACAAAAGAACATACTTTAAAATACTTGAACTTTACTGTTTTGCAAATCCATTTTTTGATTGATCTTAGGAAATATTCTAATATTTTTAAATACTGGATTTTGGACTTTCATGAGCTGTACGCTCTAATCATCAAAATTTAAAAAAAAAACTTTTGAAATGTTTTACTTTACATGTAGGGAATCTAGAATATATGAAAGTTTCATTTTTAAAAATAATGAACTTTTTGTTGATATTCTAATTATATGACCAGCACCTGTATATATATATATATATATATATATAACAAATATTAAAACGAAACATATTAAAATGCAAAAATACATTTGCATATGAGCAAAATACTTATTGAATGATTTTTCACTGACACATAACAAAATAATTTTGAGCCTTATTGAAAATTCCTACATAGTATTAACATATCACCTATACTTTGATTTAAGTAATGTAGCAGCCAAGTATGAGAATATTAGTCTAGTCAAAGTTTTAGAAATATAGTACAAAAACACTTTGTTACAAAATGTGTAGAAAACTGCTAAATATAATTTTATTGTGTATAATTTCAAGATGTAATTTTGCCAAATTATGCAGAAGACATTAAACTATAGTTAAACTAATTGTTTAGTTTAATAACTTCCATATTCACACACACACACACACACACACACACACACACACGTATAATATATTTGCATCTATGAAAAAAAAATTCTTGTGAAATGATTGCATATTACACTGACACACACCAGATCATTTGAGCCTTATTGAATAGTAATAGGGATATTCCATCTATACTATCTTTAAAATGTGCATATTCTCTATGAAACTACCGGTCAATACAAATAATAATAATAATTTAATTTATTTTATTATTTTATTTTAATTATTTTAATCCATATTTAATTATTAATTTAAAAAGATATTATTGAGCATCATTACCCGAGTTTTCCATATTTCTGCAATACAGAGCTTTTATCTGATGTATCTCAAGAAACTGTGCAGATGTCTTGTTACATGTATAACGCCTCTGTCCATTTCATAAACAGTAAAACAGAAAAGAATGAAACTTGAGTAGAGTAGCCCACTGTAAACGTTCATTCATATTTTTGACAGCGAAACAAGCAGCATTTGAATAATGGACATTGGCGACATCTAGTGATAATAAGCTGGTACTGCTTTGTGTGCTTTATATTATTACTGAAATATGAGGGCTTTGTGCTTCATCGTTTCAATTAGTCACCTTTATGAAAAAACAAAACAAAAAACAATTTAGTACAAATCTTGCTATAATGACTTCCATAACATCTGTGATGTACACATCTTACCCTTTTGCCCATTTCTCGACGTTACAGCGAATATCATCAAACTATTGAGGTCGGGAAAAGACTGGTGATTTTTTAAAAAACATTTTCTTTGTGCACGCTACCTTGTAAATCTTTATTATACAGTAGGTGCTTCATTACTGCAAAGGAAGCACACGTGGTTTAGAGCACAAGCTTATGGAATGTTTTAGTCCTATTTGTTACGTGGTGAATGGCGGATGAACGCACACAACATATCACAATCTCATAGTAATGTTATTTAGAGGCAGTAACTCGCTTACAAGTTCCCCACCCCGTTCAGTTAGACTCTATTATGAAGTAAATAGATGGACAGCCACATTGACAAACCACTGCCTTCTACTAGACCCTAAACATCACTGATTAGAAGACACAATCTGATTAGCCAATAAAAATCGACTGTTGTTTGCATATTCAATTTTGATCAAGATTGACAGTTTTATAAGCTAATCGACGAGAACCATATCGATGACAGGCTTCTCATTTATCCAATAGAAAGAGAGAAGGCGGGGCTTATGCAGAGCGCGTATCGCGTTGCGTGCTTTAAGGTTAGGTTGCGTGCGCTGGAGGCCGTCGTCTGCTGCTGTAATTCGGCAACAGTGGGAAGGAAAATATTGTTTAAAGTCGACTTTTACCCACTCCCGAATAATCCGTTTCGTTTGGATTTTAGGCTACTCCTTCCTTACAGAGAAAGCTTCCCGCTGAAAGGGTGAGTTGACGGGTAAATGAGAAGATAACGGCTCGCAAACCCATTTGAAAGCTGTTTATTTTTCTGTCAAAGAAAGTAGCGCAGGCTGCTAGCGGTTTCCACAAACTCAATGGTCACACAAACTCACACACCTCGCATAAGCAGGCAGATTTCGATTTTTCGCTTTTTGCACAGATGAAAGAGTTTATAATGCAGCGATTAATGTAAATGTATTGATCCTGGGGTTTGTTATATCGTAGGCACACCGGGGCAGTGAGTCGATTAGCGGCCCATGCAGCCATAACGAGCCTGTGATACACCATCAGATCACTGGAGAAGGTAAACAATGCGTTTATTTATCAATTATCAGTCATTTAGAGCTTACAGATGAGATAATGACCAGCAGGGTCGGTTTGGCTTGACTTCTGTGCATGATTAGAATGATACCAGCAGATAAACATGGTGATGATGTTTGTTTTGCTCATAAATATGTTTTTGCTTTGGCGTTTGTACACCAATGTATTCACAAGTATATTGTGATCATTGGCCTCCATGTATTGCTCATCTCAGGGTCTGACTGTGTCAAAACTTAGAGAGCTGTCTACCTAGACTACATTTTTGGGCATCAAAGTCGCGTTACCAAATGCTTCTGATACGGAACGCGCCAAAACGTTAGAATCAAACATTCCAACACGCCAATTATAGGCTAAGAAAATGAGTGTTCCATTTGAAACTTTCAAAGCACCTGTGGTGATCAAATATTGAAAACGTTCCGGACACTTCAGTGATTCCCTAAACGCTTACAGTGTTCCAGATGCATTTATTTTGGACGTTCCAATTGGGTCCATGATTCCAAAAAACTTCAAGCTTAAAAAAAATAATCCAGGCGTGTCTATGATACCCCAAAAATGCGTTTAATATTTAATTCAAACCGTTCAAATAGGTAAACGTTTTAAATTTCAAAACGTGCATATTTTGACTCAAAATGACTGGTATGTTCGTTTTGAAGATTCCAATGTGTCTGTGTTACCTCAAAATAAATATTTCAAATGCTAAATCTGCATTAAATAAATCATGTCACAACTGAACGTTCCAAATGTGCCTCTGAGGTTCTAAAATGTCTAAAAAGTTCTATCGCAATCATTCAAACTAGCATAAGTGCTGTCAAGCTTGACAGTTAACTAAGATCTTGTGTTTTTATTTTGGACTTTTTCACTTAGAGTTGTACAATCTTGATATTAGAGATTTCATATGTTGAATGGCCACACTTTATATAAACAAGACAATTAGGAGGATATTTTTGGGTTTGAGTTTTGTTACATTCGCACATTTGGCCCTGGCTGGCAAAGAAACTCTTACAGCCCAAAGCGCCTGAAAATTGAGCTCATTAAATATTTTCTGATGTCATCCATCCTCAAAGTTGTTGATTCGGCTTTTGTCCTGTTATGAGAAAAATTTGAAGTAAATACTTTGTATTCTTCCTCATAAGTGCATTTGTCGAAGTAGCATTTCAAGGTGTTTAAAACAATCTTTTCTCATTGCCCGTCATTTCCTTTATAATGGCACCCAGAGTAAGGGTATGTTGTAAGCCTAACCAAAGTGATCAAGATGTTTTACTTCCACTTCCCCATGTTCACAACCTGGCAATATTCGCCTAGTTTCTCCGCATAGATTTTGTTGTTACGTGGAACCTCTTTTTAAATGAAATTATAAACCCTTTTAAATGAAAGGCAAGCTTGTCTTCTGCAGTATTACCTTTTTTCCTGCAGAAAATTGTTGTTTCAGTAAAATCATTTGCTGACTAGGGTTGAGTCACTACTGAAATCTGATTGGCTGAGTCCAATAGAAGAAAAATTCCACAGTTTTTGGCACCACAAGAGAAGCCAGTTCTATTGAATGCACTGCTTTGTTTAAAGTTGATGTGTGATTTCTGCCAAATTTCAAAAATTATGTTTTAAAAGTTTCCTAAACACTTACCCGTCCACCATTGATCAACAGATAGTCCAGACTCAATGGTATTGACTTAAGAAATGGCTTTTTTATCTCTGCATATGTAACTAGAATAAGAGACTGTTTTTACAGTAATGTTCAAAAGTTTTGAGCGAGTAGGTTTTTTTTTTTTTTTTTTGAATGAATACTTTTATTCAGCAAGGAAACATTAAATTAAGCAATATTTAAAGACATTTTTGATTTCAAATAAATGCTATTCTTTTGAACTTTCTATTCATCAAAGAAAAAATAGGTTTCCACAAGAAAATATTAATCAGCACAATTGTTTTCAACATTGATAATTAGAAATGTTTCTTCAGCATATAATCATCATCATTAGAATGATTTCTGAAGGATCATGTGACACTGAAGACTGGAGTTATGATGCTTAAAATTCACCTTTGATCACAGGAATAAATTACATTTTACAATATCACATAGGCTATAATTTAAAATAACTTCTCTAATATTTTACAATATTACTGTTTTACTGTATTTTTGATCAAATAAATGTCGCCTTGGTGAGCTTCTTTCAAAAACATTTAAAACATCTTAACAACCCCAAACTTTTGAACGGTAATGTATATGAAAATTAAACCAAACATTAACCAAATATTGGTTCAGGATTTTCAAGTAATTATCGGGTAATAAAGCCTCAGTAGTGACCAATGATAATGATGATGATGATGATATGAATAATAATAATAATAATAATAATAAAGCAATGAATTACCAGCTGTATAACAAATTATAATAAAAAAAGCATTACATCAAAGATACAATTTAATTAAGTCTGTAGTTTGCAGTTGTAATCAGGGTAAGAAACAGGATGGAGGTTCCTAGTCTCATCCCTGATGTTTGGATTTTACAGAGTGTGTCTGTCATCAGCTGTTCTTGATTTCTGCTTCTCTCCACTCAGGTGACCCCTCGCCCCCCTTTCCTCTCCTGTTTCCTAAGCTTCTCTGTCCCCTGCCCCCTCATAATCAGCCCAGAGACCCTCTTCCTAAAGGCCAGTTAGGAACGTTGGGTCTGTTCCTCCCCATTCTCCTAGACTCCATCTGTCTCTCTAACTCCACCTGCCCAGTAGGGGGCTGACCGCTCATTGGACACCCCAAAAACATGTCCTCCATCTTGCCTTTCACTCCGCCCGTGGTGAAGCGTCTGCTAGGCTGGAAGAAGTCGGCCAGCGGTTCGACTGGAGCGGGAGGGGGCGGAGAGCAGAACGGCCAGGAGGAGAAATGGTGCGAGAAGGCCGTCAAAAGCCTGGTGAAGAAGCTGAAGAAGACGGGCCAGCTGGACGAGCTGGAGAAAGCCATCACCACACAGAACCTCAACACCAAGTGTGTCACCATCCCCAGGTATGCCAACATCAAAAACTGCTCGCATTCCTGCTTTTTAGGTCAGTGTCGTCTTAAACTCGTGAATCAAACGCTTCAATCTTTGAAACTTTGGGGAAGGAAAGAAAATTGTCGTTTGTTCATCCTCTTATCATTCAAAAAAAAAGTATGGTGTAATATAAAATCATATACAGATTTGAAACGACATGAGACAAAGTAAATATGTACTTTTTTTTTTTTTTTTTTTAGTTTTAGATTAAGTACCCCTTTAAAGTTGCAGTTGCAAACCCATAATTGTAATTGCAAAAGTTTTGTTAGAGTCTTCATCTTATAAAGCATTAAAGGTCCTCTAATGAATCAGAAATGCTTTTATTTAATTTTAGACGTAACCTTAGCCGTATCATTGCATGTGTTGCTTCATCAGTGAAGGTGAAGGCATGACGCTGAGTTGCGTCTACAGTTGTAAAATATCAGCATTACTCCCCTTTGTTTCTTTAAATGATTTCTGCTCCATCTGTCTCGACTTGAGTTAAGGTCATTCTGTACAGCTCCACGTCACCTCCATTCTGAGCTCAGGCTTCTCATGCTGTATGAATGTCTGCGATATCAACCATCAGGCTGCTTTTATTCCATTTATCATGACAAATGGTGAAATATCAGCGCTACTATTTTAGGGAAATGCTAAGAGGAGAGGATGAGTTGTCTGTCCGAGCCACAACATATCAATAGTTTGAAACCAAGACGTTAGAGACACACAAGGGTTGGGTGAGGTCTGATACATTACATCTGTTTTCAGCCCATTGGTGATATTTGAGAGAAATATATTGATGTATTTGTGCTTAAATAGATTCAGTTCTTTTGTAAATGTAAAACATTAAATACAAAATATAAAATGTACATTTAAAAAACAAAAACACACAAAAAAAACCACCCGTATTAAAGCATCCATAATCAATGTTATTCTTTAGATAAACTCAAGAATGAAAATGTAATCGTTTGTGTCAAACAAAAATAGTACATGATTAAAAAATTAATTCACAAGAAGTGATAACGGATATCTGAATTGTCCGCTTTGAGACTCCAGTTAAAAAGAGAATTTTTGTTTGAGTCACATGTAAAGCAGTCTTTATGATCTGCAGTTGGTCAAAGTGCAAGACCAGCATGAAATTCACAATGGCTATATTTTCATCCATCTATTTTTATGTGAATTTTAGAATATTGCATAAAAATGCTATATAGAAACACCAAGATGTGCCTAAATTCTAAAAAATCTACAAAACGTGCATAAACTTCTACTCATTTGCCTAATAAATTCCTCGATGCGCATCAAAAAAAAAAAAAAAAAAAATTTTTTTTTTAGTGATTGATTTAGTGATGCATTCACAAACAGCAGGATTCTGCCTCCGAAATCAAGAAAACATGACAGCATTTATTGCGTTTCATCTGCACGCTCTGAGGCCCGAGTCATTTATTATATACGGAAAAAAGACTTTGGTTGGAAACAGCTATTGTTACTTAATTTTATAGCGCAAACATAAGACAAACACATCAGTATTTGTAAATATTCTTTGTACCATCCATTCATAAGAGACACCACAGTCTGTTTTAAGATTTAGATCATTTAGCACTGATGTAGAGGTCTAGCACAGGTTCTCGTTCTTTGCCATCTAATGTAGTTTAATTTTGGTGTGAGTTGCTGAACAAGCTTGAAAAGGGCATAATCACATGAAAGCGGCTTTAAACATTTCCTGGATTAATTAATTTGAAAAGGTGTTGTAGAAACCAATAATGCAAGCTGCTTGTAATGGCAAACAGGCATTGTCCTTTGTCCTTGAGAGATTTATTTCCATTGAATCCTTTTTGAATCAATTCTAACTTCTCAAATCCACAGAATCTTTATACTGTAAGTGTGCAAATGCTGACCTGAATGCGTATCTCCCTCTACTTTTTATTGAAAAATTGTGCAATGGTTATTGTGAAAATGCTGTGCGACTTGGCACCATGCCTTAATACTTGATGAGGTTCACTCAGCAAAACCTCTTAAGACTGTATAGCCTACAATAAATACAGGTTAAATCTAACCTCCCTCCAGCTGAAATTTGTGTAAGTGAACATTAAAATGATGGCTTTTCTCTGCTTAGATGCCAGAGCCCAGGTCAAACCTTCAGAAATGCTTCTAAGTCATCCAGAGTGCTTTGTCTTCCCTTGAGAATGGATTCAAAGGGTGGGAAACTTTGTTTCCAGCATGTGTTTTCTGCTGCTAATCTGTTCTGTAACCTTGGAGGCTGGTGGGAACGGCTGGATCAGTCTTTGTGTCCGCCGGTTGTCATGTTTGGAAATGGCAACGTCAAAAGCCCCCCCCAACTGTCCTTTCCAGCCTCCCTCACATACCTGTGAACAAAAAGACTCAGCTAGATTTTTCCTGGGTGTTTTCAATTTGTGTTCTTCATTTATAAAAGTGCACAATAGCTTGTAAATGAAGTGAAGATTGATTTCAGATTTGTTCTATTTATGCTATATATCACATCCAGTGAGATGTCAAATAGAAACATTATCTCTTGATTAGTGTTGTCACAATAATGGAATTTCTAACTTCGATATGATACCATGAAAAGTATCAATATTCGATAACATTTGATACCACGGGGGAAAAACGCTGCATATACTGTCATATAAATATTTTTAATATAATTTCTTTTTTTGTCCATCTATTGAAAGTCTAGGCAATCAAATTTCTTCTAAAGAAATCACTTTATATATAAATTGATGTATATGAGCTTTTAAGCTTTTGAGCAAGAAAGCAAAGCTGGTATTGGTGTATCCATACTGCAGAAAAGTGTATTGGAATTGTTTCAGATATTTCAGTATCAATACATATCAAACTATCAATATTTTTGACAACACTACTCCTGATTTTTTTTTTTTTTTTTGTGCTTTCCATACCATGGTTCAGGCAGAAAAGTTGTGTAGAAATTATCATATTCATGAGACGAGCATATGTAAACAGCATCCTTTCAAAAAAGCTGGCATTAAATGATTTCACACAAAATTTATCTTTCCAAAACTTTGATAGTTTGAGATTTCTTTTTTTCTCTCTCACCATGCAATGGACTTCAACTGGCTCAAATATTTAATTCATTTCAGTCATCAAAATATTTTTTCATTGTTTTGGTAGACTATCATTTTAATGCATTTAAATACATTCCACACATGTTCAACCAAATTTCTATACTGTTTAGTATCATACAAAACCATAATTTACAAAATGTGTGCATATCTTGCGTATTTGCTACAGCCAAACTATATTTTTCTGGCAGCATAAGACTAATAAAACTTTTGCTCTTCATTTTGTTGTGCTAGAGCAAAATAGATTACTGTCTTTGCTGAGAATTGAAATCGAGACCTATGAAATTGACAAAATTCACTTAAACACATTATCATGTTATGATAAGCACAATATCTACTGTATTGTAACTGTACGGACCAGACTTGAAGTTTTAAAGTTTAAAAAAATTGCAAGCAGTTGCAAGTGAACGATTTATCATGTGCTTTTTAAAATGCCATGATTAAACCATCCTGTTGCCCTCTTTAGGGATATTTATCCGGTAATATAGTACATTATACAGAACTGATTGAGCTGGCAATCTTACATGAAAATCAGGAGATGCTTTATTTTTCAATAGGTGCTTGGGAAATCAGTCTTGTTTTTCTAAACAGATCCAGCTGTATGCCATGTGTTTAATCTGCTCAAAACAAACGCTATCAAAGTGTTCCTGCATACGCACATCCAGAGCTAAACAAATACAAACAAGCGTTAAATTTTAGCCGATGTCTAGTCCTTTTTATTAATTGTTACGTTAGTCTTGTTTAAAGGGAAAACAAACCCATATCTGTCTCGACCTGACTTCCTGTTGAAGATCTCAGCGCAGGTCTTTTGTAAAGAAGGGCTGATAGTGTATCTGTAAGATGCCTTAAGTGAGTGTAAGAATGTGAAGAGGGTTTCTCCGTGAGGACAGAGCCGACTGGCGCTGTGGCTTTTTCAGGTCTATCGATTGTAACCCGAAGACTCCGTTGTCTGTCTGGCTTTCCCATACAATAATTAAGGCCTGGCTTTCATTTGGTTTGATAAATGACTTCAGAATTGAGGTTAAAAAAGTCTATTTTCCTTTCAATTTCTTTATAAGAGCTTTTCTCAGATAGCAATTTATTCTGAATTTTTGTTATTGTATCCATAAATTAGCCTCTGTATTATGGGAATTGCCAACAAAAATGCAAATCAATGAGATCGTAGAAGTGGGAGAGGCAATCAGGTTAGCCATTTAAACAAAAAGATACAAGTTTTATGTGTAAGGAAAGAAAGTCGTTTTATGATGTAAAATTTTATGAAGCATTTTAAAGGACAGTCTTAAATTGCTTGTTCAGATGCCTCGTGGGATTAAGATGTTGGCACGTGTTCAAATGAGAGCCTGAAACACGACACTCATTGACTGTTCATTTGCAGGAATCATCCTGGGATTTGACAAAGACATATGGTTTCCTTTGTGATGCCTCCGTTTTAATCCATCCTGGGGTTTGTTTTGATACACAGCCCATGCAGTGCACCCGCTAAACCTTTTCATTGTTTTTTTAAGACTAACTTTTAAGACTAACTGTTCTTTATTGGCTAGTCACCTGGTACTCAAAGAAGGTGCTGCTTTAAAAGAACAGCTTTTTTGCTTTTATTCTGAGCCAAGAGAGGGAGACATGCCCAGCAGATGGACTCTCTGTGGTTTAGTGGGGATGGGGTCTCCACACACCAGGATACAAGGGTTAATTCCCTCCAAAAGTGTGTCATCTGTCTGGGACATGGACGCCCAGTGATGCTGGTGTGGGATCCAGATTTATCAACTATGTTCTGGTCCCTTTAAATTACTGATGGGGTCAATCTTATGATGGACTCTAATGGAGGTTAGTCGTATTAATAATTGAATTGTCCTGATTTCATTTTTTGGTGACATTTTAAGTAATAAACCTTTGCCTTTTGGGTATATGCATTGGTAAAATATATTGTCATTTCTTTTTAAATTTCATTATTTTCACCAGTTATCTAGAAGCATGTAATATTGATAGAATTCCTGCAAATGGTTCATCATAGGTTTGTGAATTATCATTATCATGCTTGAATGCACCTCTGTTGATATCACACAGTGATCGGCCATCTGCTCTATTGTTAAATTGAGGGTTAATACTGAATCAGGTTTCTATTGTGAGCGTGTGTGTTTTAAGAGAGTATTAGGAAACCCTGCATCTACTGGTGTTGAAACTGAAGTCCCCATCCCCCCTAAAGCAGGTCATGTGAGTTTATGTAAACTCTGTGGTTTCACTTCTTTAATGGTTTCACATATACATTCACTTCGCTCTTTTTCTTTCTTTTCCCCCTCCTTAACACTGCATGGCTTTTTAAATTCACTTTTAGTAGAGCTCAAACTAAGGCTAAAAAGAAATGTATCAGTTAATCGCAAATATTGGAGTGATTTTTAAATCCCCACAACAATCTCATAATATACCATAAAACAATCTGCTGATATTTGATATTTAATTATGCATTTTAATGCTTTCTTTAAAATCTTTAAAACAGATTTAATAAAACTTAAACCTAAATCTTAAAATGAATATACATGTTTGGTAATGTAAATTACAATGTTATGATACCTAAATTAACTTAATTTTACATTTTCACGTTTTAGTGTGTTATTTAATCATGCAGTTGTATAGAATTTGAATATTTAACGGTTCTCAGCATATTATGGTTTCAGTTTTGGCCAGAATTTTAATATCGGTCCATTACAAACAATGGTACTGGTCAATAAGATGTTGAATTATGCATTAAAACAGTTAAGTGAAGTGAATTCTGTAGTTTTTGTGGTAATAAAAATAGATCTAAGCCTTTAAAATGACTTGAAATAATAACAAGAAGCAGTAGTAATAGGTTCAAATAAATTATCAAAAGTAATCATAGTTTTATTGAACAACACCGTTAAAATATATATTGTAATATATACATAATATAAACAATTAACTTATGTACATTATGTATTATAACAAATGCCTGCAGAGGGTGTCAACAGCATGGTGACTATCACACCTTCACAGCTCACAAATCCTTGTTTAAAATTGGCCAAACATTTTAATTAAAATGTCCGCTTAATCTTTAATATTTGGCCACTTTATGACTATGATAGAAATGCTGTAGCCACTGTAACTTCATTTTCTGGAACAAGAATATGTGGACATCAAAACATGCAAATTCAGAGTGAGTGTTTAAACTTTTTTTTTTTTTTTTTTTTTTTTTTTCCTCCTTTTTGAAATCGCGACGAAATCACAACATATTTAGAAATGTTGGTGTATTGTCCTGTGTTGGCATTAGTTTATAAATTATTTACGTTACAAATCTGATGAAATCATTATGCGCACATGATGAAGCCAACCAAACTCTCAGCATATGCAGAGATGTTTGAGATGTGCTAAGTTTATGTGGAGCAGCATTTACTGTGAACGGAGCCGCTCTGAGACTCACGTAACCTACACGCATGTAAATAAATAAAGCACATATATATATATATATATATATATATATATATATATATATATATATATATATATAATATATAATTTAATTGAGTCACAGTCTTTGTGATTTCACAATAGCACTATGCTATAGTATGTTGTTTTTTTCTTTTTAAATGGTTTTAATAGATTGTGTAGCCTTAGAAAATGGTCTAATAATGCGGTTCATGGATTCTCGTCTGTGGAATGCGCCACTTCCAATATTTTTTCCGGTTACTTGACATAGCGACATTGCGGTCGAATTTTCTTAAACCAAGTACTCAAATTTAATCTCGGAATCGTGACAGCCCTGATCTGTAGACTCTCCTAGCATGTCGTTGACTAAAACTGTCTATCGATCATGTTCTGTGGGCATCATGAAATCTTAATTCCCTGAAGGAATAAGGACATGCTATACTCTGAGCAAGCTTCACACAATATCTCGGGTGACATCGTTACATCAGGGTCGGTCTCATTAACTTTTGACATCGGGCAGCAGCGAGTGTACAGGTCGAGGGTTAGCGATACATGCGCTGATCAGATAACCTGCTCTAATGTTAATGTTCTCCAAGAGTTTTCTTTCTTACAGACTCCTTTTGTCTCCTTAAGTGTTTTAATGTAGGTTAGTTTGTTGTATAAATGCTTGTTCTTAAGGGCGTCAATGGCTACTTTGAGTTTCAAGCTTCACACAAACACATGACACACATAGGGATAGTTTGCCCAAAAATGAAAATTGTCATTTAGTTACCCTCATGTCATTCTAAACCCAGAAGAGTTTGTTCATCATCTGAGCACAAATGAAGATTATTTTTTTTTTTTTTTAAATGAAACATGAGAGATATCTGTCCCTCCTTTGAAAGTCCATGCAACCAAAACTTTGACACTTAAACTTCATAAAGATGTTGTAAAAGTAATCCATATGAATTGATATCTATCTATATACATTGATCAACAATTTTAGTTGTTGAAATTGTGTTGCCATGGACTTTCAATGGAGGGTCAGAAATCACTCAGGTTTTATTAAAAATGTCTTCATTTGTATTTTGAAGATTAACGTTTTCAGGGTCTGTGTTTGGAACATGAGGGTGAATAAAGTAATTTTTTGCTGATCTGTCCCTTTAAGTGTCTCAAAGTAGCTACGTTTAAAATCTTTTTAAGAGGCAATAACCTTTTATTTAACACTTTTACATTAAACTAATAAAACGGTAGGGCTGGGCGATTTTTCCGATTAATTCGTATTTAATGTTTTGCCTCTTTTATTATTTTTTTTTTTAAATCAAGAAATTGCGTTTTTTTTTGTTTTTTGTTTTTAAATAAAAATGTTAGCAAGCGTTACAATTGGACATGTTGACAATGCAGAAATGATAACCGTATTAGGATAAGAAAATGATCCGACCTCATGATGGCGCCGGCGCGCCTGATTAACCGCTCTCATGTGACGCTCTATGAACGTAGAACATCACTATTCTCAAGCAGCTGTTCATTCAGAAATGCGTTATTGCGTTATAAAAATGAGATGCAGGCAGTGGAATAAGGAAAAAAGGGCAAAGTTATTAAACGCGAGTCGCTTTTTTTTTTTTTTTTTTTTTTTTTTTAACTTGACTGCCGTGTATTTAGAATGCCGTTTCATGGGTGAGACGCTGCAAAAGACGCGAGACACAAGTGCAACACCTAAACTTGTCCGCCAAACATAAAAACAATTGGACAAATAGCGCAATGGAATGCAAAAACCTGTAAACTTGTTTGATATTTCATGTTTGCATGATGACAGGCTGAAAGCTGCTGTTGGTTTTCTGTTTTTACAAAGCATTTGCTGTTAATAATAGCCTATTACTGGTGTTATTTATTATTACTTTTTGGCTAAGAAATATTTAGCATTTTCTTATTTTATATTATTTGTGAGTGTATAGGATGTTTAAGATAATTTTGTACAACATTTGCCTTCATATGTCAGGCATATTTCTGCAAATATATTTAACAAATTGTTTTACATTTACACCATGTTGATCACTTCAGTTGTGGTGCACTTGGAATGGAACTTTTTTTTTTTTTTAACCAGATTGTTAATAAAGAGAATGTTACTTAATTCATATTGTAGTTAAGTTTTTAAATTGACTTGTTAAACAGTAAAAAAAAAAAAAAAAAAAAAAAAATCAAAATTGTGAATCGGTCAATCGTTCTGAAAAAAAAAAATCGATTTTATCTTTTTGCCATATCGCCCAGCCCTATAAAACGGTGTCAGAAACTGTGGTAAATGGAAGTTTAACAAAATATATTTAGCAAAACGGTGGAAGTAGAGTTTTTGTTCTTGTCTCGCTTTGTTACTTTGGAAAAAAAAAAATGCACAGTTTTTGAAAAACATCTTAATGTTGTTTATGTAGCTTAAAAGTATATCTAAACTTTGGTAAGGTGTGATATAAATTAGAAATTTCTTAAGTTTTTATGTTGTAAATCGTTTTTTTTTTTTTTTTTTTTTTTTTCCCTTTGCTTTAAAAATGTCTTGAATAGACTTGCATTGGATTCCAGAGGCTGATTTTTCTTTGTCAAATAAATGAAAGTCTGTATATTTATTAGGTTACTAGTGTAAGTTGGAAAAATACTTCTGTATCCCATAGTGCCACTGCTGCAGGACATATTTAAAAACATTCAATCTTAGCGTTCGAAACAGATTATCAAGCACATTTGTGATAAGAAATGACTCCAGGTTGCTGGTGGAGTCTGGCACATGTTTGTCTTCAGAGTCCCTTTTCAGAGACCGTTAAACCACAGGGGGCCAAAACTTCATTCATCACATATCAAGTCTGTGCGAGTCCTGTTCCTGTCACGTCACCATGTCTGTTTCTCGTCCCATGTTTCTTTTTCAGAACTACTGAAGGTCTGTGTGCTTGTCTGATTTACTGATAGCGTTCTTTATCTTGAGTGTGATGTAGTCGAACAACAGTAGGTCATAGGCTCCTGTCCTGTGCTGCATGTGTAAATGTTGATATCTGATGTGAAATCCAACCCCTGAATGAAACGTCTTTTATAACGTCGATTGCCCTGTTCGTTTCATAACACCGCATGATGACCGGGGAAGAGATTATGCACTGTAACTAGAGCTGGGCGATGTAGCAGAAAATGCCTCTTATATTTTATTTTTTAGCCTTTTGATGATATTAGATATCAACATATTTTTTTGTTATAAAACTGCTTTTAAAAAAACTAAAATAGTCACGTTAAAATAATTAGGCATGTTTTTTTCACTAAATGAGATTTTCTTTTTATTTTCATTTGTGTACCACTATAAAAACACATTAATAGCAGCATTTACCTAAATACATGAAAATGTTTCAGTAAAAAATATGTAAATTGTCCAGGGACATTTGACTCAAGATAATTGCTGAATTCTACTTTTGAGTAAGTTAATTAACTTGACAGTCTCAGCAAATTCATGGAAATGAATCAAACTGACATACTTTATACTGCCTAATTTTCATTGCGAATATATTGTGAATATTCAATATATCGCCCAGCCCTAACTGTAACCTTAAATACATTTGTCAGTTTCTCTTCGGTTTTTTCATCTCACTGTTATATGTGAATTTTCCATTAGAGTGGCTTCTTTTATTCGAGGTGGACGCGTTGTTTGCAAGCTTCAGACGACCTGCGCGAAACATCTCTAATAAAAGAAACAATGCCCTTCGATTTTCCCCCCATGGTACTTCATCTTGGTATTTTTGAATGAATCATGCCCCATGTTTATCATTTTTTTTGTTTCTTTGTGTTTTTGTTTTTCTTTTTTGTTTGTTTTTTGTTTTTTTACTTTCTGTGCACAGCAATTGCTCTGAAATTTGGGGACTGAGTACACCAAATACGATAGAACAGTGGGATACCTCAGGCCTTTACAGCTACCCTGACCAAACCAGGTGAATATCCTCTCCTGACATTGTGCCACACTCACCCCACAAGCCACAGGTGGGGATGAACGAGCACAGGGGGCTCCAGGGGCCGTGAAATAACGTGCTTTATTATAGTTGATTTAGATTTTTAAATGTCTTGAAGATGGCATCACTTATTTTATTGTAGAGTTTTAACTCTGAATGTTTCAATAGATTTAAAGCAGATCTACATGTTTTTCATAATTCATACATTCACTTCACTAAAGAAAGTTTAAAACGGTGGTTCTCAACTGGTTTTTACCGATTTCATGGTGACCCAACATATTGCAAATTTATGCAGAAGTGTCCTTTGTCCTTTTTTATATATTAGCCTATATATTGGTCAAAGGTTTGAACAATATATTTTTTTTTAATTAATTTTTTTTTTTTTGAAAATATTCAGCAAGGACACATTAATTTGATCAAAAATGTCCAGTTAAAGATATTTATATTGTTACAAAAGATTTCGATTTATAATAAATAATGTTCTTTTGGACCTTCTATTTAAAAAAAAAAAAAAAAATCTTGAAAAATTATCATGGTTTCCATAAAAATATAAAGTAGCACAACTGTTTTAAACATTGATAATAAGAAATGTTTCTTGAGCGTCAAATCAGCATATTAAAATGATTTCTGAAGGATCATGTGACACTGAAGACTGGCGAAATGATGCTGAAAATCCAGCTTTGAATCACAGGAATAAATTACATTTTGAACACATAATCAAGTAGAAAACATTTTAAATTGAAATATTTCACAATATTACTATTATGTTTTTGATCAAATAAATGTAGCCTTGGTGAGCAGAAGAGACTTTCATAAAAATTTGATAAATCTTACAGACTCAACTTTTGAATGGTTGCATATACATGTATTATATAATTATGTAGTTATGCAGCTTGATTGTATGCAAAGTTAGGGCCCCACTTTATATTAGATGTCTTTAACTACTGTGTACTTGCATCAAAAAATAATTGCTTGATACAATGTACTTACTGTATGTGTTGTATTGCAAAACGCTTCCGCTGATATTAAGGTGGGATACGGGTGAGGTTAGGGACAGGTTTGGTGGTATGGATGGGTTTAAAGGTGGGTTAAGTTGTAAATTAAGGGTCAACGGTGTAAATATAGTTGTAGTTACATGCAGGTATTTTTTTTTAATATAAGTTCTCTGTGAAACATGCATGTAAACAATAAGTGCATTGCATCAAATGATTCATTTAAATGTTAGCACAGTAGTTAAAGACACTTAATATAAAGTGGGACAAAATTCATATTAAGCTTCCATTTAGAATTTTTTTTCCTTCTCGCCTGATTTCTAAAACCCATTTTTTGGGTCACAACCCACCAGTTGAGAACCAGTGATTTAAAAAATATTAGTATTTCGTTATTGTAGATAAACTTTCAGGCATTGTAATTGTAATAGTTTAACCTTGCAACTCTGTTGTTGGTGATGACTTGCTGTCTAATCACACCATCTTCCCTCTTCCCTCCATCCATGCATGTCTTTCTCTGGTCATTTGGCACACTCCCTCTCTTCCATTTCTCTCGCCCCCTCTCTCTGTGGACGCTCGGGTCAGATCTCTGGACGGGCGTCTGCAAGTGTCTCACCGTAAAGGTCTGCCTCATGTCATCTACTGCCGCCTGTGGCGATGGCCCGACCTGCACAGCCACCACGAGCTGCGCGCCATCGAGACCTGCGAGTACGCGTTCAACCTCAAGAAGGATGAAGTCTGCGTCAACCCCTACCATTACCAGCGGGTGGAGACGCCAGGTGTGGAAATTGGCAAATTGGCAGTTGCCAAGAAAAGATTCAAATGCATTTTCTGAACACTTCCTAATGCGTGACATTAGAACCAAGTGTTCATTTAGTCCTCTCGATTCTGAATGTCTCTCCTGTAGTTCTTCCTCCCGTCCTTGTGCCAAGACACACAGAGATCCTGACTGAGCTGCCTCCTTTGGACGACTACACCAACTCCATACCTGAAAACACCAACTTCCCAACAGGGATAGAGCCACCTAACAATTACATACCAGGTAGGAATACGTTGCGCACCAAATGTCTCATCCAAAAATTCAAGGCCTTCAGCCATTATAAAGAGAGCATTCTTTGATCACTTTCTGTATGTAATTTATTCAATTTAAAAACTCATAAATGCTCAGTACATATCAAATGATCTGTAATAACAAAGCAATAGTGACCACGTAATAAAAACAGTTACTCACACTTGTGTGGTGTGACATTACTGTTGGATCCAATATAGTTGGCACAATATCGTCTTTTAGTTTCATTCTTTCTGAAAGTCCTGCATTGATTTGTGCCTTGTTTGTAAACAAATCCGTGGTATAATGAAGTGAACAAAGGACCAAGCTCTTACTGACGCGGTCTGGAACTTCATTAAAAATAAAATTCATCCACTCTTTCCTAATGTTGGTATCAGAAGGAAGGCAATGCAAAGACTGTGCTTTTCCACAACTTGGCACTGCACAGCGTCTTGTTGTCTTCGGAGCCATCTTTATCGTTTAGTTTCTGCATAGACCTGCGTTTGCCTCTCTCGTTATTTACCTACTACATGCGCAAATTGGTGAGTGGGGCTAAACAGGTAGTGATGTAGAAGCAGGCGTTGATCTTCTGCATTATTACGTAATAAAGTGGCACATTCCACAACCTGTCGTTTTGGCAGATTGGCTTTAATATAAGCTGTTTTTAGACTTAAAGTTTTGAGTTCTGAAACTTACAGGATATTTTTATAGCACAATGACCTCTTGTATGTCAAAAGATCAAGGGAATTTTGATTTCTCAGTTCATGACCCCTTTAAAGAATAGCACAAAACAACTATAATGATGATAGCACAGAGAAACAATATCATTGGAATAGCTTTCAGAATGATTTAATATAGCTGATTAATGGAAAAAAAACATTGACATCAAATCAGAATCTATCCTGCTTTAAATAGCTCGACCATTTAAAGAGGCAGACGACAACTGCAGCATTCTTGGAACAAACAGAAAGATATTGTGTCTTGGTGTGGATGTGAATATTGTTATCTTTGTAGTTATCATTCTTAGTGTTAATGGGCCTTTAGAGTAAATTAGTGATCTTTGGTTTTTGATTTCTAAATCTGTTCAGAAACTCCTCCCCCGGGATACATCAGTGAGGATGGAGAGGCCAGCGACCAGCAGATGAATCAAAGTATGGACACAGGTACATTCCCACAGTGACATCACTACATGGGAATGACAGCTACGCGTGTTTGCATTTTAGACAGTAAAGCACAATGTGCTTTTACTGCTGTAGTTTCCTTTCCAAGCTCCATCTAGACTTTCCCTAAAGTATCTTCTGTAATTACATACTGAATGTAGGATAATGAACTTCTGGAACCTCCCTAGACAAAACATGTTTTTTTTTTTTTTTTTTTTAAAGTGATGTTTACTATAGACTGGAATACACTACACAACTTTTAAAATCTGAACAGATTTTAAAACACTAGGCATCATACACTTGCCACCTTTGTAAACACAAAGGAGGTGCACGACAAATGAAAACAAAATGTGATCAAAAATCGGCTCAATATCAAACATGTTTGATCTTCTCCGACTGGATTGAATCGAAGTCTGAAGGTAAACAAAAATCAGTCTGTGCCCTTTCAGACTGGAATTCATTCAAAAGTCTGAACTAAAGTTATGTAGTGTTGGTTCCAGACTAAAGGCAGTCAACTGTTTTTGCATTCAGTTCTGCATCTGTCCAATGAACAACCGATGGATTGAACAAAGTCCTTGTCCCAATTTTAAATTTTTATTTTTTTTATTTTTAATGATTCTGTTTTATTCAGATGTACATCGCAACATTACAACTTTTTCAGTGTTTACGGGTCTGAACAGGCCCGTGGATTTTAAAAATTAAACTTCAGTTGTGCTACGGAACAGAATGACACCTCAAATCATGTGTGCATTGATATACTATAATGCAGGCAAAAAATCCCAGTGAAGGGTGAACCCCAGCCATATCATAGAGAGGAGTTTGAAATTGTGACTTCCCAGAACACCCTAACACAGTGACAAGTTTTACATTGGCAAGCTCCAAAAAATCTAGTTATTTCTTCTTGTTGCGGCCATTATCTCTGTTATTGTAAGAAAAACCTCTCCTTTTTGTCAGGTTCTCCTGCAGAACTGTCACCAAGCACACTCTCGCCTGTCAACCATGGCATGGGTAAGACCTGACTAACTGCTTAACCTCACACTTAATAGACCTTTTGAAGTCCTCATAATCTTAAGAAATGGCCAAGAGGTCAATAAAATGGCTATTCACAGTACATACAAGATTGTCAGCTTGTTCCGTCATGTTGCTCTTTCTCATCTCCGTTTTAGACCTGCAGCCAGTGACTTACTCAGAGCCTGCGTTTTGGTGCTCCATAGCTTACTATGAACTAAACCAGCGGGTCGGAGAAACATTCCACGCCTCTCAGCCTTCCCTCACTGTGGATGGCTTCACAGACCCCTCAAATTCAGAGCGCTTCTGCCTGGGCCTGCTCTCCAACGTCAACCGCAACGCCACCGTGGAGATGACCCGGAGACACATAGGTATCCGAACATCTTCAACTGGTCTAATATCAAGTGTTTCAGTTGAATTTTAGGGACAAGTCACCCAAAAATTAAAATCAACACCTATTTGCTTTCATGTCATTCTGAACCTGTATGACTTGCTTTACGCTACAGAGCACAAAAGACCTCAGTAGGGCTTTTCACTCTGTGCTTAATCCCGAGTTATCATTGTTGTAAAGCCTGCTTTTAACCCTGGGTAAAGCCCTGGCTAGATGCTTAGCAACAGACAGCTAATCACATGACTGGCTGCTAGATAACCCAGGATTTAATTTACCCTGGGTTTAGAATGACCCAGGATTAACTAGTTCAAGTATGAAACTATTGAATTTCATTGTATGGACAAGAAAATAAATAAATTTTTTAAAATTCTTTTTGTTTTTGTAGAAAAAATCTAATCATACAGTAACAACCGAGTAAAAGAAGCTGAGTAAAATATGATGATTTTCATTTTTGGTTGACTGATCCCTTTGTATGTACCAAGACAAATGTAGACTTCTGCAAAATGGTCACATATACAATATTAAGTTCTCAATGCTGTTTATTTTTGATTAGGTCGAGGGGTCAGGCTGTATTATATTGGTGGGGAAGTGTTTGCCGAATGTCTTAGCGATAGTGCCATCTTCGTTCAAAGCCCTAACTGTAATCAGAGGTATGGCTGGCACCCTGCAACAGTCTGTAAAATCCCCCCAGGTAAGAGATTCACTCACTTTCAGTGTCATGGTAATAGAGGTGGGCAGTATAAACCAAGATGTTTTTATTATTATTATTTTTTAATGTCTCTATTGTGGTTGTGCTCATGCTGTTGCAGTGCTATGTTGTCATTAAAGTTTATCATTTGTAAGTGTTTTTAAGCTTTACCAGTTTAAACAGTAAAGCAATTTCAAACTGTTCAAGCACAGTGCTTTGATATCAAAAATGGTATTGATAAATATTAAATTTCAGTGGTATCTAAAGTTTTGCCATAACATTATTTCAGGGGAAAAAATAACTATATTGTGAAATAAAATGACTTGTATCGTTTGATAAGATTTTGGTCATATCGCTCACCTTACATTGTATCATCCATCTAAATGTGCCAGTTTACGTCAACTATTGACGTCATGATATCCTCTTTCTTAGGCTGTAACCTGAAGATCTTCAATAACCAGGAGTTTGCGGCACTGCTGGCTCAGTCAGTGAACCAGGGCTTTGAGGCAGTATATCAGTTGACTAGGATGTGCACCATTCGCATGAGTTTTGTCAAAGGCTGGGGAGCCGAGTACAGGTATGGACAAGCTCACCGCCTCACTGACAGTTCTGCCAATAGCATAGACATCTTAAATGGTGCATCTGTAAACTTAGTCTTTTTTGCTCATGAGGTTGTAAAGCACCTTTTTAATGGCAGAATCTAACACTTAAACTTTCTCAGGGATGGGGGGGTATGATCTGTATTCACATTAATTTAGCGTGTGTGTGTGTCAAAAATGTACCTCCTCAAATAACGTTGGAAACAGACCCAGCTAGATCATTTTTCCAATGTTGCCTTTAAAAAAAAAAAAAAAAAAAAGCACCCCCAATGACCAAATTTAAGATGGCATGGTAACTTTGCCAAGGTGGCACTTCAGTATTATTGTTATATAATATTATTATTATTATATAATATTATTATTATTATTATTATTATTATTATTATTATTATTGTTGTTGTTTTTTTGTTTTTTTTTTACATATTACAGACTCCACATTAAGCCCCCTTCAGGTCAAATGTGAATGTGTGGCACAAATGTTTGAAGATTTTGAATAGAAACCATTAATTCCTGTGGAGCTGTTAAGATTGTTTTATTATATTATGCATACGGTTCCTTTTAAAAGATGTGTAAAAGCTAGGTTTGAATTACACTCAAAATAAACGCATAGGGGAATACAAGCACTGAATATTATGAAAACCTCCTATAATTAATATATACTAATATACTTTATGTGCTTAATCTCACTTTATTTACCAATGTCTTTGCGGTTGACCTTAGATTATCGAATTCAACCTTGCAAATGACTACATTAAATGTCTCATGTTTCACTTTTGAATTTTTACTGCTGAAATGACTGTTGAACTTGGTTTTCCTGTGTTTTCTTCTTCTGTTTTTGATCTTAATGCACAGTTAGGGTGTGTTCACATTTGGCAGGTTTGGTTTTGTTGAAAGGTTTGGCGATTGCTCTGTTAGTGTGGTTCGTTTGAACAAGTGTGAATGCTGCCATCCAAACCCTGGTGTGCACCAAACAAGCGGGCCGAGACCAAGTGGGTCTAGCGTACCGGTCTTTCTCGTCATAGTGACAGTGTTGCCCATCACAGTTGGGTACAGGTGTCAGAAACACCGTCTCCTTGCAGCAAATCTTCATTTGTGTTTGTAATGGAGGAATTCCTGCTGCTGTTTTGACTCCTTTGCACATTTTATAAGTTCTTTGTAATATATCATATATCATATCATAACAGTATTAATATATCATAACAGCCATCCAATCAGGTTGTGACCTTATCCTTATTCCTTTTTTTTTTTTTTTTTTTTTTTTTTTCATTTTTTGTAACACTTTACAATAAGGTTCATTAGTTAACATTAGTTAACTACTTTAGTTAACATGAACTAATAATGAACTGCACTTACACAGCATTTATTAATCTTTGTTAATGTTAATTTCAACATTTACTAATACATTATTAAAATCTTGTTAACATTAGCTAATGCACTGTGAACTAACATGAACAAACAATGAACAACTGTATTAACTAATGTTAACGAAGATTAGTAAATACAGTAACAAATGTATTGCTCATGGTTAGTTCATGTTAGTTAATACATTAACTAATGTTTAACAAATAAACCTTATTGTAAAGTGTCCCTTTTTTTTTTTTTTTTTTTTTTGGAATCTTTAGGTTCGTGTTAAAATGACAGTGTTAACCCTAGGCAAACCAGGACTAAACATCTTTCTATCTCTAAGACCCAAGAGAACCATACTACAAGTGTGAACACACTACGCCAATATTCATGTTTTGCCTGAGCTTGTCTTATATGCTTCAACCAAATCAAAAATCTAAAACTAAGAACAGTTACTTTCTAGCTGGCATGTGCTTGTAATCATGGATGTTAAAAGTAGCAGTGTTTTAAAAACTGGGAAAAAATAAAACCATTCCAGTTTTTGTACAATATTGATAGTACTGATGGGTAAAAATGACATGGCAAAGGCGTAGCTCATGTATGTCAGTGAGGTTGTTGCTATGCTACTTTTTCGGGAGCTAATTAATATTCCTAAACCACGCCTTCACCATGGTAGGATTTAAATCGCCATCTGTCCATTTCTCTAGCAGTTCCTACTGGACGTCTTTCACATTGCAAAATTAATATTCAAGAAGCCGTCACCACAGTAACTTGATTTTCCTATTGCCTATAGTAATGTTCGAGACTGTTTTCCATGATGCCCCCTTTGACCCGTCGGTTTTTGTTGTTGTTTAGACGGCAGACAGTGACGAGCACCCCGTGCTGGATCGAGCTTCACCTGAACGGCCCCCTGCAGTGGCTGGACAAGGTTCTGACCCAGATGGGCTCGCCCTCCGTACGCTGTTCCAGTATGTCCTAATCGCCATGACCAAGCTCTCTGTCCTCTGGCCCCAAAACGACTGATTCTACAATCACATCAACAAGAACAACAGACTTACTATAACCCTGCCCCCTCTTTCTCTTTCATAGTACTCGTGAGCCTTTCTCTATCTCTATCCTCCCGACACTGATGTTCTCACCGTTCGGACCTGAACGCAGCACTTGCTGTCTCATCAGCTTCATGCACCTTTAATTCTCTCTTGTTTTCTTTCATAAACCCTCAATATTAAATGTATTAGTAGTAGAATATGAAATGTATATTGGTTTTTATTTTATTTTTATGGTTTTTGAGAAGGAGGGAAGGTGCGTATGATGTGTGGAAGTTCAAGAAGGCAGTAAATTAACTTCACACACACTTGTAGCAGTAAGGCTTTTCCCCCTTGATGAAGTAAATACTTTTCCTGGATGGCGACCCTAATCCGGTCGTTCAAGGAGGTTACTTTTTCTGGCAAAAAGTCACATTTTGTTTTTATACACGTTATGATTGTGTAGATTGGCGCGTTAAGACTTAATCATGTTTTTTGATTTCTTCAGTAATGCCAAAAGATACCTTTTATTTTAATATTTTACGATTTCTCCCCCAAACCACTATATATGAATGTTGCCTTTGATTTGAGGTATGCTGCTGTAAGACATGCTTCTTTTATTCAAACTGATAGGAGTGTTCAACGCAAAAAAAAAAAGCCCCCATGTTCAATTCGAACCTTAGACCGCCCCTCAGAATTAACTTTTTATTCACTGGGTGAAATATTCACTAGTTAGCTGTGGAGTGGTTTTGGAGTCTGGTTTCTTCAGAAAGTGGCTTCTTTTAAGGATGAACAAAGACTTTCAAAGGTTATTAAAATGTCTCAAGCAGTCCAAATCTTTAAAAAACAAACAACAAAAATAAAAAACAATAAAAAAAACAAATCCAAGTATTTAAGCTTTAAGTGTTAATAAACTAGGTTATCCTTCACACAATTACAAGATTTTTTTTTTTTTTCCCTTTATCTTTCTTTTAGCTACTTTTTGTATTTTCATGTATTTTTATATATAAATATATTTAAGATCTTTAAAGCTCTCTTCCTTTTTATTAGAATTGAATATTTTTTTAGATCATGCCCTCTTTTTAAAGGAACATGGCTTCATAATGAAATGTCCTATCATACGAAAACGTTATTTAGCATGAAATTTTTATAAGCGCAAATATCTTTTCTCCTCTTCCTCCGCTTCCAGTTCAAGCTGTTGTCCCGGTTAACGTTTCGCCCTGATCTTAGAACCCCCCGCCCTTCTCTTTTAGTTGCTTTTCCTCCCATGTTCACAACACGATAACTGTTTAACCCACCGCCCCTCAAAGTATGGTTACCCGAAGGGGACATTCAGCCTACGGGAACATCGCTGTGTTTTATTTGTTTGCAACTGGGGAAAAAAGACTTCCAAACAGGGAGAACTGTGCAACTTTAGTGTGCGTGCTCGTTGTACAACTTTTACTAATGACTGTGATATAGCTGTCTGTTATTCTTTACTTGTTGTGGCAGTGACCAGGCATTGCAAATATCCATTCCCCTCTTCCCACCTCTGTCTCCATATTTTCCTTCATTGATCTTACTACTCTTGCGATTGTACTTTAAGTGCATCTAGTAAAAAGCTGACGAAGTTGTTGTGGCCCGTTTTTAAAGCCCATAAGCGGCCAATAAGACACTGGGAACGTTCTGTTTGCCATTTTTGACTGGGTGTGGAAAGAAAACCAAATAGAACTGAAAGTGGACCAGACATATATGCATATAACTGTGTATATATAATTTTATTTTACTTTTTCGGTTATTTTTTTTTCTCTTTTTTTTTTTTTTTTTTTTTTTTTTGCAAAGCATTTAACAGTTGGTGAGCTTGTTTTACCATTAGAGAGATGTATTGGTAGGACGTGAACTTCAGGCGATAAGCTTTTCCAGGCGTGTTGCATATGCAGACTTCATAAATACACTAATAAAAAGTTTTAATTCTCATGTTAAAGCCTGTCTTTTTCTCTTTTTATTTTTGTTGTTGCATAAATTATTGGTGTGTTCAAGTCCTTCTGGGACGTTCGTATGTACGAGTTGGGAAGTTGTGTTGACGTCAGGCGCATTCAAGTCACTTTTGATGGAGATGGTGGTGTACCTTGTCTTAATTAACTACACAAAAATACAGCAAGGTTTTTAAACTCCACTTCCAGAAAAAGAAAAACAAAGAATGTGCATCAGGTTTTTTTTAATTTATTTTTTATAAATTATAGTAATTTATGAAGCCACTGTAAACTTTGTTGCATATTATATAACAATAATGCTATATTTCATGCAGGCAATTAGCTTATTTTGTTTTAAATATAAAAGCCTGACAATGTCACTGCTACACCTCTAAGTATTGTGGTATTCTGCCACGTTTTTCACTGACACGGCCCCAACTCGGGACTTGAAGAAAATCTAGAGCTTCCCACTGGTATTTATCACTTTTTGGTGGTGTTCATGTGAAATCAACTTATAAATACAATCTTTCTGACATGACGAACATTTGTTCAAGGGTTTCTTGATACCCTATCATATTTAATATCAAGCATACTCTTTTCTGACAGTGTACTAGGTAAATACTGTAAGTACACTAACATTTAAGAACTTTTATTTCAACCTTATATTCTTCCCAATTAGCCATTTTCTCTCCCCGGTGTCATGTGACTCATTAGTGTTACAAGGTCTCATGTGTGAATGGGGAGCAGGTGTGTTAAATTTGGTGTTATCGCTCTCACTCTCTCATCCTGGTCACTGGAAATTTAACATGGCACCTCATGGCAAAGAACTCTGAGGATCTGAAAAAAAATAATCGTTGCTCTATATAAAGATGGCGTAGGCTATAAGATTTAACAGGTCAGGTTTAACTCAGAACAGGCCTCGCCATGATCGACCAAAGAAGTTGAGTGCACGCAGTTCGCTGAAGACAAGCAGACTAAGGACATGGATTACTGGAACCATGTCCTGTGGTCTGATGAGACCAACATAAACTTATTTGGTTCAGATGGTGTCAAGCGTGTGTGGCGGCAACCAGGTGAGGAGTACAAAGACAAGTGTGTCTTGCCTACAGTCAAACATGGTGGTGGGAGTGTCATGGTCTGGGGCTGCATGAGTGCTGCTGGCACTGGGGAGCTACAGTTCATTGAGGGAACCATGAATGCCAACATGTACTGTGACATACTGAAGCAGAGCATGATCCCCTTCCTTCGGAGACTGGGCCGCAGGGCAGTATTCCAACATCATAACGACCCCAAACACACCTCCAATACAACCACTGCCTTGCTAAAGAAGCTGAGGGTAAAGGTGATGGACTGGCCAAGTATGTCTCCAGACCTGAACCCTATTGAGCATCTGTGGGGCATCCTCAAACAGAAGGTGGAGGAGCGCAAGGTCTCTAACATCCACCAGCTCCATGATGTCGTCATGGAGGAGTGGAAGAGGACTCCATTGGCAACCTGTGAAGCTCTGGTGAACTCCATGCTCAAGAGGGTTAAGGCAGTGCTGGAAAATAATGGTGGCCACACAAAATATTGACACTTTGGGCCCAATTTGGACATTTTCACTTAGGGGTGTACTCACTTTTGTGGCCAGCGGTTTAGACATTAATGGCTGTGTGTTGAGTTATTTCGAGGGGACAACAAATTTACACTGTTATACAAGCTGTACACTCACTACTTTACATTGTAGCAAAGTGTCATTTCTTCAATGTTGTCACATGAAAAGATATAATAAAATATTTACAAAAATGTGAGGGGTGTACTCACTTCTGTGAGATACTGTATATATGTTTTTTTTTTTTTTTTTTTTTTTTTTTTTTGTTCCTTCCTCCTTGTTTGCATCAAGACCACATACCAATCCAAGCTGGATAAAAGTGAAGATAAGATGCACAATGCCAAAGAGCCCAAAACATTTGTTATGGTTTTCATAGTAACAATAAAATTGACTACCTTATAAATTGTGTTATCCTCTGAAATGTGGTGGTTATGTAATATTGATATTCTAAAATGGGCAGAGCTTCATTCTGTGACATGTTTGGGGTGGTTAAAGGTATTTTCCAAACATCTTTATTATAATAAATAGACTAATAGGGTAAAATTATTCAATTCATACTCAATGTCCATTATCCAACAGGATGCTAAGAGAGTGAGAATTGCTGATTTAAATAATAATAATAATTAAAAAAGAACTGGTAATATCGGGAAAAAACAATGACTTGCTTAATGTCAGACTGTTGTTGTTTTGTTTGTTTTTTTTCTCTCTTTTTGTTTTCTCATTTACTAACAATAATTACAGAACATGATCAAGCATAATTCAGCACTATAATACCATTGACACATTGAGTTGGGCTCTTTTCACCACTGGGGCCTCCAAGGTCTGGTCTTCTGTAATAATTGGCACAGACAGGACAAGGTGGATGAATTCAAGTATAGCAGTTTTAT
The DNA here is from genome assembly GCF_019924925.1 of Ctenopharyngodon idella. Lineage (NCBI taxonomy): Eukaryota > Metazoa > Chordata > Actinopteri > Cypriniformes > Xenocyprididae > Ctenopharyngodon > Ctenopharyngodon idella. Next base: position 27,917,113 of record NC_067229.1, on the reverse strand, counting down.
TAAAAGAAATATGTAAAATTAACTCCATAAGTACTGGGATAGCTGTTAATTAGCATTGAATTCTGGGTCATAAAAGTGCCAGTAGTTAAAGAAACATGGTTATATAAAAACATACACATTGACTGCATCTGAAACTCATACTTCCCTACTGTATAGTAGGTGAAAAAGCAAAATTCACAGTACTCTTAAAAGAGTAGGCAAAAAGTACCCAAATGACCTAATACTTCTGGCAAGATTCTGAAGTGTGCATACGATGGACAGTTTACTATCCCATGAAGCCACAGGAGAGGATTTGTGTATGGCAGTAAAGCACCGCAACTGATGGTGGTAGGTCATGTGATAATGACAACATGGCAAATGTAGTACGTCCGTATTACATTCATACTACACATTCATACAATACAGAACATACTTTTTATTCAAAATAAGTATTTACTCGAGTGTATGCGATTTTGGACGCAGATATTGTGTGTGAATGGTGTGTTGATTAAAAAAAACAATACTGCTGTGCTTCCTTACTTTGACCACCAGGGAGCGCAAGAGCTTCAGTAAGGTACGGTATTTCTGTGATGATCAGTTCAGCTGCCCATCTAATGGCTGATGGATATTCTAGTGCAGGGGTTCTCAACTCTGGTCCTCGAGGGCCACTTTCCTGCAGAGTTTTGCCTCAATCACAATCAAACACGCCTGAGCAAGCTAACTGAGGTCTTCAGCGTTGCTAGAAAGTTATAGGCAGATGAGTTTGATTGAGGTTGGAGCTTAATCAATTGTTGTAATCACCACAGATATCCTATAAAGGCTTGTATATATACAGTATATATATATTATGTAGGTATTGTATATCTATATATTATATTATTGTATATCTGTATATTATTTGTTTCACTATGTCAAGAAGTGTTAGGCCACTTTACTGAATCAAGACCTCACTGTTGGTTAGGTCCATAGGGGCCCTGATATTAGGCAAGACCACATAGAGCCAATCGGTTGCTAAAAGCTCAGAGACGTATCACAGCATTCGTTAATCATTCCTCTCCTGTTAAAACCCCTCTCTGTGGTTGGGATAGGCACTAAGTGGTTTCTCCAAGTTACACTGTAATAGTTCATAATTTATGTGGCATTTAGTCTCGAAGTTACATCTGGTTTGGCAGCATTTCACAGCGTAAACCCTGATGGCTCGTTAATGTGCACCAGAAAAACATTTCCCAAAAACGTATATTTACTTACAAACTGACTTACTGGAAATGCATTCTAAATAGGCCTATTGAGTTCTCAACTTGTTTGATTTGAATGGGCGTACAATCGGAGGACATCAACTTGTTCTCGATATGACTGTGGTACTTCTACAGTATTTTACATTTACACATTTGGCAGACTCAAGGTATATATTTATCACAGGTGTGTCCAATCCTGCTCCTGGAGGGCCACTTTCCTGCAGAGTTTAGCTCCAACTTGCCTCAACACTGCCTGGAAGTTGTATGCCTATAAGAGCTTAATTAGCTGGTTCAGGTGTGTTTAATTGGGGTTGACATTGTAAACTCTGCAGGACAGTGGCCCTCCAGGAGCAGGATTGGACACCCCTGTTTTATCATGTCATGCTTTCCCTGTGAATCAAACCTTGGTGGTGCTAGTGCCATGTTCTACTGTTTGAGCTACAGGAAGGCAGTTTTTCACTTAACCTGGTAAGTACTTGGGGTCAGACTGTTATGTCAAACTATCCATAATGTAAGTATGATACTGTTTTCCATTCTGAGTTTGCCACTTGAAGCCCTTTTCATTCACATGATTGGTTAACTGTGAGATTTCTTTACATATAATATCTTACTGACCTTGACTCCAATGACTCCCAGTGACTCCACCGTCTTGTGTTATTCTGCTTGGATCACTCAAGAGTAGCCCTATTGTTGAATTTTGGCCATAGGGAAAGAGCAATCATGTATAAGTTATGGCCAACTAATTAAAACATCATCCTAACCTATACTTGACCCTGATTCCTTTACAATGGGCTCTACAGATCCTTTTGTGCACCGCCCTCTGACTTGTCCAGTGTGAAGTGTTGGATGTCTTCTGAAGTCTTTTTCCTGATACTTTGGCAAAGGTCTGCAGCGGTAACTGGAGCACAAGGGCCCTGCAAAGAATTAATTAGGCTCAAATGAGTTTTTCCACCCATGGTAAGCACTGACAATGACCAGGATATACAGGACATCAGGGTGGTCAGGTAGTCTCCCGAACAGTGACCCCAAAGAGACCTTAGGAGCCAGGGGTGTTGGAGTGGTTAAAGGGATAGTTTGCCCAGAAATGACAATTCTGTTATGATTTACTCAACCATCTTTACTTAAAAGAAGATATGATGCCATTTAATGGCAACACAATGTGAAAGTCCTAGAAAGAAATTTCAATGATTGTCCAACAGGCAATTCTTCTTTTTAATTCTGTTTGTGAGGTCATATTTACTGGCGGATGATTGTTAGAACACTACTAGACCTTAAACGACAAACTTTTTGCATCATTTTAACTTGATTATGGGAAGTCACCTACTCTCAAGAATCAATGTACCTCTGAATACTGTTATGCACATTGTTACCAGCAGCTGGCAGCAGTTATAAAGAAAATGATCTGTGTGGGCCAACAGCCAAGGTATGAGCTGTGAATTTGTGTTGCTCTTATTGGCAGGGTAATTAAAGCAATTATACAGATTATTGCTGTTTTAACTGATTAATACTGTTTCAGTAATGAACACTTTTATTTGCCAGTGAGATGTCTTTAACTAACAGCTCTGTTTTGGTAATCACAGAAATAATTTAAAGTGCCAGCTGCTTATTACCCGAGTACTTGCTGTTTAGGTGGCTTTGAAGGGGAGCAAATGTTAACTATGTTATGGAGGCAACGGGTAAATGATACAAAGAGATTGTGAATGCTATGACCTTGTCTTGACCTAAACATGGTGACACTCCAAATAGGAGGGAGGTCATTTAACTGACAGTGACTGTTTGACCTCAAGGGTCAAGCTGCATATGAACAACTGGAGTCCTGGACGAGGATGTTTTTGACATACTAACCTTTTTCAAAGCTGATAGGTGAATGGAATTACGCTCTGTTGTGGTGTTCACTTCGCAAGTCCTAAAAAGGAGTTTTGAAAAGGACCTAATACATAGCCTTGCTGAACCCCTTAGTTCTTTCAAAGCATTAAGTACATGAATGGCTGTGTTAAAAAGTATGCGTCATAGTTTCCTAACCTACTATGTAAACATCGCATCAGAACAAAGGAGACAGGAGCCATGAGGAGTATCAATGATAGTTTGCTTTGATCCACGGCACTGCATGCAAGAGATACTGAGGGGTTGTGAAGATCTGAACAAGCGTCCTTTCATTTGCAGTCTTTTTTCAGAGGTAACACCCAAGCGATTTGCCGTACCCCACTCCCACCCAAAGAGAGGCAGGGGAGAGTTATAAAAAACTGTTACGCTTAATAATTGATGTGCTGCATTTCAATCAATTTTACCATGGCGCTAGGCTAATTAAGGGTTGTCTCTGATTCCCAGGGGTAATTTAAAGAAAGAACGCAGAAAAGAGTTTATTCTCTCTTCTTTATTCTTTTTCTCTCTCTCATCCTCTCTCTCACTCTCTTTTCCTTCCTAGCTCCTCAGTTCATGGGAATTCGCTATTTCAGGAAGCAGAGATCCGTTCCTCTCCGTGCGTCTCCTGGGGCGGAAGTCTAAATGCAATTAATACAGCCGCTTTACTGCCTGCTAATTATTAAATGATAAAAAGAGATTATTTTACACCAGACTAATTTAAAGTTCATAGATGATTGTTTTAATTAATTAAATAAGAAAAAGTACACTTTAAGCATGACTAACGGCATTTGCATATGAAGGTAATAATTAGTCACAGTGACGGTTCTCACCTAGCTGGGCTATATGGAGGAGAGGCGTATTAATGAGAGCTGCTTAAAAGTGCTTTTCTTTGGGTATTTAACAGTAAAATTAATAACTAAAGAGCTCAGTTAAGGGAAGGGGGAGTTGCTAATCCTTAAATATACAGAAGCACCTCCTCCCTCCAAAATCCATCCATGACTCAGGCGAAAAGTCAGCTTGACTCAATCTTTAGGCCTGTTTTTGCTCTGGCATTGATTTAAAATTGATTTCCTTTGGATATTTCAAGGTCAGTTTTGTCAAAGTGCTGTTTAGTCAATGAGTAACATGGACATCTGAGAAGTTTTCTGCAGTAATCACAGTCAGTCTTCTGAAGCCTTAAGATAGCTCTGTGTGAAGAACAGTGAAATTCAATGATCAATGTGTCTATTTTATAAAATATATATTATATATAAAATATATATTATATTATAAAATAAACTTAAAAGTGCATTTCATATGACTTGAATACATGACTTCTATGCTTCAATGACATGCATATTTTTAAATTACTAAACTGAAATTTTGATAATTTTTCGAAGTTAATGTGATACAACTATCCTGACATTAAATTCTTGAAAAGAAATCCTTATTAGGTAGTTTGGCAAAATCTTTTTTTTTTTTTTTTACAAAACTGCTTCACTGCTTAATAATATAAAAACAACTTTAAACCATTGTGCATAAACATTAAAAAAACAAAAAAACAAAACAAAACAAAAAAAAAACTAAATTATATCACAGAGAGGATATAATATAAAAATATAAAATATAGATATAATATGAAAGTGTGTCAAGGTCAAATATCATATAATTTGACTTTTTATGTGTAATCGTGTAAAAACTTGATATTTATGCATTAATACATTTTACATTGAAAGATATATTGAAAAAAACATTTTTGTAAATAATTAAGATCTGTCCTCACAGATCCTTTTTTCAAAACCATATGAAACCACCATTTCTATGTTTTAGACTATATTAAAAAAAAATTATTCAATTTATTAATTTAGCAGATGCTTTTATCCAAAGTGACTTACAAATGAGGAACATCACAAGCAATTTGTCAAAGTACATTATTCAAAATTCTGTGTTCCATTGAAGAAAGAAAGCCATACAGGTTTGAATCAACGTGAGGGTGAGTAAATGATGACGTTATTGGCTACCCCTTTGAATTGCCAGTTGTTCATAGTGTTATTCATAGCACACATTTTTATGTAGAACCTCCATGCAGAGCGAAGCTCAGGCTTCTAACCTCACTAGGGCTGGTGGAAATGATCGCACGGTGGACAATCTAATTAAAAAGTGTGTCAGAACAAGAAAGAAAGTTCCCTTGTGAAGTGGCGACTGATACAAGGCCCCTGAGAGAGGAAGCGGGAGAGGACTTGCTCTCGAGTGTTGATCCTTCCTGAACAGCTATTGAGAAGATGAAAAGGGAGCCATGTGCGACTCTATTAAGCATTGCTTCACGGAGCTTTGTGTTTGTTTGTTTAATTCTGTGTCCTCCTCTCTCTGTCGGTTGTAGAGATGTCCCCTCACCAAATAGTGAAAGAGGAGGCAAAGGGGGGGCTTTGTCAGAGATGAAAGAAAAGCGAGTGTGGCGAGAGGTTTGGTGGCAGGAATGGAGGCCTTGAAAATGTGCGATGGTCTCAGGTGTTGGAGGAGCCTCCCATTACACTCGGAGCAGGGCTGCTGTCGGCCGGACGTGCGCTTTACCTCCTCCCGCCCTTGCTGTCTTTGGAAATGGCGCTTTTGTATGGATAGCTTATTATCCATTTTGAACAACAACCGCGTGCTGGGCGAAAACGCTGGCCCTTCTACTTTTGTCTTGAGTGTACTCTTCTGTGTTCTGCTAATCAATTTCATTCTCTGTCTTTTATTCATAATAAAGAAGATACACTTGACAATATACGTACCGACTGAGGCTAAGTTAATTTTCTTAGAAAAGACAGCAGTAATGCATGCTAATAGAATCACTATCAAGGGCTTTTGTTCAAGTTCATTAAAGCCTAAAACACTTTCATTTAAGACGGCACGTTCTTGTTAATTGCAAACATTCTTGACACAGTACACTCTATAGGCGTTAGGTTTACATGTGGTAAACCTCGGATAAAATGGCGTTTCACTTCTTCAGTGCACAAACAAACAATTGTTTGTGCAAAATAAGTTAGCGGTCTCATTTTGTTAAGCTGATCATCTGCGATATTGATCTTGATTAAAAGTGGCAGTGGACTTGTAATTTTGGGACACCATAAACAAACCAACTAGAAATGTATCGATTACCCTTGACTTTTGTGTAGAGGAAGATTTCAACTTCTACATATTACTGAAACTGCAGGATTTTCGTGGCAGTGCCTTTTAGTATTAGGTCTAAACTAGAGTGGCTCGATCCCAGATTGTGGCCTGGGCAACTGTAATGTCCTTCCTTTGAAATGAAGTGGGGGAGACCTGTTTTTTTCCACCAGGATTTGGCAGCCTTTGGCAAGCAACCAAAGGTCATTACGTTCAATTAGCAGTACATGCAGCACTCAGCGAGCTCATCAAGCCTGACATTGACACCTAGATCGTAATGAAGAACTATGGAATGAGGGGGCATTAACCTTGCTTTGCATATAGCTTCCTTTCGTGTGGCTTTTTTGTGTTTGCTAGTGAATCAAAATTAGTTTTGTTGTAAGATACTTGCACCAAACAATTACACAATACAGATACAGTTTTCAAATAAGTTCCACAAACATTTATCCCTCAACCATGGTTTAGACAAACAAGTAGTCCCACCTTAAACTCACACACAGGCCATGGACAGATCAGTACGGGGCCCCGCACATGACATGCAGGGGAAAAAAAAAAATCGCTCCCTCAATTTACTAAATCATGAGCACGATTTACTATTTCGTTCCCTCAATTTGCTAAATCATGTGCATGATTTATAAAACGAGGGAATGACTTAGTAAAGCCTTTTCCTGCATGTCCGTTTAACAGAGCCTGAACAAAAATAAAAATAATAATAAAAAAACTTTTTTCCCCGTCCACGTTTCTGTTAGTTTGGACATTTTGTGTTTCGTCACATTTTGAGTTAATCATTTGTTGTCATGGATGTTATGTTCAGCTGTTGCTTAGAGCATTATCACGTTTATATATGTTCAGTTCAGTTTGAGTTAAGTTGTCTGGTGTTGTCAGTTTATGGATGTGTTGTATGCTACTCTGTTCTTGTGGATTATCCTGTGGATTTATTAAATATTGCCATTTTGCCTTCACCTTCATGTGCGTTTATGCAACCACCCATGTGACATAAGGAAAATTAAAATTCAAAACAAAAGGCAAAACTTCAAAACATTATTTCAGCAATGTATGTCAGGAAGTGGTGACATTTAAACTAAAAAAATAAAACAAAATAATACAAATAAATAAATAAAAGTAGGGACAATTATTGTGTGCACTGTAAAAAAATGAATGTGATTTTAACGGTAAAATATTGTAAAAATGCTACGGAAAAAAAATTGTAAATAGGTTAACAGTAAGTTCCCGTAATATATATAGGGAAAAACTGTAAAAGCTCTTACCAGACATTTTATGTAATTTTCACAGAAAAATGCTGTAAATTGTATACTTTTTAGAAGTAAAAAAGAACAAATCAATGTATAATTTACAGTAAAAAACTGTAAACTGATATTCCCACAATTCCTCGTGACACTCCACATTTGAAAGTATTTTGTTTAAAAAATCATGTTTCTTAATAGTTTTTGTTATCAGTTATGTACATTAGGGTTTTATGTTACATCTTCTGTTGTTTAATGAATGTTTATTGCATTATGTAAGTGTTGTGTGTTACCATGATGGTGTTTTGCATTTGCGTGAATGACTCTTTGCACCCTCTTTACATTAGTATATACTTCAGCTCGTGGAAAAGCTATTTGTGATGAACTGATTCTTCATGTGGCTTTCCCTTTTACCACCTGCATTATTATGGTGGTTGTCAGTATATGTTAAAGGTACAAAACAGATTTTAGTAGTAGTGTGCATTGTTGAATTTACTGGTTTACATTGAAATTTTCTTGTTTGTAAATTACAGTTTTATACTGTAAAATTTACAGTTTGTTCTGTAAATGTGTTTACAGTTTTTCTGTATTTTTTACAAAATTATTCTGGCAACCACAGCTGCCAAAATTATTTTGTAAAAACTACGGAAAATATTTTTACAGTGTGGTGTTCTAAAAAAGATTCTTTAAAACAGACAAACAAATATGTATAATTTTTTATTTTTTTTTATTTCTGAATTTAAAAAATTGAGTTCAGTAATGTTCATGCTTATACTAATTTTTTTTTCTTTCAACATCTTACCGGACTCTGTCATCCTGACAAATTTTTGAACATTTTATTTCGCTATTCATAGCTCAGCTGTTCTGTCATTTGCACCATATCCGACATGCATCATACGGACATACTGAGTACAACAAATCTCACATATCTCATGATATATGATGTATGAGTGATATGAACCAGTAGCCAGACCCCTGGACGGTCCCATCCTCTGGCTGGTCAGAGGGTGGCGTTGACCCCAGGCGGGGTTGGGGTGATGACGGATGGCCGGGCTGTAATGTTGGGGGCGCGTGGTAGAGGCCTCGGGGGTTCACGGCGGCCCTGTTCTCTACCCTCGACCGGCCGGGTGTGTGCGTTATTGATGCTCCTGCCCCGGGGGAGGAGAGGAGGAGGGTGGAGAAGGGGGATTGAAAGGGGCTTGTGGGAAATGGATGCACAGGGGCAGCTCACCGTTCTGTCATCAAACAATGGGCTTGTGAAGGATGGGCGGCACTCAATATGATCAGTCATCTGTTGATCAAGTCTGACGTTGCCACTCTATCGTTTTTTTTTTTTTTTTACGCATGAGTCCTTTTTTTTTTTTTTTGACTTTAGTTTGACTTCTTGTTGTTGGAGTGGAGCTGTAATGAGGTAAGTCAAGACAGAATTCTGTGGCTTCGTCTTCATGGCACACACACGCCATACACTCTACGGCACCCACTTCATCTAATATCATATAACTGTGGCTACTGAAGACCTAATGCACACAAACAGGCAGTCTCGCTGTGGTGAATACGTAATGCGTCAGATCAGAGTGAAGTGCTTGGGCTATTCTGTGGCCTGACCGCAGCGCCTCTGTTTAGTTCCCGCAAAATACATAATGCAGCAGTTCTGACCACTGCCAAAGTATTTACGCTTCTCCATTCACCTTACATTAAAAAGCTCTCTCTGACTTAAGTATCCTGAATAAACATTGGCTGAGGGATTGCAGTTAAACAATAGGACAGATGTAGCCTAACAGTTGAAGTGCATCTGTCAAAACTCCACTTTCTGTAAGAGATGCACTCCTGTAATTTTATTCTGTCATTTTTAAAGTACTTTTTACCACAAATGGTTTTGCTACAGCAAGAGCGTTATGCCAGAGTAAGAACATTTGGCGATGAGCCATGACGAGAATGTTGTGCAACTACAAGAACATCAATCATTGACAAGACTGTCTTGCCATGGAAAGACTTTTTCACAATGGCAAAAATGCTATGCCAGGGGTAGCCAAGCTGGAGGGCTACCTTTCTGCAGACCTCATGCTCCAACACACCTGTCGGTTATTTTCTGGTAATCCTGAACACCTTGATTAGCTGGTTCTTGTGTGTTTGATTAAGGTTGAAGATGGTAGCCCTCCAGGAGCAAGGTTGGCTACCCCTGCACTAGCAAAAGCTTCATGACACACTAAGAACATTTTGCCCTGGCACAAACATTGTGTCATGTTGAGAGCATTTCCCTGAGACAAGAATGTCATGCAACTACAAGAAAGTCATGCATCGATTGTCTTGCCAAGGAAAGAGCAGCAAGAGCTTTTCTCAATGGCAAAAACGCTATGCCGCGACAAGAATGTCACACCATAACACAAGTGGCATATCATGATAAGAAGGTCAAGCCATGGCGAGAGCATCATGACACGGCAAGAACGTTTTACCATTGCAGGAACATCATGCCATGCTAAGAGTGTTTCCCTATGACAAGAATGTAAAGCAACTACAAGTTCGTCATCCATTGACAAGAGAGTTTTACCATGGAAAGAGTGCACGACCACAGCAAGAGCATTTCGCAAGGGCAAAAACGCTAGGCCACGGCAAGAACGTTTTGACAGTTTTGACAAGAACGTTTTGAAACGGCAAGCGTTTATGCCAGTAAGAGCATTTAACCGTGGCAGGAACATGGAAAGAGTGCATGGCCCCACAGCAAGAGCTTTTCGCAATGGCAAAAATGCTATTCCATGACAAGAATATCACACCATAACACAACCCAGCAAGCAATAGCCATCATTTCACTGTCTCGGTTAACTATAGACCCGACATAGTCTGGCTATGGGTAACCCACTTAGCCAAAATAGCCTTGAATTTGGTTACATGTTGTTTTTGACAAAATAACTTGCGAGATGTATGATATTCTATCATGTAAGCAAAGTCAACAGTGATTACATGGTAAGACGTCTATTAAATTTTCACTGACAGCCCAAATTTTGCCTTGTTTTAGCCTAGATGTCAGGGCTGTGTTTGGACGGCTATTAGACATCTTTTAAATGCAAAATTGCTTGCTGGGAAGAGTCACATCATGGCAAGATGGTCAAGCCGTGGCAAGACATGGCAAGAGCAGTTCCCTGCGACAATAATGTTATGCAACTACAAGAACATTATGCATCGACAAGAGTATCTTGCCACGGTAAAAGTGTATGACTTCAAGAATACAACATTGCACATTTTGTGTGTCTTCTTAAACACCAGATCATCAATTAATCAGTAGAGACTTGAAACGACTGTGTCAGACAATGTTCAAAATGTGCAGTGTTGGGGGGGCTCCAGGAACAGGGTTGAGAACCACTGCGTAAGTCTGTTGACTGAGAATAGAATGAACTTCTCATATAACATCATTAAATCTACCGATAGCACTGCATTAGTGTCTGAGAGGGAAGAGCCAGTGATTAAACTGCCATTAATGAATGAGCTTTGTGAATATTATGAAAAACATAAAGCTCTAATTATGACTGCATAAGCATAATTATATGAGCCAGAAGGAGAGCTGCAAGTCATATCTAGGGACCAGACATTCTTTTGACTTGGGCCAGTAAGGAATCACCAAGAGCATCTTAGCAACTGTATAATAACACAATAAACAACCACTCAGAAAACCTTAGCGACCGCATAACAACACTTTGGCAACCACTTGACTTTTCTTATGAAAACGTAAAAATCTAGTTGTGTTTGTTTTTTTGTTAATCTTCAAAACTCATTCATTTATTTTTTTTTTTTTACTTAAAGGGTTAGTTCACCCAAAAATGAATTTTCTGTAATTAACTCCCTCATGTCGCTCCCAAACCCGTAAGACCTTCATTTGTCTTCGGAACAGAAACTAAGATATTTTTGATGAAATCCGAGGGTATCTGATCCTCACATAGGCAGCAATGACATTCACCTTTTGAGGTCCTGAAAGGCACTAAAGACCCTGTGACTACAGTGGTTCAACCTTAATGTTATGAAGTGACTAGAATACTTATTTTTGTTTTGTATTTTGCGCAAAAAAAAAAAAAAAAAAACGACTTTATTCAACAAATTTGTCTGTCTCCTGTCATACGCTATTTTCGTTGCAGAGCTTCAGTGTTTACATCCGAACAGCAGCTCAGTATTGGCCGGCTCTGGTCATGTGACCAGCACGACGCATGCGTGAGCCCACGTTCAGACATAAACACTGAACTCTGCAATGAAAACGGCGTAGCAGTATGACGGGACAGACGAATTTGTTGAATAAAGTCGTTATTTTTGTTTTGTTTTTTTGCACATAAGTGTTCTTGTCGCTTCACAATATTGTAAGGTTTAACCACTGTAGTCACATCGACGGTTTTATCGACGTCTTTAGTACCTTTCTGGACCTCAAAAGGTGCAATGACAACGCTGCCTATGTGTGGATCAAATACCCTCGGATTTCATCAAAAATATCTTAATTTGTGTTCCGAAGACAAACGAAGGTCTTACGGGTTTGGGAGAGACATGAGGGTGAGTACTACTATTTTTGGGTGAACTAACCCTTTAAAGTGACAGTTCAAATTCTGTCATAAATTAATCACCCTCATGTCCTTCCGAATCTGTCTGACTTTCTTTCTTTTGTGGAACACAAAAAAAGATATGGTAACACTTTACAATAAGGTCTCATTTGTTTACATTAGTTAATGTATTACAATGTATTACATTAGTTAATGTATAACAATGAGCAATACATTTGTTACAGTATGTATTAATCTTTGTTAATATTAGTTAATAAAAATAAAGTCATTCATTGTTCATGTTAGTTCACAGTGCATTAAGTAATGTTAACAAATACAACAATTGATTTTAATAATGTATGAGCAAACATTGAAATTAACTAAGATGAATAAATGTTGTAGAAGTATTGTTCATTCTTACTTCGTTAACTAAAGTAGTTTATTCATGTTTAAAAGTGTTACCGAAAATATTATTGTTGCTTTTTTTTTTTTTGTCTTTACAATGAAAGGCCCAAAACAACATGGGACAAGCTGGATAAAACATTGGACAAAAAGAGTTTGAAGAAACAATGTACTAAATATTTTCTTTAGTGTTCCACAGAACAACAAAAATCATACAGGTTTTGAACAACATGAGGGTGAGTAAATGACAAAATTGTAATTTTTGTGTGAACTGACCTTTTAAATACAGAAAGGGCATGTAACATTTGCACACAACACTCTATAACACACTATGACACATGAACAGCCTTACAAGCATCTAAAGAGGAATATTAGCCTGATGGCTGTCACTACTTCTGGGGCATTGTGTGCCTTTTTGCCCTGTAACTTTATCCGCCTCTTTAAAGCTGGAAGTATACGCCTTTGGCTGACCCTACTGTCTGACCCTAGTGTAAACACCATGTCATGTTTAGCCCTCTTAAATAGCCAGAGCTCTCATCAATGTTTCATCCTGGGGTAAATATCATATGCTCTTGACTTATTTACATCCGCTCAAGGAGCTCTGAAACCCTTGTCCACATGAAATATTCATCATCATTTTAGCAAATGCATGCCTTTGTCAATACTGTTGGCTTTGGGTGCCCACCCTATCCCACTCTGCCCGGCCCTCCGCTCTATTGCCTGGATCAGGGCTTTATGACTTCATAGATGTGGGACCAGTACGGTTACGATGAATTACATCAGTCCGAGGAATCCTCCGCGTCTCGACGGCGCAAAACACGATCCTGCTTTTATAGAGCGACGTTTGCTGATAGTTCATTTTAGTTGGGAATCAATGTCATCCAGAGACGAAATGCCACATTAATTTGATTTCTGGTGATCCTTATACAGAGGAGAAATTAATATACGAGTTGGTAAAGAGATCTTTAGACCTTAATATTGTTTTTCTGAAATGACTGTTGCAATGATTAGCATCATCTTTTAGAGTTGATTTCAATGACCAAGTGTATTCTGAATCTAAACATATTGTACAGCTGTCTTTCTTTCTTCTGTTGTTAAATCAGATATGGCCCACTAGACTTCCAACAGCCTCAGGTGTTAGATTAGACTTCATGAATACAGTCTATTTAACATTGCATTAGTTTTAACAATCACCTCTCTCTTCTTTTTCATCTTTCATCCTTTTATGTTTGCTCAGTCTTTCTTTGCACGTTTTCCTAGACACACACTTGGTCTCTGCCTTTGATTTTAAATTGGAAATTCAAGATGCTGTATGATTTTTGCTCTTTGTGTCACCATTTTCGGACTGATATATATATAAAAATCACGTATTACCTTATTAAGCAGGGTCCATTTTCAAGTGGCAAATTAGTCAAAGGAGTTTCAAATCAAAAGTCTGGGTTTTTCTGTAAGAAGATTTAGTAATTTAAATGGAAAAAAACAATAAAAAATAAGCTTGAATAGAAACCTTAATTGGTATAACAAATGTGGTGAAAATAAATATATAATCGATTTTATATAATAATATATTTACTATTTACTAAAAAAAATTTACTATTAAATAACTTAAAATCAATACTTTTTCATGTAATTAAAAAATGATGTGACATGCTTTAAAATATTAAAATATTGTTAAAATTAATGTATGAGTCACCTTATAATTTACAATAATAAGATCCCCTGTGTCACACATTGGATGATCTTTAAATTATTTTTTTTTCTTCTTATTGTTGAAACCAGTTATGAACATTTATGGACTATTACTGTTATGAATCATTAAAATGATGATTAAAATATAAATATCATATTGTATTTATTGTTTATTGCATTATTTTAAAGTCATATGTATTGCACTGATTTATGTTTGTGATTAGACTAATCTTGTCAGGTTTATTAGCTATTGTTCATAGTTTTGATAAACTTTTATTTGTCATGTGGTCTTTTATTTTACCACCTGGCTATACTATTATGGTGGTTACATTTTTTTATATAAGTTATGTTATGATACAAAAAAGATATTTATAATTCTAGATCATTAAAATGAGATGATTATAAAATATGCAATTCCTCCCGTAATACCTAAAACATAGAATTTCTGGCAAACAAAGCTGCCATTTTTGCAGTGTATATAATAAATTCTGCTCGAATATTAATACATGAACACCTTTAAAATTCAAACAACTTGCTTTATGTGTACTTGACTTTTTAGTATCAGCGAGGTGTTTGCGCTGATTGAGGATCAGTGTCTTCCTATCCATAAATTTGACTTTACAGTATGTCAGATCAGTAGTGATGGGGTGTGTCTGATCCGATCCCATAGGAAGGCCACACTCAGCCCATCTCATCGGGTCCCAGCAGGTTACTGTGCATTTAGCTTCACATAAGACACCAGGGACAGAGAGTAAGTGTAGTGTCTTATCAAGCTTTCACCTTCCAGGTCTTCTTTTTAAGTGTCTTGCTTATTGTTTCAATTATTTAAATAGGATTATGAGTATTTTTGTAAGAGATTTCAGTAGCACTTTACAATTAGGTAACATTAGTTACTGCATTAACTAAAATGAACTAACAGTATTTATTAATTGCTGTTGATGTTAGTTCATAAAAATGTTTGTTCATTTCAGATCACAATGCAATTACTTTGCCGATTTTCAACCCACTACAGTGTCTGTGGAATGAACAATGTTTACTCGTTCTCCTGGACCGAGAAATTCATGTTTATTTGTCAGCAAAAGTTCTGACAGCTCTAGGGCTTTCGTGAAAACTACAGTTTATGCTTCTGCATTTTTGTATCCCCGCTCAAGGACAGTCGAATCGACAGAGGGTTATAAACAGAAGAGTTATTGTAAGGGTAGATTTATCACTGAAAATTATATCATACTATGTCTACTCTTTAAGCAGCATTATGGTACAAACAGAACACTGTGTTTGTGGTCAACCAGTTTGAAATGTTCACTAAAAATACCGAGGCTTTTCAGATTTGTCATCATGGCTTTCTCTCCATATTTCCCTTTTTTTTTTTTTTTTTTTTTTTTGCCACCTTTAGCCACTGGAAACCTAAAGTAACTCACTCCCACTAAACATTTACTCTTTGAATTCTTGCAACTGCAGGGAACAATACCGTTATGACTAAAAGTTTGCTAAGAAGTTTTTTCTACTAAAGCAAGGCACTATTTGACTCTGGTATCCATATCAGACTGGAGGGAGTGGCCTTGGACAGCAACATGCCCAGTGCATTATGGGTGTTGAAGTTTTCCTACCTATTTGGCAAAAGGGAAGACAAAAGCCTTTTTTCTCTGTTTTCTCTAGTCAGGTAGCAGATATTAAATAATTAAATAAATAATATATATATACAGAATAGGCTATGGGAGCTCATTTCTGCCACGGAATAAAAAAAAAAGATAATTGCAACTTTTTGTCTCACAATTCTGACTTTTTTCTCGCAATTGCGAGTTTACATCTCACAATGCAGACTTTATAACATGCAATTCTGAGAAAAAAGTAAGAATTGTGATATAAAAACTTGCAATTACCTTTTTTATTTTTTTATTCCATTGGGGAAACAAGCTTCCATATATAGGCAGCAAGTTTTATCGAAAGCCCATTTTTCCCGTGAAGTACCCCTTTAACTAATGTAAATAGATACAACTTTTGATCTGAAAAATGTATTAGTAAATGTTGAATTTAACATTATTAATTTCAGATGAATGAATACTGTAGAAATGTTGTTCATTCATGTTCAGTAATGGAGTTAACTAATAGTAATTGTAAAGGGTTACTGAAATTTCTTGATGGGGTGAAATCTCTTGAATGTCTTATGGTCCAATTCTCACTATTAAAGTAGCTTATTAGCTTGCTTATTACTAGCATATTGGCTGTTTTTAAGTACTTATAAAGCACATATTAATGCTTAAAGCACATATTAATGCTTTTTTCTGCATGACCATATTCTACATCCCTTAATCCTACCCAATACGTAAACTTAACAACAACCTTACTAACTATTAATAAGCAGTAAATTAGGAGTTTATTGAGGCAAAAGTTAATAGTGAATATGTGTTCCCCAAACTAAAGTGTGACCCTTCATATTTATGGATATATGATTGTGGTAGATCTTTAGGCTAATGTCTTTAGAACGTTTTTCAGTTTTTCCCCCATTTTTATTAATTTTTTTTTTTAGTTGTTTTTGTCTTCCAGTTTTCCTTTATCTTATTTTTTTTCTCATAAAACATGAAACAAAGATTATAGAGCAACAATATAACAGCTGGTGTAGAGTGTTTCAGTACAGCTGATGATTGATCCTATGCAGTCATCACTGTTCATTTATTTTCCAGTAACACATAAAGCTCTCACCTCGATCTTCATCAGAGGTGGATAGAGAAGAATTTCTGAAAGCATGTGGATTGAAGGTAAAACTGAGCAGATCTGGATCCATGACATTATTATTTGCATTTATGAATGTCACTACATTAAATAACAAAATATCAACCCAAGTGGCATCTGCAAACAAATGATTCTGGATCTTTTCTCTTTAAATGTATTTTTGAAATAATTTTTAACCAACTTGTCTCAACATAATTTTTTTTTGTTTTTTTTAGCTTCAGTGAATTCAATTCCCTTCAAGTTCACACAGGTGTCACAGTGGTTCACATTAACTACAATGTAAAAATGATTTAAAAATGCAAAGTTGTAAATACATTCTTTCTAAAATTTTACGTTTAATTTCAGTGTGCTACTTGCCATATTTAGTAAATTTTTGTGAAATTTACTAGCAATTTCTAAGTGAAAATTGTTAAGTAAATTCCACCTATTGGATTTAAGAGATGTTTTTTTTTTTTTTTTTTGTGAAATCAACTAGCACCTATTGATTGAGCTCAGCTGGTAACAATCAGTAATTGTGTCTATAGTAGAGTGGTGTTTGCTGTTTGTTCCATGAGCACTGAAGAAAGCATGAGCTGAAACGTCTACTTTTTGGTCTGTTTTTAAGACACTTGTCACTTTTTTGCACATTTTTACACTTTGTAGATGTTTAATTAAAGTAATTTTTGTGATAGACCAGAGAACGAACTGGTTATCTTTTGGAGCGCATACAATATCACTTTTGACGCATATAAGTAAATTCTACACCATTTTTTTTCAGTGTATGAACATGATCCACTATAACATTTGACACCCAGAAAGTGTCCCAATACTTTTCATTTTTTATTTTGAACAATAT
This sequence comes from Ctenopharyngodon idella, assembly GCF_019924925.1. NCBI lineage: Eukaryota > Metazoa > Chordata > Actinopteri > Cypriniformes > Xenocyprididae > Ctenopharyngodon > Ctenopharyngodon idella. The sequence continues at coordinate 27,899,496 of NC_067229.1, read as the reverse complement.
ATTGCTTTATAATTTAAAGCCTAACAAACATCCTTCTGTGCATATTTTTACTTGAAAAAATTGTGAAAAAAATGATATCTTTCTTTAAAATGAATGACATTTGGTTTGATATTTTGGTATTACTTTACAAATAAGGTTAAATTTGTTAACATTAGTTAACTACATTAATTAACATGAATTATGAAAAACATTTACTAATTTTAGTTAGTGTTAATTCCAATATTTACTAATACATTATTAAATTCAAAAGTTGTATCTGTTAATATTATTTAATGAACTGTGAAATAACATGAGCTAAACAGTTGTATTTTTATCAACTAACATCAACAAAGAGTAAAAAAATAATATAACAAAATGTATTGCTCTTAGTTAATGCATTAACGTTAACCAACTGGACCTTATTGTGAAGTGTTACTGATATTTTGTAATAACAAAGTGACTTTTTTTAGTGTGGCTTCAGTGTCTATTTTGTATAATACTGTGAGAAAAAAAAAAGACATATAATAATGACTAGTATAAATTTCAGTCTTTAATACCACTCTCAGAAAAAAAAAAAGGTAAAAAAGCTGTCACTGGGACAGTACCCTTTTTAAAGGAATTGGTGTATTGGTACCAAAAGTGTATATATTAGAACCTTTTGAAAGGGTATTGTCCCAGTGACAGCTTTTGTACCTTTTTTTTCTGAGACTGTACACATACAGGTACATATGATATGACTACTGTATGTAACCTTTTTATGTCAAAAGTCCAAATTCTTCTACATGTATAAAATGACATTTTTAAATGTCACTCACCCTCGCCCAATTTATCAAGGTGACTTGTTAAGGGCGTCACCATTGTTCTATGTGATGGTGCACTATGAAAGCGGCTCACATCGGAGGACAGCAGCGCAGCGCCGTGAGTTTGAACGAGTTGAGCGTGACTTTGTCTCTTAGTTTGTCCAAGGTAATGAGGAGACATGGTGGCAGTCTTCTCTGCCCAGGGTGAAATTATGATAATAAGAGAAAGCAAAGCTATTACTGGCGCTGGGCTTTCATTATGCAAATGATATTAAAACAGGCCGCATGGATGGCCCCTGGCTACAGGCTAATCTCCATGCAGTGATTACAATGTGTCAAACTTAGTCATTTTGATTATGACATGTTAATTACATGCCATGTTTGCACCTGCACAACTGATAGGTGCACTCTAAAACAAAAAGGAGCCACACCGAGACAAATATCATTTTTGGAGATAAAAACACAATTAATTGTTAATTAATCAATTAATTGTGGGGGATCTGTCACATTGGAGATGTTCTGATGGTTGGATGAAGGCGTAAAATGTAACAATTTAGTTCATTATAGTGTTATATATAAATTCTGAGCACAAATATATTACATTTTAACACAAATATTTTACAATTTAATAGTAATACTATACTATTTCATAAATTGTAATGATGTGGATGTATATGAATGAATAATTGTGCAGATGTCTTATTTATTTTTTCTAAAACATTTTACTTTTATATTATGTTATATTTTTATATTAATAAAAATGTCTAATTTTAATATGTTAATACATGTAATTGTAGTTTAATTTTAATTGAATATATTTTATATTCTAACTTAGCTAACAAAAAATAAATCCAATCTAATTAAACTTAACTGTAAAAAAAATGATGATCAGTAAGTCATGCCAACATATTTTTTTTACATTAACATGACTTGTACAGCCAATTTTATTATACTTAAAAATCTAAGGCAGCAACTTAAATTTTTAAGTTGAAATAGTTAAATTTTTTTAGTGTTGTGCCAGAAATGAAATACAAGACAAAATACTGCATGTTCTTAAATATTACAATTCAACAAGAGGCACCAAAACAACAAAAATAGCATTTCATTTCAATGCTGAGTATTTTCAATATAATCTAAGTGTCCCATTATTTTTAAAGAGCATTACAAATGTGCTATGGAGCGAATAAAATCAAGGCAAAGTAATACAAATCCCCCAAAGATCTTTTTAGGCCCTTTCTTGCATCATTAACTCCTTCAGTTACAAAAATATGAATTTCCGTCATATATATATATATATATATATACACATTTCCTCACAGTAAGAGTGCTTCCAAACTCCATCCCATCATCTCATATTACTGTAATCTGTGTGGATTGACCTGTTCCCTCCCACAATGCCGTGTGTTTAGGCTGGTTTGCGTGGACGTGGTGGTGCTAATGGAGGCCTCTCGCTCTGAAATCAGTGGTTAGGGCTTTCTGAGTGTTCTCCAGCCGGGCACAAACTCTGGCCCATCTACTGCGCTGATTGTTTATGTGCTTTATTCTGCAAAATCCTTGGGGATTCATAAATATTGATTGGAGGCAGAAAATGGATGGAGTCCAGGCCCAGGGAATCAACTCTATTTTTCTGACTATAGCCCAAGACCAGCACAATGGGATTAATGCTTCAAAAATGGTTCTTGATATGTTTTTTTCTTGTTGCCACTTTTCTTCCTTTTTTTTTCCCATTTCATATCATGTCTCTCTTTTCTACTTTTGACATTTCCAGCTGTTGTTTTTTGAGGCGTATGTACCGCTGAAGCCGCTGTCATTGTGTTAAGCAGGAGAGCTTGTAAATGTGTTCGTTTCATGCTGCATTACAAGCTTTATATCCTCTGGGTATATTCATACCACTGATAAATTGAGGTGCCTGCTATTTAATTAGAAGTATGTAATATTTGCCTGGAAAAAACAAAACAGAAATACATTTGATCTGTTCCTTTTAATAGATAACAAATATATCATTTTTTGAGCTATTAGATAAATGATCCAGTTTAAGTCTCTGTAGAGTTTTGTATTAGATTTCACTGTAAATTTGACGTTAGACGTGGCGGGACAACAAATCATCCATCACGCATCAGTGTCAGAAATATCATGTATGTACATGTTGTATATTATAGCAGGGTCGTCATAAGGGCAAACGGTGTCCTCTTTAGGAACGGCACTGTGATGATTGGGAAACAGTAGGATTGGGGGAAATGGGGCCCACACATAATGATTTTATAATGATGCATGCATTATTGAAAATAAATATTATTATTATTAAAACACATGTACTTAGAAGTTACTTGTCCTTATACATAAATTAAGATTATTGTTTTTATAATGCACGTATTATTGAAAATAAATATTATTACTGTTAAAACACATTTACTTAGCAGTTACTTTTACCTATAAATAAATTAGGGTTATTTTTTTTTTTATGATTAAATCTTATGTATAACAAAGGATTTTTTATTTTCTTTTAATTATTTATTATATGTTTTGTGCAAAATATCTGGTTGTGTGGTATCTGTTATTTATGAAAATTCTGATGTTAAGATAACGATTATTATTCTTGATTTTTCTTTTTTATTATAAATAATTGCTATAATTATTTTCAAATAATTATATTCAAATAATTGTTTAAGATATTAAAAATATAATAATGCAACTTTTTTCTTCAAATAAGTTCTTAAACTTCTTTCTGTTGACAAATAGTTATAAAGAATAGGTAAATCTGAAAATATTTTCATATTGACCATAAAGAAACATTGTTTTGGTAACACTATAGAAATGTGATTCCTGTGGTAATGTTTAAAACAAAAAAATATTATCACAAAATATCTGGATGTGTAGTACCTGCCAATTATGAACATTCTGCACAAAAAATGGACCTAAACTTATTATATAATTACTTTTTATTAGACATAAATAATTGCTTAAATATATGTATTGATCATGTTTAAGCGTATATGTATATATATACTTAATGGACACTATATGGAACTGTAAGATGTGCTTCAAGACAAGAATATTATTGCAAAATATCTAACTTTTTATTATATAATTACTTTTTTATTGCAAATAAATAATATAAATATATTAAAGAATTTTTTTTCAAAACCTTTCAAAAGTTCAAAACCTTTTTTTCCTTTTGAAAAAGTTATATATGGCTAAATCTTTTTTTCTACCAACAATATTCACTATATGGAAGCATTTTTGCCAGTGCTATAAAAACGTGCTTACTGTTGAAACACAAGAATATTATTTCATTTGACTGAGTCAGTAGCTTCTTACTATAACAACTGCACACTTTTACAGTGAAGGTAAATTTATAGTCCATGCTCGAACAAAAATGCTTGTTTTTTTTTTAAAGTTCTGTATGTGCTAATGTTTACGGACAGCTAACCTGACCCAACACAGTGCTGTCAGTTTTGGTTTAGGAAGACACCTTCTTCCAAATTAGAGCCCTTCATAAGCAAACCCTGCAATTTTGTTCCGAGGAAGAGCAGCGTGGGGCGAAATGGGAACAACAACAACTTATTCAGTACCTGTCACCTCCCGTTAATAAATAAGAATCTCTTTTTGGGAGGGCGGCCGTTGTGTCCCGGACCGTCCGGGGCGATGCGAGGTGCGTGCTTGCTAGATTAAACATCTTGTCTAGTCCGGCAGCATGTTAATGAATAGCAATGGAGATTCACTGTGTTTTAATGAAGAAGACACCGCTTTTACAGGGTGCAATTTATTGGGCCAATTCCCCCTGTCCGTCACAGCAAGGGAAGGGTGGCGGACCCCTTCCCCTCTCCCCTTGTTACATTGTCAAGGAGAGTGTGTTGGAAATTGGGCGAGTGCCTGATGTAAGGCCAGGGCCTCTGACTCAATTTATCCAGTGACATCTCTGATCTTGCTCTCTGGATCAGTAAGCAATTCTGGCAATGAGATGCATGGAAATTAATTACTCTATTTGTGACCCCAACACACACGCAGACACGCGGCCAATGTCAGCGGCCACCCTTTCTGCTGAGTGGGGTGACGGATTGGTTTACATACGCTTAATAACTGGCCAGGATGTTTTGCTGGTTGTACACACTGCTTACATGCTTGGTCTGAATAGAAGTGACATGGACGCCCAGCCTGTGTTTGTAGGAGTTTCTTCAGTTCTCTGTTCAGTTGTCCTATGTAACGTTATGGATTCTGATCTGCACTGCAAAATTTAACTGGTTGAACTGTTTTACTTAAAAAAGAAGGCAAGCTGACGACACTTGACTCAAGAAAATTGGACAGGGAATTACATGGATAACACTTTACAATAAGGCTTCATTTGTTATCATTACATTAGTTAACTAATTAGTAACAATGAACAACACTTCTACAGCATTTATTAGTCTTAGCGGTTACACTTTATTTTAAGTAACATGTAGTTACATTGTAGTTACATTGTACTTAATCAAATAAGTACTGAGTACTATTAATTAACTACATGTACTTATAGCGTTACGGTTAGGTTAGGGTTTGGTTTAGGGTTAGTTATGCATAATTTTACTGTTATTACTATAGTAAGTACATGTAGTAATGTGTAACTACGTCACCTTAAAATAAAATGTTACTGTCTTAGCTAATGTTAATCTCAACATTTACTAATACATTTTAAAGATCAAAAGTTGTATCTGTTAACATTAGTTAATGCACTGTGAACTACCATGAATATAATTTTTTTTATTAACATTAACCAAGGTTAATTAATGCTGTAAGAATATATTGCTTGTTTCCATCCATCTATTTTTATGCAAATTTTTGGATATCACATAAAAAAAGCTGGATGGAAACGACAAGATGTGCATAAATTCTAAAAATGAGCATAAAAAACATATGCGCTCAAATGAGGTGCATCCCTTGATGTGCAACAAAATAACTCAACAGAGGATGTGATTGGATAACTGGACAGCCAGCGGACCAATCACATCGCACAGTGTCGTTCTGAATTGCCTGTGCAAAAAAAAAAAAAAAAAGTCTGTCATCAAAATGATTTGGTATAATGACCTTCCAGAAGTGTCTAATCAGCATTTTCCGATTGCAGCAACTTCCATTTTTATTACAGATCTCCACCCCCTGGATCTGGATCCAACTCCTCCCACTTTACATATCTCTAAACCTACCATCTCCACCCCCTGGGCCTCGTGTTCTGCAGTGAGGGGCTACTGATATTTTTGCGCCAATTTCACAGGAAGTGATGATTTTGTTCTCTTGAACACATGGGATGAAAACGCTGCTTTATTCGCAAATGTTTTATGCGATATTCCAATTTTGTGAATAAGTTAAATTTGCAACTTTGAATGGAAACAGCTAATGTTAGTTAATGTTAAGTTAATGCACTAACTAATGTTAACACGACTTTGCTGTCAAGTGTTGCCATTACATGTCTTTCTCCATGTCATTAAAGGGTTAGTTCACCCAAAAATGAAAATAATGTCATTAATTACTCACCCTCATGTCGTTCCACACCCGTAAGACCTTCATTCATCTTCAGAACACAAATTAAAATATTTTTGTTGAAATCGGATGGCTCAGTGAGGCCTGCATAGGCAGCAATGACATTTCCTCTCTCAAGATCCATTAATGTACTAAAAACATATTTAAATCAGTTCATGAAGCTTCGGAGCGTTATGAATCTTTTGTGACGAATCATGATTCGGATCGCGTGTCAAACCGCCAAACTGCTGAAATCACGTGACTTTGGCGCTCCGAACCGCGGATTCGACACGCTGATTCATAACGCTCCGAAGCTTCATGAAGCAGTGTTTTGAAATCGGCCATCACTATATAAGTCGTTATTTTGTTTTTTTGGCGCACCAAAAATATTCTTATCGCTTTATAATATTAATATTGAACCACTGTACTTACACGAACTGATTTAAATATGTTTTTAGTACATTAATAGATCTTGAGAGAGGAAATGTCATTGCTGGCTATGGAGGCCTCACTGAGCCATCGGATTTAAACAAAAATATCTTAATTTGCGTTCAGAAGATTAACGAAGGTCTTACGGGTGTGGAACACCATGAGGGTGAGTAATAAATGACGTTATTTTCATTTTTGGGTTAACTAACCCTTTAAGTTAACTAATGTGGTCTTTTTAATCTAATGAATTTAACGTGTTGCGAGTAAACTTAAAGGGATAGTTCACCCAAAAATGAAAATTATCCCATAATTTACTCACCCTCAAAGCAATCCTACAATCAGAGATATATTTAAAAATATCCTTAGTTCTCCAAGGTTTATAATGGTTGTGAATGGGGGGCCGCGTTTTGAAGTCAAAAATAATGCATCCATCCATTAAAAAAAAGTAATCCACATGGCTCCAGAGGGTTAATAAAGGCCTTCTGAAGTGAAGCGATGCGTTTTTGTAAGAAAAATATCCATATTTAAACTTAATAAATTCAAATAACTAGCTTCTGGTGGATGACCGTATGCAGAATGCGCAAGTCGACTTGTGCCAAATGAGTAATCCTCTGACGCAATGTATGACGCAGGATGTAGGAGTATTGTAAGCTTAGACTCCTCTCGCAGTTCAAACAAATAGGGCTGGGCAACGAACTCAAGCTCCTCTTCTCTTATATCGAAATCCTCCAACATTTCTCTTTAAAATGTCTCGTTTTAGACTTTTAATTAATGAAGGGTGATTTGTTTTGCTCTCTCCTCTGCACCTCTGCGTTCGTAATTACGTTGTGCGTCAGGTCAAAGGATACTCTTCCGCTGCAATCGACTTGCGCATTCTGCATACGGTTGTCTGCCGGAAGCTAGTTATTTGAATGTATCAAGTTTTAAATATGGATATTTTTCTTACAAAAACACATTGCTTCGCTTCAGAGGGCCTTTATTATCCCCCTGGAGCTGTATGGTTTATTTTTTTCTTATGGATGGATGCATTATTTTTGACTTCAAAACGTGGCCCCCCATTCACTGCCATTATAAACCTTGGAGGTCAAAGGATATTTTTTACATATATCTCTGATTGTGTTTGTCTGAAAGAAGATATACACCTAGAATGGCTTGAGGGTGAGTATATCATGGGAAAATTTTAATTTTTGGGTCTTTCATTTTTTTTTTTATCTTGCATTAAAACTGGTCAAATATGACACGCAGCTAACAAAACATTTTTCTTCAGTAACATGAAGCATTTCCAAATGCACCACAATTAAGTAAATTAAAATTAAAATCAAGACTGGCTTACTAAATAAAAATTAAGCCAGTCTTGATTTTATAATGACAAATGTCTGTTACATACAGAAAAGAAGCCTGATGAACGGGAGGGGCTGAAAAGAGATTTGTGATGTCCTTTGAAAAAGAAGTTTTTTGTATTTTGATGATTCATCAGTGAACAATAAGACCGTAAGGATGCATTATGAAAGTCAACTAGGTCAATTTCAATTCCATGTTGTCTTTAAAGTGTAATAATGCGTCTTATATCCCTCCATTCTATCAAGACATTTTTGATACTTTATACTGTATGTTTTCTTTTAATTGAATTGAATCTGTGATTTTAGTTGGATGTGCACTGGATGAAATTCCATTATTAAAACAGATGGAGTGTTGCAATGCATGATACTTTGCACCCTGTCCGCCGCTCTGTGTTCAAATGGAAATTTTATCTCCATGTGACCTTGAGTTAGACTTGTTGTAGACGTTAAGTCAAGTTAGTGACAGTGATGCACACATATACTCTCACTCTCCCTGTCACACACCGTTTTACATTATTTAGCTATTATTCGCACTGAATTTAAATGCTGGTTGGGTATATTTATATTAGAAATATAGTATTAATATAGCAAATGAAACTCAAATCTATTTATTAGCTAAAAGTGTTGTTGCTTACATATAGTTTATACAGCTCAGCATATCGCAATCTATCATTATTATTCTTTAGCCTGGTTAGATTGGCACATGGGTGACGTACATGTGGAGGGGCCTCTCCTCAAGCAGTCTGGCAGGCAACCTGAGAGATCCCATCTTTACTTATTTATCGGCTAGACATCAGGTCAGTTTGGCGTTCACGTTACAGGCCGACACTCAATTAGCAAGGCCGCAGTAAACACTGTCTGCCTTAGTCTTTGCTTTAGCACAGAGTACAACAGCTATCCCAGAATCCTTCATCCAAATGTGTTTCCTAAATACACTCTCTCTGTCATTATTCAGAATGACTCCACAATGGGGCGATGTATTAAAAGTCTGCATTTTACTACCTTAACCTACTGTTTTGTTTAATGATTTTTTTTAAGGTTATTGTGAGTTAAATTTTAACATAAGAAATAAAGTCTCATTGTGAGATATAAAGTCACAATTACGAGAAATAGTCACAAATAGCCGCATTGGTATTAAAGTTACATTGTAAGATATTATAGTACCATCTCAAAATTTAAAAAAGTCGCAATTGCAATAAATAGTTACATTGTGAGATATAAAGTCACAATTACGAGAAATAGGGTCACAATTATGAGAAGTTACATTGTGAGATATTAAGTCACAATTATGAGTAACAAACGTACAATTGTAAGAGTCCCATTGTGAGATGATAAAGTTGCAATTACAAGAAATTAAATCGCAATTATGAGAAATAAAGTCACATTGTGAGATATAAACTCACATTTACGAGAAATAGGGTCACAATTACAAGAAATAAGGTCACATTATAAGTTATAAAGGTACATTGTGAGATATTAAGTCACAATTATGAGTAACAAAGTCGCAATTGTAAAAATAATCCCATTGTGAGATAATAAAGTCGCACTTACAAGAAATTAAATCGAAATTATGAAAAATAAAGTTCTATCGTGAGACATAAAGTAGCAATTATAAGAAATAGGGTCACAGTTAAGAGAAATAAAATTACATTACTAGTTATAAAGTCCCATTGTGAGATGATAGTCGCAATTACAAAAAATTAAATTGCAATTATGAGAAATAAAGGTCCATCGTCAGATATAAAGTCACAATTACAAGAAATTAAATTGCAAATATGAGAAATTAAGTTCCATCGGGAGATATAAAGTCGCAATTATGAGAAATAGGGTCATAATTATGAGAAATAAAGTCACATTACTAGTTATAAAGTTACATTGTGAGATATTAAGTCAAAATTATGAGTAACAAAGTTGCAATTGTAAGAAATAGTGCCATTGTGAGATGATAAAGTTGCAATTACAAGAAATTAAATCGCAATTATGAGAAATAAAGTTCCATCGTGAGATATAAAGTCGCTTATGAGAAATAGTGTCACTATTTTGAGATATAAAGTCACATTATTAGTTATAAAGTTACATTGTGAGATATTAAGTCAAAATTATGAGTAACAAAGTTGCAATTGTAAGAAATAGTGCCATTGTGAGATGATAAAGTTGCAATTACAAGAAATTAAATCGCAATTATGAGAAATAAAGTTCCATCGTGAGATATAAAGTCGCTTATGAGAAATAGTGTCACTATTTTGAGATATAAAGTCACATTATTAGTTATAAAGGTACATTGTGAGATATTAAGTCAAAATTACAAAACGTTGCAACTGTAAGAAATAAACACATTGTGAGATGAAAAAGTCACAATTACAAGCAATGAAATCGCAAAATGAGAAATGAAATTGCAATTGTGAGATATAATGTCTCAATTATAAGAAACAAATTCACAGTTTGAAAAAATAAAGTTACATTGTGAGATATTAATTCACATTTATGAGTAACAAATGGTCATATTGTGAGATGATAGTCACAATTACAAGAAAAAGATGGAATTGTGAATATAGTCACATTGCAAGATATGTTGCAATTATAATTTTGTTTCTCTTTTATAATTAAAATGCAGAAGCTGTTACAACTACTGTACATGGAATATTTGTGCTTTAAAAAGTGAAAAAAAAAAAAAAAAACCCTCACTCTTTCTTACACTTTCATTTTTTCCCTCAGCAATTTTTATAAAACTTGGAAAGCACAGTCAAAGTGTTCATCTGCAAAGCCAGATCTTCTTTCGAGTCATCACGTCAAAGTGTAATAATGCGAGAGGGAACGAGTTTAGCTAATGTGTCTGGAGTGTAATTACAGCGCCACCTTTTCCTAAATATCACTTTCTCGCATCATGAATTAGCTATAAGATCAGTCTCAAAAAAACACATGGAAGGAGTCAATGAGAAGATACCGTCTGATCAGTGTAAGCAGGTCTCAAGATAAAGAGCTCAAAGATAAAACACACAGCTTTGAGGCACTTAACGTAAGTGCCACCATTTTAGATATACTGAACAATCCTTTGATGAACACACATTTCTGTATTTTGTAAAAATAATAACACTTACACTTTCAGCGCATTTGACAGTTCTCACCCAGTTCACACATCTAATAAACATCTCAAAAAGAGCAAGATGTCACATTCATAAACATCACAAAAACATTTAGTGTTGTATTGTACTGTAACTCTATAAATGTACATCTTTTAGACAAAATACATTAAAGGGATAGTTCACCCAAAAATGAAAATTTTGTCATCATTTACTCACTCTCATGTCATTCTAAATCCATAAAACTTTCATTCATCTGAACTTTCATAAAACACATGAAGATATTTTAAAGAAATCTGAGATTTTTGTCCCTCCATTTAAAGTCTATTCACGCAACAAAACTTTCATGTATTGAGCAGTTTAATGCAAGTGTTCTGAAGAGACACGATTACTTTATATGATGAACAGATTGAATTTAGGCTTTTATTCAAATATAAACACTGATCAGAGAACTTACATAGAGCACAACAAATATGGTAAACAGAAGCTCAACCCATACTTGCTTGACGCGTGAGAACAAACTTCACTGGTTCTTGCGGAAGCTCAAACAAATGGAAACTTGTTTCTGCCAGCGATCATCAGTGATAATCGCACATTTCTGACTGTTTTTTCTATTAGAATTTATGAGCAATTGTGAATTATAAAGTCAGAATTGCAAGATATAAACTGAGGAGGTGGGGGCATAGAATCATCAACACCTTTCACTCCTCTAGGGATGGCCCTGTTCGCAATTCTGACTTTTTTCTTAGAGTTGTGACATATAAACTAGCAACTGTGAGAAAAAAAGTTAGAATTGCAAGATAAGAAGTTAAAAATAACTTCTGTGGCAGAAACAATCTTCCATACAGACGTGATGCCGTGAAGTGAGAATAAATCTCATTGGTTACTTCAACTTACTTGCATGCTTTCGTTTCTATTCACCACGTTTGAGTGATTTTATGATCTCTTTCTGAACATTTTGAAGCATCAGAGCTTTGGGTGAACAGATTTCAATCTTTTAGATTTCATTTTAAAATATCTTAATTTGTGTTCTGAAGATGAATGAAAGTTTCATGGGTTTGGAATTATATGAGGGTGAGTAAATGACAACATTTTCGTTTTTGGATGAACTAATGCTTTAAATAGACAATCTAGTACATGTGCTAGTAAGATCTCTAGATGTATACATTTGTCATTTATTACATTTATGCAGGTATGTTTTGTTACAATTAATAAGCACAAACACAAGTACTTATCTGTCGTACGTTCTATCTTGAGTCCCTTGACTCGGGGTGCTACACTCACGTTCCGATGTTTCAACATGAAGCAATTAACCTACCAGCGAGCCTCCGCCCGACGCTCCCCTCTCCACCGGTGAGGGACATGAGGTTAATTGGCAGCTTGGCTTAGACAATTTGCTGGAGTCTCAGGCTGGGTTTAAGGGGCCACGCTCTGCTTTGTACGAATCCATGAGGCACATGTACATCACACACGTCCCTGTGGAACTATGGTTTTACAGATGATGAGTGCTGCCAAGTTACAATTTACTCCCAAATTACTCCATTTTAAACATGTGGCACAAGGACAACCTATGACTCCAACTTGGACAGAAATTACTAGAGACGTTCAATTGGGGACATATAATATGAGCTTGCAATAATGATTTTTTTTATTTTTTTTTTTTTATTAGGGCAGGTAACAATATATTATTCATTTATAGAACGCAGTCTAAATCAGGACGGTCTAGAAATGATAACAGAAACACCCATGATTTTTAATAATAGGATTTCACAGTCAACATGACATGGCATTTGTGCAGTAAACTTGCAAAATAAAAAACAGCAGCAGCATGTGGTTGCTAGAACTTTACCGTAAAAAAAGAATATGGTAGCAATATGCAATAATAACGGTAATAAATGTATATTTCATTATTATATATTATAGTATATTTCATATTTCATAACTGATGTTAATATACCAATCTACTGAAATAAAGTAGTAAATAGGCTCGTTTGAGATGCGCCTCGCCTCGTCTGAAATTTAGGCAAGAGTAGGCGGCTGCAGTGAGGGTAGGAGTGAAAAAAGTGCAGCCAAGATGGACAGTTCTCTCTTCTCATAGTGGATCAGACACAAAGGCAGATATCTCGGGACTCACACTCATGCGCTGTGTTGCTAATAAACTGCATGTAATTTAAGTTCTGGTGCTTTTATATGAAAATAAATATGATGAATAAGACACCCAAAGTACTTGTTATTTATTTAATGTGATCCAAAAGATGTTTTCCCTGAATTTTTAGTTTAATATAGACATATTTTAGATTTTTTGTTTGTTTGTTTGTTTGTTTTTTATAAATATGACACACAATCACATATCCCATAGAAAGAAAGCACTCTCTGAGAGTCTGGGAATATTCACACATAATTTATACACATTAAAACATGATTCACAGTTTCAAAATCAAACATTTTAAAAGAAAACAATACATCACAGTTGTTTAAACCAATAAGCATTAAGCTGTGTTGTCACGTCAACAAGTCGTTTCCCATCATGCTTTTAATCAGCGCAGTCGGGGGAGAGGAACTGCACCTGACTGGAATCAAACACGGCCGCATGAAATATCACTCATGAAACTCTAGAGGGCGCAGGCTGGGTTAGGTCCTTTACATACAGGGCCCTATTTTAACGATCTAAGCACATGGCCTAAAGTGCATGGCGCAAGTGCACTTAGGGCGTGTCCGAATCCACTTTTGCTAGTTTAAGGATGGGAAAAATGGTTGGCGTGCCCAGTGCATGGTCTAAAAGGGTTGTCCCTTTTCTCTTAATGAGTAATGGGTGTGTTTTGGGTGTAATGTGCAATAAACCAATCAGAGTCTCATCTCCCATTCCCTTTAAAAGACAATTGTGCTCATGGCGGATTCGCTATTTACATGGTGGAATTTGCAAGCGGAAAAACTGAACGCTCTAGCGAGGAAACGGATCAGCTCATGCGCGATGCACATAATAATAATCTTTTACATTGTAATCTTTTATTTTTGTGTTTGTATGCTGCCCTGTGTGTGTAATAAGCAGAGTGTACACGCGTTGTGCACCCTCCTATTGCTGCATATTACTAACGTGCTCTTTAAATAAAAAAATTAAAAAAAAATATTGCACCATTGACTTTAGACCAGGTTTCAGTTGGTCAATGGCGCAGTCTATTTCAGTTGCCTCAAAATAGCAACGCATCAAAAATGCGAGTGAACACACTTCGTTTTCAGACCAGCACACCCATGGGTGCACAAATGGGTGCAAATGCAGTTGCTATTTAAACAATGTGCCGCAGGACGTGAAAATGATATCTGCTTCGGGCTGAAACTAGCAAAAAACAGTTGCGTCGCGCCTGGCACTGCATTGCACCTTGTGTGTGATAGGGCCCACAATCTGCAGGCAATCACATCTTTACCGCATGCCACAAGCTGATTGGCTTCTGCAGCCAATGAGATTGCTTGCTCAACATTTAAATAGTCTGGTTCATTGTTTGCTGTAAGCTAGTCTGCAGCACGTTATCAGAGTTCGTCTGAAACCCTCCACCAACCCTCCACCTCCCTAGATCTGCTACAGGATTTAAGTATGTCTATTTATGCAGCAGCAGCATATCTTACATGCTCACAGCAGCGTGTCTGTGTATCTTTTAGCAGTAGCTATTCCATATTAAGCTACTGCCAGAGGAATAATCGGACTGATTTAATTTTATTTTTAATATTATTTTTTTTTTGCATTATATTTATTAGGATTAACCCCCTATTTTGTCTACAGTATAATGCTATCCAATCATTGCACTCAAACACGGAGGATATGATTTATATAAGATGATCAAACCAGTTATTTCTGAATAATGGGAAATATTCCTTTAATAAAACAACTTCAATTTGATCTAATTATTGATGATTGCATCGTAAAGTAAGTGCATGAAAAAAGGCGAACATTATTGTTTAATACAATAAGTTCCCCCCAAACCATTAATTTAATCCCCTCCAAAATAGACTTTAGTCGCACAGTAATTACGCTTTATATCTAATTCTAATGCTCTTAAATGTGATGTTTGTATTGTGTTCTTGCAGTTCTTTAATAAAATAAAGTAATCAGACTCTGAAGTTGTCACGATCACCGTCTGTTCCTGTCAGTTCCTGGACTCCATTTCCCATAATCCTCCCTTCCAATCACATGCACACTCCACACCAATCACCAATTGCCACACACACCTGCAGATCATTACCTGGACTATTTAAGACACACACACACACACACACACCCACACCCACACCCACACACACACACACCCACCCCCACCCCCACCCCCACCCCCTTTGCGAAGTCTTGATTTGCCTTGGTGATCATCTCTGAGCGTTTTCCCGTGGACTGTTACCTGTTATCGTTTGGACTGTTTATTCTCTGTGACCCTTGCTGCCTGCCCTGATCTCTGATTGTGACCCGATACTGTTTGTCTGCCGCCTGCCTCGACCATTGCCTGTCCCAGTTTATGCCTCTGCCTTTGCCCTGTCTGCTCTGTAAGTTCTCTTAATAAACAGCTGCAAATGGATCCCCGCTCTGCCGTCCCTTCGTTACAGAAGTATTGTGCATACACATACACTGTGTCTTGCGTGCACCCCTTTAAATCACAAAATATGCATGGAATATCATGACACCGTTTTTCTTTGATTCACAATACTCAATTAGGCTAATAAATATAAACTGAGGTTGGTGTCTTTAGAATAAGTATCTGTGATGAATTTTACATAAATCACAACAATATGTGCTATGGGCACAGCCATTGATACAGGCTACAGCAGAAGTTTTTTTTTTTACGCTACTATTTGAAGCTTCCGCTTTTCGAATGTGGAAGTGTGATAAAGGCCTGTTGGCACACGGGCTTAGGTGAGTATTTACCTGACACAGTCTGCTTCTCAATACTCAAATGGATGATTCCTCATTTCCTTGCTCCTACGTCCTCCAGCCTGTGACCTGGAAAAAGGTCAAAGGACATCTCAAGATCTCGAGTGATGAAGAATATTCAAATAAACAAATAAGATTTCCTTCGATTCCTTCATCCTCATTTTCTATCCTTGCATCCTTCCCTCGCATCATATAGGGGGTGGAGCTGAGACTCGAGGAAATGAAATGAGGATGCACAAAGTAGAAATGAAAAGCACCCACATTTTCCAGTGTAGAGTTATGGAGGTAGGAGGTGAGTAGGTGATTAGTTCATTAAGTGAGTAGTATTCCTCCATCAGAATGTGTCAATGGTTTATTTCCAACTACTTGGTGACTGGGTGCATGCCACTACTCCACACTTTACTTAAATCATGGCCACACTGCACTAAAAATTCATGGGAACATTCTGAATTTGTGGCCATGTTATCAATTTTTCTGCCTTATGTCATGTGTAGGTCTCTGTGCTTATCACTTTTCTCATGAGCATCTTTATGAAAGTTTGTTTCCTCTACAACATAAAAAGGGAACTGTGACTTTTTATTAGGGCTAGGTATTGGCACAATTTTCACGATTTGATTCGATTTCTATTCACATGCTTGTGATTCGATTTGATATTGATTATTTTGGATGTAGTAGCCTATATCAGTTACAGTACATGGCAAATTTTTAAGAGGAAAAAAATCTCTCAACTAATGCTGGTCAACTAATGAAGGTTAAAATTAACTTATTTATATACAAACACTTAAATTACACTCAATTATGTTTTTTTATAATAAATAAAGTTTAGAATTACATAATCATATTTCTAGTCCAATTCGTTTTTTTTAAATCGTGGCTGTCATAACGGATTTATTCAAACATGCATTAAATATTGAAGAACATTATAATGAATATGTAACGGTGCATAGCTATATTTATCAGAATGCTGCTTTCTAGAGTTCATTTTTCTAGCTGACTAATGAGTTTATGGTCACTGAATATGTTTTTCTGAGGTAAATGTGACGTTACGTGACATTGTTTACAAGCTGTTCTATTGACGTCTTTCCGAGGTTGAAACACTGATTGAGCTATTACACAAGACATGATACGGATTTCGGTAAGTTGTACTGTATATTTTAACATACCTTCAGATGTTTAGTCATGTTTATTTCGTGCTGTAACTGGTATTAAAGCGGAGGAGAGGATGTTCACATGCGCTCCGTGCTGCCGCTTCTCTTTAACTGAGGCGCTAAAGCGATCGGTCACGTCACATTAAACAGCGCCAAAACTGTATTTATTTTTTGAATCTCATAATAAGATGGACGTCATTTGAAATCTGAGACTTTGCTTCATATCAAAAGTAACAAAGCACAGAGATTATTGCGATTAATTGTATGGGAGGCGTGCTACATGTTCTGTTCATTCATCAACTGAAAACAGACTAGACTAATCGATTCTTAAGATTTAGGAAAGGATATCGGTTCGTAAAAATGAGAATCGATTAAAATCGAGAAATCGATATTGTTTACCCAGCCCTACTTTTTATCTCTTTATTCAGACCTTTTTGTCTCAAAATTGTGAGTTTATATCTAACCCTCTATTGTGAGATAAAAATTTGCAATTACCTTTTTTTATTCCATAGAGGAAACAAGCTTCCATACATTTTACCCCACTCTGTAACTAAAACGCTTTATGTTCAGTTTTAAAAAGAACCATTTACTTGAAAACGCTTCTAAAGAAAATGTTTTAAAGCTCCTTATTTTTCAGCTGTTCATGTCATTATGCTGCTATTTGTCTTGATGCTGTGAGAGCCGTTCCCCTCCACGTTCATCAGTCATCTGTAGTGCTAGCTGTCACGGCTAATCTCCGCACAGTGGAAACTGATGATCGCTAAACCACTATTTAATGCTTACTAATTGCTACTTAGCAGCTTTAGCTGACTCACTGTAGCTCGGATGCTCGAGCTGAGTCAATATTTTGGCTGCTTGAAGAGGTCAAAAATAGTGTTGCATCCTGATACTCTAAATATACTTTCAAAAACAAAGCTTATATGCAGTTTACAGGTTTGGATTTGTTTTAACGGAAAAATATACAAAATAATTACCAGGGGTAGGCTACCATAGTTTCTGGAAAATACCAAAGTCACATAACTGTAAAATAATAATAAACTGTTTAAGAAGCATTTCAAAACTTTCTGTAATTTTGTGTAATTTCTTGTTTTGATGGCAGTTATAGTTACCACAGTTTAATTGAAGTACATTACTCAATTAACTATGGTATTTTGGCGGGAACTGTAATAATCATGGTACAATTGTGCCCAAATTATCCTTACTGTAAAGAAAAAAATAGCTAATTTTAAAAATTATTTACGTTGCTTTTTTATGTAATATCATAACTAAATAAGTAAACATAATAATAATTTTAAAAAGCTATGGTTTAAATTGATACATAAAACATGATATGCATTTGATGTACTGTATTTGTTGTACTACAATTAATTTATGCTGACTTCAATGTAAAAAAAAAAAAAAAAAATATCCAACACAATAATGAGAATTCCCCCAAAACTCAAAATTAAAACAACAAATTGCATTAGTGATTTGCTTAATTATCAAGAAAATAATGTCACAATGCATTTTTTATTTTTTTATTTTTTTTATATATTTATATATTTTGAACTGAAATGTAACCTGGACATGGTTTGTGCAGATTAATCCTTAAAATCTTATTTAAACCTATAAAGAAAACAACAATTTAATAACAATCTCACTCTCATTTAGTGGCCATTGAAACCCCTGTGGAAATTATTGGGGGGGGGCTGTTCACCACTATTTGGATGGGGGTCTTGAATCACATTTGGATCATATGGAGATTTTCCAGTTAACCTGCCAGATTTTCAAATCCCCTGGCTGTTGGTGCATAGAGGAGGAAGCAGGCCCGTGTCCCGCTCCTCATTCAGGTACAGCCGCTGGAAGCACAGGGCAGCTCTGAGGGGGTTGAGCACAGTTTGGCCTGCGGCTCAGTCTCTCTCTCTCTCTCTCTCTCTTCTCTCTCTCTCTCTCTCTCTCTCTCTCTCTCTCTTCACCCCCCATTTTGCAGGCTATCCTGCTGAGCCCCATCAGGCTGAGGTCTGAGTACTAAATGGGGGGAGACTGTGGCATTGTCTCTGCTCTGGGGAGGAGGACAGGTTTGTGAACCATGGCTTGGTTGAATTAGCATTCGTCTCATTGGTGTCTTTGCATTGCCGCACTTTCAGCCTTGTTAGCAGCACAGTTTTTTACAGTGTCATTTCAGATGGTGTAACAGAACCGACTAAGTACTTTAGAACTTCATTCAATAAAAACGAGTTCAATAGTATTAGAGCATGTGCTGTAGTATTTATAGTAATTATTTGGAGTATCTTCTGACTGTTGCATGAAAGTACAGCTATTGGGTTGAACAAACGTGTATTACTGTGTCACTGTTCTCACTGTTCATCTAAATACTTGGTTAGGCCTTAGAAAATCAAACACATTTTTACTATAGTAACACCAAATATAGTTACAGTGCTTTGTCAGAAAATATTAATAATAAATCTATTATGTGAATATAGAAATCAAATTAATTTGAATTACATCTATGGTAGTTAGTTCTTCTTTTGTAATGTGTTTAGGCTAGTATTTTTTGTTACTGACAATATAAAATATTTTATTTTATAGAAACCCAGTTACATGCACAGTTTTACCTGGTGTCTTACTGTAAATACCACAGTTAAACTCTGGTTACTATGTAAGATTTATTATAACCAAATTTTAAAAATGATTGTGTTAAATGGCAGTTGTATAATTTGCTTATGCATAGAAGGTGCATTATTATATATTTTTCCTTTATAATAATCCATATTTTTATTGACCAAAAAGGGTCACACAAAATTTTAAGCATGCATAAGTATTTTGGACCCTACAACAAACATGATACCATGCACCATGGCTTTTGTTTTGAATAAATAATACATAATAATTAATAATAAATTCAAAATGTTAACATATACAATTTTAACAGTTTCTCACAACACTATAAATAAAGTTTAAACTTTTTATATATATATATAAAATTTTATTTTATTTATAAGTGTGTACTCATTTATTGATGTGAAACAGCCAAAATGAAAGTTTTCTGATATCTGATTTTTAGCCAAGAGTCTATCAACAAACTTGAACTTTATACCTGACAAAATATGAAACTTACACACAAATGCTTGCTAATGTACACACTCAATTCAATCGAGATGCTCAGACCACCTCAGATTCATCTGATCGGTCCATTCCTTTAAAGCTGTCATTGATCCGCTATGCTTCAATTGAAAAGTTTAACTGCTTAACCTTAACAATGAAGTGATTCACCTTAACGTGAATATAATGTAGTCCTTAGTTTGCACTGCTAAAATAAAACTTTGTTGGAGGACTAGCTATGTTCGGCATTGCTGTGCGGTTCACTTGACTTGAGAATTACCCGTTTGCTCATCTCCTCTCTGCTCACTGGGTCTTTACTGCCCAGTATCGCCAATAAAACCTCCGTCAACAGTCTGAGAGTAATTAAGTGACTGATACACACAAGCAGCCTACACAAAGACGGAGCAAATTGCCCATTCATTACCAGGGCGACATGGAAGGAGAATTCCAAATAGACAATAGAGCCCCTAGTAATTCAATCTAAGCTTACTTACTTACAGAAAACACTGAGATAATGAACTGCCAGATAACACACGACGATTGAACTGGGATGAGAGGCCAAGAATTTGGGGGAAATATCCATTGGAGAATAGGCCATGCACGCTCACACACACACACACACACACACACACACACAATCAATCTGTTAATATTGTCACTCACGCTATGAAAATATCCATCTGAACATCTCACACAATTGTAGTTTGCAGCGCCAGAGCCCCGGGGGACGCTATTAAAGGCGTAGTTTGCGGTGGGTTGGGAGAGATACGAAGAAAAAGAGGGATTTGAGCTGCTGCGCGAAAAGGAAGGAGATGTAGTGAGGGAAAAAGTAATTTATAGGCGTCTGAGGAATAGAATTTATCATACGATCTGCTCTACGCTGCTCAATTGATATGTAGTTGATTTCAAACACCAGCCCTCAGGCTCCCACCGGGGACACTTTCAGATTTTACGCTTGGATATATCTGTTTAACTCCCCATTTACCAAAACAACGGCCCCTGACAGCACAAACAACACACTCTGGGGTGGGGATGGGGGTCTGACCTCCCTAGAGTCCACTGAGAATACAATAAAACCAGCCACAGAATGCAAGAAATATGCTTTTATGGGCCTGTGAAGCGAGTGTGTATACATTAGTATGAATTTAATTAAGGTGGATGCAAATGTGTGTAATAACAGAAATGATGAGACAAATACGTTCCACTTTAATGACTACAGAGAGTTTATCATTCAGTCATCATGGATATATGAGCTTACACATCCACTGTCATAAACTGACTGGCTTTACATAAGAGCACCATATGCTGTAGTCAAAATAATGGTTTTTAGTGCTGTATTCTAAGGCAAGCATCAGTATTACCTGTAGATAATACATCTAAGTTTTTTTTAGGCTTTCAATACATACATTACCGCAGACCAGTAATCAACCAACTAGCAACTACACAGAACACCCTAAAGCAATGAATAGCAATGCACTAACAAATCACTAATGTACTAACAAAGCATGAGTGGCTTTAGATACCACATAGCAACACACTTGCAACCACCCAGAACACCTTAGCAACACCCAAGCCACAAACTTGAACAACTTAGCAACCACATTAGCGAAGCAATGTGCTAATAACCACTTAGAACACCATAGTAATACCCTGGCAACTTTAGCAACCCTGAACACCCTAGTGACACATAGCAATGTGCTAACAAATCACTCAGAAGTGTGATGTCACGTCCATTGCAGGGTTGGAAGAAATTTTGCATACTCAAAGTCTAGTGTGGCTAGTGTGATCCTGGCAATCACGCAGAACACTTTAGCAACACCAAAGCCACAACTCCAACCACCTTAGCAACCACCAAGAACACCTTAGAGATCCAGAGTGATGCACTAACAACCACTTAGAACCCCATAGCAACAGTCTGGCAACCACCTAGAACACCTTAGCAACACCCAAGCAACAACCCCCGAACACAATAGAAACAAGCCAGAACACCTTAGCGACGCATAATAATGTGTTAACAAATCACTCAGAAGTATGATGTCATATCACATTCATTGCAGTGGCTTTACCACATAGCCACACCTTGGCAACCACCCAGAACACCTTAGCAACACCCAAGCCACAACTCTGTCTAAACAGCCACCAAGTATACCTTGCGATGCAGAGCAATCAGCTAACGACACCATAGAACACTAATAGCAACACCCTGGAATCCACCCAGAACCCCATAGCAACACCCAAGCAACAACCCCAAACACCATATCAACCATCTAGAACTCCTTAGCAACACCCTAGCGACAACTCTGTCTAAACAGCCACCTAGTACACCTTGTGATTCAGAGCAATGCACTAACGCCAACTTAGAACACCATAGCAACACCCAAGCAACAAACCCAAACACCATAGCAACCACCCAAAACACCTTAATGACCACCCAGAACACCTTAGCAACACCCAAGCCACAACTCTGTCTAAAAAGGCACCAAGTACACCTTGCAACGCACTAACGACAACTTAAGGTGATGTTGCACGGGGCAACTTTTTGAACAATGTTTTTACTTGGGCACTTTCCAATTGAGAATGAGCCACACATTTCTATCTGGATACTGTAGATTGGTCGTGGGCCCTATGTCTCACCTGGTTGCCCGTTGACGGTAACATTGCCAGAAACATTGCTCAAAAAGTTGCCCCATGTATCATCACCTTTAGAATACCATAGCAAAACCCAAGCAACAACCCCAAACACCATATCAACCACCCACAACACCCTAGTGACCACCCAGAACACCTTAGCAACACCCAAGCCACAACACCAACCACCTTAGCAACCACCAAGACCCCTGAACACCTTAGTAACTTCCAAGCAAACACCTACAGCATCTAACCCAAAACACTTTCAACCAGAACAACCTTAAAATCCTCCCAGAATACCCTAGTGATGCATAGCAATGCACCAACAAACACTTAGCAACTGCGTCCACAAGCACCGTTGGCTGCAAGTTTTGTAAGGGTAAGTGCCACATAAAAACTGAAATCTAGCTACAATGCATTTGTAAATTCATGCTTGTTTTATTAAAAATATTTAAATAGATCATTGTATTTAGAATCTGCAATGTAAGTTAATGTGTACTTAGTTTTATTTGTTTTCCCTTTTATACATATGTATATGTAATTTGCTGATGTTTCCATAATTTTTAAATATTGCTGCTATATACTCAAATTGTTTATGCATTCTTTCCTGAATTCAAAACTTTTAAATGTAACCCCTTCCTCCCCCTTCTTCCATTCAAAAACTCTTTCTTTCTCTTTCTCTCCCCCTTCATATCTTCCTTTAGATTGACATTTCATTAGTCTGGCAGTGCATTCCGAGTGGAAGTTGAATGTGTCAAGCTTTAATACAAATAAATATATAATGTCTTTTTTTATACAAGGTGAAGTGACCCCAACAGTGGCTATTGATTCCTGTTGACTACTGTGTGTCAGCTGGGCCCATGACACCGCAGATCAGAGGTCACTGGTGGAAATCGGATTGGTGACACCATGGCCTAGAAATCTCTCCAAGCGCTTTTGCTTAGAAGGCCAATGTGATTCTCACCTAGATTGATTGGTTTGTAGACGCAAAGCAAACCCCCACCCGCTCCAACAACAATGCATTTGAAGAGCTGTAATGTGAAAGCTGCCAATACTTTTGATTCAATCAGAAATGATTTCTAGAGCACCTTGCTTTTGGGCAGCTGAAGCCAGGGAGGTGCAGACTGAGCCGATCTATAAGCAATCTCAGTGAGTTATTATTATGTTAGTCTTATTATATCAGTCAAATACAGTATAATAATCTAATTGCCATTGATGCATGATCTCGGTTTAAGGTGAGTTTTAAGCAAAAGCGTAGCATATGGAAATGAGCTTCTGCATTGACAGGACTTTCAATATTCATGTCAGTCTATGGAACCAGGTGCCTTTTCCATTTCTTTTTAGTAAACTTCTGAAATATTTTTAACATTCAGACAAAGAATGTCTTTAAGTGCTCATACAATTGCATCGTGCACAGTGCATTATGGTAAAGTTTTGCATTATGGTAAAGAAATATTTGAAATATAATTTGTATGACTGACTAGGGTGGTGCATTTAATTGTTTAAAATATTTACAAAAAAATAATAGTTTATGTTATAATATAGTTTATAAGATAGTAATAATATAGTAATAGAGTATAGTAATATACTTTATGAAATAATATTTTAATATATAATTAATTTTGAAATAATTGCGCAAAAATCAATTTTTATTTTAATCAGATTTTGTGTGTTCAGTGCAAATGGCGTAGACACAAACATTACATCTTTCATGAAATATTTATAAAAAATAATCCTAAAATAATATTTTAATATTTTATAATTAAATTTTCAAATAATTGAAGTTTGCAAAACTCATATTTTCAGATTTTATTTTAATCAGTGTAAATGGTGCGGACAAAAACATTAAAGCGTTCATGGAATGACATGTTTAGGTCAAACTCCTTGCTATTTGCTTTTTTTAAATGACACTTTCCTGCCTTGTGATGGATTGTCCTGGTCTGTTTTAAAAATATATCTGATTCCTTCATAACTTTAAATTAACAGCCATCTGTACTTAAGCACTTAACAATGATGGAATACTATATGCAACATCCCACAAATGTTTCAAAACTTTCAGTGGTTTAGGCCTATCATTTAATGACTCTGTTACACCCCCACCACGCGGAAGAAACCCACAATGAAACTGCATCGCAGAAATGCAGAGAACATTAAATATAATGAATGAAAGTGAATTGTAGTGCTCTATCCATATGTTCTCATGAACCTCAATGCGTAAACGCATTTGTCGCAGTCAAATCCCTGAGGTCATTTGTAAATCTCTGGAAAATCCCCAACAAGTTTGATTTAACTGCAACTAGCCATTGGCTTTTATTTACTGTCTATTGCCGGCCAAATGACATCTTATAAAGATAGTTTATTCATAACCAGCAGGAGCTGAGCTTCTCTATTCAGGGGACATTTTTACACGGTCTCCATAAACCTACTCGCCAACTCGCAGTTCAGAGAAATGTAAAAATCAATAAAGCCAGCCACAAGCACATCAAAAAAATTCCATTTAAAATGGGCCGCAGCATGAGAATTGCTGTATATTTTGTTAAATGACTGAACAGGTAGCAAGTCTCTTGAGTTTGGTTCCTCAGCTATGCAAAATGAGTAATCAAAGGTTGGGAAGTTAGCAAATGTGGCCCCGCGAGTGACAACAGAATCTAACTACACCAGTATAATTTGAACTCCTTCAGCAAGCATTTTAAAATGTAAATTATTGCTTATTTTCTAACGGAGAAACCATTGTATTGTACAGCATAATCATATCTGTCCTGATAATATAGGGAATGCGAGCTTTGCTTGTTGACTCTTGATGATACAACAGAATATGAAATCCTTTTCATTTCATTGATATGCACTCATAACATGGAGCGAAGAAAATCAAATCCATGAATTTGCATTTTGGGTACACTTCTACAAATAATACATATCACCACTGATATGATTACAGCTAAATGCAAATGGGCCAGCCAAACTTCTCTGTATAGCTAGACTCATTAAATTAGAGTAGAAGGTACCAATTTTATGTTGTTTTTTTCACATCTTCTCTTTATTACTTTGCTATGATTATAGTCTCTGTTTGATTTTCACTCTTAGCTCTGCAATGCACCCAGAGACCAGTGCAAATTCAAGTCAATTGATGAATTTAAATATCACCAAGTTCCCCTTTCCAGAGACAAAGCAAATGAAGGCAAATCTCAGAAGCAGGCTTGTTCGTTTTCTGCTGATGTCTGCTGCTTTTCCATTGATGGATACAGTGTCAGAAGTTACTCGATTAAACGCTGCTTCACACTGCATAGATTCCTATTTAAAAGTCTCAAGACTCGTAATTATTTATTGATGTCTGCTTCAATCTACATTCTACCTTGAGAACGTGGCCGTGGTGCCTCGAGGAACCTGTTTGCCATGAGCATCCGTTCAGCTGCTCCTGTAATGGACTCTGTGGGAAGGGATGTGTGAGGTGATAGGCCAGAGACGTGAAAATTGCATTGAGGCGCAAATGTTACTTGCCAGTTTGTTTAGTCCCCAAAGAAAGGAGAAATACGTATAAAACTCTGTTGGAAAAAAAGTTAAGCATGGTATAGTAGTCATCTTATAACAATTGTTGTTCACACAAGCAATGGATTTTCATGCTTTATACTGTATGTACTGCTCCCAGTCACAAACCACCACTGAATCATCTGCCGGGAACCAGTTGATGGCCCTTGGATTCCCAGTCGTTAAAAGAGCAAGAAATACCTCAATTATGTCAAATAATTAAGGGCTAATGTACAGTCTAAGTGCACATTTTCCTGCTTATTACAGAGCTACTTACCAAATAAATAAATGGACATGAAATATTGATTCGAGTTGAAATTTTGGATCATGTAAAAAGAAATAAACTAGGACAGTTTAAAGGATATTATAGAACGCTGGGAATGCTGGGAGCTGTGTTATTGAACATGGTAGTTTGTTTCTAGCTGCTTTAAGCTGGTCTACCCAAAAAAAACAACAACAACAACAGCAACAACAAAAAACAGCTACCTCCAGGCCATACCAGCTAAAAATTGTCAAGATTGTCAAGAACACGGCAAATAACGTTATTTGGACTGACTAGAAACCAATTACCAGTTTCAAAACACAGCTACCATCTTAAGGGGTTCTTTGTATTACAGTTAGCATGCTAACCAATTAGCTACTATTCTGTCATTTATTCAGCATGCGCTAATCACTTAGCCTGCTGTTATCCCTAACTAAATCTATTAAAATTAAAATATAAATAACTACACTCAAAAAAAGTGAAATAATTAAGTTTAAGGGGCCGTTTACACGTCACTATTTTCAACTAAAAAAACGTTTGCAGCCATCCATTTACACAACAATGGCGTTTTGGGGCCTGAAAATGTAAAATTTTAAATACAGGACTTAAGTTTTTGAAAACAATACCGTTATCATCTCTGTGTAAACTACAAAAATATGAATTTGTGAAAACAGTGACGTCATGTGTATGCATATTATGTGATCATTCTATAGGTGCGTAGTGTTTCTTTACAAAGTGACGTCGCCAACTACTGGCCTGGCAGCGTAATACAGTGTTTTTAGTCATTTTCGCGGATCCGTGTGAACGGGGATCATTTTGACAACGTTGTTGTCTGTACATCAAAAACGCAAAGGAAAAACTTTTCCATTTTTAGTACACCGTTGTCATGTGAACATACCCTCATTTAAATTACAAAAAATAAAATTTATATAAAAATAAAGCTAAGTATCATTTAATTACTTAAACTTAAAATATAAAAATATAATTTGAAGTTTTATTAAATACTATCATCATTAACCATTTTCAGTCATATCTGACTCTTGGTGATTCTATGGGCCATCTCTTGCCATACGTGAGAGACTGTCCAGAATTTTCTTGCCGATGATTTTTCCAGGGTAGGTCTCCAGGTCTTTCCCCAACCCTCCCCATTATATGACTTGGGACTCACACGCATTCACACCTACGGACAATTTATTGTCTCAAATTCACCTATACTGCATGTTTTTAGATTGTGGGGGAAACAGTAGCACCCAGAGGAAACCCATGCAGACACAGAGAAAACACAATGCAAGCTACACACAGAAAGGCCTCCTGGCTATCCGAGACTCGAACTGGGGACCCTCCTTGCTGTGAGGCAACAGTGCTACCTACTGAGCCACTGTGCCTAAATATCACTGCCTGGTTAACATGTCCAACGCAACTTCACATCACCACATCAATACGTTGAATTTCATGCTATATGTTATATATTTTCTAGTCAAAGCTACTGATTTGATTTGATGACAACTGTTGTCAATGTTGTGAAAAGTTTATTCTCATTATAATGTTAATTTTTGGCACTACAATAAAAAGAAACAACACTATATTCAAAGAAAATCCCCTACAAAATACTTGCTCTCAAACAGATGATATTATGGCTTTTGTACAGAACATTTCTGTCAGTATTCAAACTACTGCAATTTGCCGGTGTTTCAAGAATTAACTCAGTTCTAATTGGACTCTTATTGAAAAAGGATGTTAATTTGATAGCTTTATATGTGTATTGACCTTATATTTTTCTGGGCATACAAGCATCTACGTTTCTGTATAATTCTGAATGCTACATTTTTGGTCTTTGTTAAAAGTTATAGTAGCTTTGTCAATTTGCTGCCCTTTTTTGTTCATTCTGGTTCTTTGTTCTTGGATGGGAGTCAAGGTTGGAGTCAGACAGCGCTCAGTACATTAACGCAGATACAACAGGCCCTCAGGTGAGGCAGAGATGAATGGACCAGACCTGCTCACATTAACCCAATCCTTCGGATCCAGAATTGAGGGGAAAATGGGTTTTGAATAAATAGAAAATGTGTTTGGAATGAGAGGGAAGCAGGATTGAACGGAGGATGAATAAGTAATGTGTCTTGAGTGAGAACAAGACTTTGGGTGTAACAGCAAGATGCATGCATAAGCAAGATGCATGCACAGGTATGGATAAGAACAACCATGTACAGTTCAATGAAGAATTGCTACGTGTTTCTAGGGTGTTCTGAGTGGTTGCTAGGACATTGCTAGGTTGTTCCAGGGTGTTGCTATAGTTGCTAGGGTGCTCTGGGTGGTTTCCAGAGCATTGCTGTGTGGTTACAAGGGTGTTCTGGGTGGTTATTAAGTCCCTTACACACCAAACCGACATGAAAGAACTAGTGGTGACAAAAGCCTACTGTGTTGGTGCCTCAAGTCTCCTGCGTCTCAGACAAAAGTTGTGGCAACTACCACATATATGAGAGGAAATAACTCTCCATAACAGGAGGTGGCAGTAGCCTATTTCCATCATTCAAACCGGAAGAGCTAAGACTGTGAATCACAAGCTGTAAACAAAGCCTTCTGTGTGCGCCCTCTTTGTTGCTTGCTTATGCTCTTCATTTCCGTTTTTTTGGTTTGCAAAGCCAAACAGCCAATCAGAGTGAGTTCTTCGCGATTCAACTTGCTCAATCAGCCGAAAAGCCTCTGGGTGGTCCAACTAGTGCCAAAAGTGCAGAACAAACCGCAAACACTGGCCAACGGCCAATCCTCGACCTGGTGTTTCATAGCTTTTAGGTTTTTTTGAGTAGTTGTTGGTGTGTTGCGATGTTCTGCATATTAAAGACAGGGTGTTCTGAATGGTCATCAGGATGTTGCTAAGAGGCTGCTAGGGTGTTCTAAATTGTTGCTAGGATATCACTAGAGTGTTCTGAATGATTGTCAGGGTGTTGCTATGTGGTTGCAAGGGTTTTTCTGATTAGTTGCTAGGATGTTGCTAGAGTGTTCTGAATGATTGTCAGGGTGTTGCTATGTGGTTGCTAGGGTGTTCTGTGTGGTTGCCAAGGTGTTGCTCTGTGCTTGAAAGGGTCTTTGGGGTTGTTGCTAAGAGGCTGCTAGGGTGTTCTAAATTGTTGCTAGGATATCGCTAGAGTGTTCTGAATGATTGTCAGGGTGTTGCTATGTGGTTGCTAGGGTTTTTCTGATTAGTTACTAGGATGTTGCTAGAGTGTTCTGAATGATTGTCAGGGTGTTGCTATGTTGTTGCTAGAGTTTTTCTGATTAGTTGCTAGGATGTTGCTAGAGTGTTCTGAATGATTGTCAGGGTCTTGCTATGTGGTTGCTAGGGTTTTCTGATTAGTTTCTAGAGTGTTGTGAATAATTGTCAGGGTGTTGCTATGTGGTTGCTACTGTGTTCTAGGTTGTTGAGGTTTGTTCGCTAGGGTGTTCTGGGTTGTTGCTAAAATGCTTGAGTGTTCTAAATAGTTACTAGGATGTTGCTAGGCTTTTCTGAATGATTGTCAGGGTGTTGCTATGTGGTTGCTAGGGTTTTCCTGATTAGTTGCTAGGATGTTGCTAGGCTTTTCTGAATGATTGTCAGGGTGTTGTTATGTGGTTGCTAGGGTTTTTCTGATTAGGATGTTGCAAGAGTGTTCTGAACGATTGTCAGGGTGTTGCTATGTGGTTGCTAGGGTTTTTCTGATTAGGATGTTGCAAGAGTGTTCTGAATGATTGTCAGGGTGTTGCTATGTTGTTGCTAGAATTTTTCTGATTAGTTGCTAGGATGTTGCTAGAGTGTTCTGAATGATTATCAGGGTGTTGCTATGTGGTTGCTACTGTGTTATAGGTTGTTGAGGTGTGTTCGCTAGGGTGTTCTGGGTTGTTGCTAAAATGCTTGGGTGTTCTAAATGGCTACTAGGATGTTACTAGGGTGTTCTGAATGATTGTCAGGGTGTTGCTATGTGGTTGCTAGGGTTTTCTGATTAGTTTCTAGAGTGTTCTGAATGATTGTCAGGGTGTTGCTATGTGGTTGCTACTGTGTTCTGGATTGTTGTGTTGTGCTTACTCGGGTCTTCTGAGTGGTTGCTAGGACATTGCTAAGGTCTTCTGACTAGCTTTTAGAGCATTGCTATGTGGTTGGTAGAGTGTTCTAGGCAGTTACTAGGGCATTGCTGTTTGTTTGCTAAATGTATCACTAGGTTTGTACATTTCTGATCACTAAATACAGCTTGGGTCCTCTCTTTAATGTAAGTTTTGCCTGTTTTTTTTTTTTTTGTCCATCAGATTTTTCCTCATAAACAAGTTACACAATTTGAGGAATCATTCATGTCCAAAGCAAGTTTTTTTCAGATCAGTAACACCAAATATGATCTTTACAAACACTACTAATTACCTTTTCATGTCCATCCATATTTTCACAATATTTGCAGAAGCGTCTTTTATTTTTTTAATGGATTTTGTGGGTTCTATGCCCTTGAAGTTGTGATGGAGTGAAGTCCGTTTCGCTACATTGCTTACGGAACTGCCATATTCATTGTCAGAACTGCAAACTGAAAGGAAATGCCTTTTACAAATGAAATCATGTGTCAATCAACTGAAACTCTGGTTAAAGTATAAAGCTACACTGAATAAAACCAAATTCATAAAGTTCATAATTACTACTTTCATAAAACAAATGACCGCCATGGCTACGGATCAGATATTCTGTGCTCAGACTATGTATATTCAGCTTTAAGCATTCTTTTTTTTCACTTTCTGACTAGATTGCTTTTGTATAAAGGGAGAGAGAGAGAGAGAGAGAGATTTCAATGCCAGCTTCCCATTCAGATAATGATTAAAATTCATAGGCTAGCGGCTAACAGCGATTGCTGAGGCAATTTTAGAGCAGTCATAGCTTTCTACCAACAAAATTAATTTGACAGGTTTGCATTAAGGTACCTGATCAATATCCACTTAGAGCGGTGAGTGCTAAACGGAGAAAAATAACTGACCCGTGTGTGTTATGAGATGAAAAAAAATGGATCTCGGACACTTTTTTTTCTGTCTCTGCCTCTTTCGCTCTTAAGCTCGCACCTACATCAGGAGCCCCTGACCTCCAGTCATTGATCGACTGCAGTTAACATGACAAAAAGAGCTGCAAGTTATACACCCACTGTATCTACCAGGGAACAATCAACCTACCTGCACTAAATGTTTGATGGAGTGACCAGCATTACTTGGCCTGTGTACAAGAACAGGAGGCGAAAGGGGAAAAAAATGAATTTGATCTCCTTACTGGAAAAGAAATACTGTGGCAGCATTTTGACAGGACATCTCTCTCCATGCATCTTAAGGCAGCGGAGAAAGGCAGGAAAGACCTACATCGGGAATGGACCACAGCTAGTTGGCGGTAAACTATCGCTCAAAGGTGTGAAACTTTTTGTTGGGCCACAGCGGCATCACATCAACATAAATCAATAGCTGCTTCATAGCCTTGCCTGACAGAAAGGGTTCAACAAACATTTGACAGAGCTTTGACAAAAAAAAAGTTGATGTACATCGTACAATTACTGCTTTTTTACACCAAATTATTCCCACATAAGCACATATATTTCTGGGTTTATTGTAGTTAGGATTAGGGTTAGTTAATTTGTTGTTAAAGGGATATTTCACCCAAAAATGAAAATCCAGCCATCATTTAATCACCCTCATGTTGTTACAAATCTGTATGGCTTTCTTTCTTTGGTAGAACACAAAAGAAGATGCTGAAAAATGTCTTAAAATATGGTCACATTGGCAAAATTTTGCAGGGAGAAAAGGTTTTTTTCTAGTGCTGTCAAATCGATTAATCACATCTAACATAAAAGTTTGTAAATATATGTGTAATTCACACGACATTTCCAATCGTAATTCCTATTGAAATGACTAAATTTTTGTCAAAGAAAATTTGACAAACAAAGGTAAATGTGACCGCAGCTTTAGTGTTTATTGATACCCTACCCCCATATGGTGCTCATCAGAGAGACACGGGTATAAATCTGGCATAATGTCTCAAATGCATTCCCTCTTACCTCCAGAATTTCCTTTCTGTCAATGAAAAGTTTGTGAGATTGAGAATCCAGTGAGATTTTTGTACACACAAGGAATCCGACAACAGACAGTATGAGCTACACAGAGATCTGATCTCACCATCATCGTGTCCGTCTGGGATTACATGAAGACACAGAAAAAAAAACTGAGACAGACTAAATCCATAAGAAATTTGGCAACATCTCCAAGTCATTTGGAGAAATCAACCTGCAAAGCTACTGTGCAAGTGTATCTGGGACAAAAAGGCAAAGGTAAAGAGTGGTCATACCAAATAGTGATTTGATTTATAGAATTTAATTGATAATTAACATCTATTTATGACATTATTGTTTGAAAGCATCCCCACTTCACAGCATTAAAAACTTTTCACAGTACTGTAGCTTTGCAGGTAAACTTCTCAGAGCATCTTTCCAGTTTTTTTTTTCATAATATTTCAAAATCTGAATCTAAAAAAAACAAATTTAGGCCTATCTACTAACTATATATAAACTATATCTTAAAAAATTTATTGACATTGACATTGAATTGCATTTTTATGTATTTCTGGATAACTTACAAATAGACAGATAAAAAATAATAAAATTCCAATATCACCACACAACACTTAGGTAACAGTAATTACAATACAAAAAACAATAACAGCATAAATAAAGTTAGCACAAAGCAAAACAATAATCCCAATAATCCGTCACATTTAAATTAACATTTGCAGAATGTCAATCAGCAGGACTGTCAATCAATAAGAACAGCTAGAAACAAGCATGGCTGAATGAGCTGTATTAACCTATGGCATTAACTTGAACATTTTAATAGACTTCATTAACAATTTATTTTCAATATACACACCATTAATTATGAAATCATAATTTGTGTCACAGAAATGCAAAGAAAATTTAAAAACACTGACAAATGTCAATGAATTATTTTGTAAAAGACTAGCAGGCACATACATTAAAACCCTCAAGCATTACCAATATCATCTCAGAAAAATCACATATACAAACACACACACACACTGAAGGCGATGAGCCCCCTGTGGTGTCGCAGACAGATTCAATGTGCTGAGAAACAAAGTTCTGTATGCAGGCAGCGAGCTCTGTTCACCCACACCACAAACATAATGGAGCATTAACACACACACTCTCTCACACACACACATGCACGCACGCACACACGCACGCACACACACACATACATGCGTTGAGTTTTCATGTTTCCGTAGACATAATGATTTTTATAAATTGTATATTCTATCCCCTAACCCTACCCCTACTCATCACAGAAAACTTTCTGCATTTTTACATTTTCAAAAAAAAAAAAAAAACACTTAATATGATTTATAAAGCTGTATAACCAAAAAATGTCCCCACAAGGATAAGGATTTTGGATATTTTGTGGAAATATTTTGTCCCCTAAAACTTGAACTGAACACACACACACACACACACACACACACACACACACACACACACACACACACACACACACACACACAGGTTTGTATTGCTATCAAAGTGAGGACATTCCATAGGCGTAATGGTTTTTATACTGTACAAACTGTACATTTTATCCCCCTACACTACCCCACCCCTAAACCTACCCATCGCAGAAAACATTCTGCATTTTTACATTTTTAATAAAACATTGTTTAGTATGTTTTAAAAGCTATTTTAAATATGAGGACTCATGAAATGTCATGTTTATGTTGTAATACCAGTGTAATACCCATGTCATTATACAAATTTGTGTCACAAAAAAATCACAAAAACGCACACACGCACACACACACACACACACACACACACATACACAACCTTCAAACGCACAAGAGAATGACAAAAACATTTCAAATACATCATAAAAGGCATTGTTGAGGTTCTTGTGTTGAGGTTTTTGTGCTTAAAGGGTTCTGTCAGGCGCTTCAGTAGGCGTTCCTATCATTGGATAATTTTATGGGTTTAGTTTTAATTAATTAATTGTATTTTTGTTTTTTTAAATTGTATGAATTAAACAGCTTGTAAACATACTTTATCAGTATAAAAACGGAAATAACCCACTAAATATGAACATATTATGCAATCGTTTAAGACATTTCTCCTCATACAGAACCTGTTTGTCATAATGGGTTTTTAAAATTGCATCAAGAACCCTAGTTCTATATAGAACCCCATTAAACATTTTGGTAACACTTTATTTTAGGGTCTTTTAACTAGTTGCTTATTAGCATGCATATTACTAGAATATTGGCTGTTTATTAGAAATTATTAAGCACATATTAATGCTTTATTCTGCATGACCTTATTCTACATTCTTAATCCTACCCAATACCTAAACTTAACAACTTACTAACTATTAATAAGCAGTAAATTAGGAGTTTATTGAGAGAAAAGTTGTAGTTAATGGTGAATACATGTTCCCTATACTAAAGTGTTACCAACATTTTTTTCCTTCTAAGTGTGCATAAACTACATAATATCATTGATTTCTCCTGATCAGAAGCAAAAATAGTAGTTCACTTCATATAAGTAAAAAACATACAGTACATGAAATTGTGACTTTTCCCCTTTTATTTTGCTATATTAATGTATGATAAGTTTGCTAATATCATGAATTGTAAACCTTGCTTGTTTTTATACTTTATTGTTGCCCATTTAATCTTTGAACTGTTGCTTTATTTTCTTAGTTAACTGAATTGGCAGGGGCGTATTTTCTGTGCCGAATTAAAAGCGGCCATAAGTAACTTTTACGAGCTAATGCGTGTGGGCGTTCGGTGTAACTGAGACTGAGAGTGAAGCATTGTGGGTATTATGTTTTTATTGAGTGGAGCAGTCCCTCTCTTTCTGGATGAGAAGCTATTTTCTAGTGGCCGGGAAGTTTTATGTTGCAAGGCTATGGGAGATAGAAAAGCATCCCATCGACCCTGTTGTTTGCACCATTTTTATGATAAAGATATGATCCAGACGGTATTGACACAGACGTTCCATGCCTGGAATAAGTATTGCAAGTGTATTAACAGGTCTTACATATCATAGATATGAGTTACACCTATTGCAGTGTGTAAATTTAAAGTTTTATTGTTTAATTAAACATTAAATCAAATCAGAAATATAAACATCTCTGCTGAGGAAAGCATCACTATTATTATTGCTCATACTTAGGGATTTAGGTTAGGAGAAAAACTTTTCTAAGTGATCAGATTTGTGATTTTCATCTGGTGGATAATAACACTAGCAACTAGAATATAATGCTGCAAAAGGAATGGATGTGTCAGTCTATTAATAAATATAATTTGCATAAAAACTTGTTCTGTTTGGTCTGCTGGGCCAAACTTCTGCTTTGTTCCTGGTCAACAATCCATGAATTCACTTGTAACCAATTTGCACTTAGTATACCTGTGCTATTTTTTTTTTTCGGCAGCAAAAATAATCAACAGTATTCCAGTGTGACACTGGGATTTGCTCCTTCTCCGACAGGAAAGGTCTACCATGGGAACCAGTTTATATTTGTTGGGTCCATGGCTCAGTAAATTCTCCAGCCTCAGAAGTGATTCTTGATTTAAGCTCTCCAAATTGAGCGTTCATTTTAGCGCAGATTTTGCTTGCAAGTCATGGAGAATTTGCATACGTGCAGTCGACCCCGTCTCTATTGCTACATCTCAGGAGGGAGATTCAGTCCGCAGAGGCCTTCATTTCAATGTTAACATTTGCGGTGAGCAAATGGAAGCGTAGTTTTGAAGATTGCTTGCTTGTCAGATGAAGAATTCCATTACATTTCTGCCTGTTCATTTTCTCAACTCTGTGGCCATGAGGGGAAACACTCTGCAACTTTGTGTCCTTCTCTACCCCACCACTGAACACAAAACCTCTGAGCAGATAAGATTTAAATTAATTTTACAACACTTCAATTGCAACCCTGCCAAATACATTGGTAAAGTGAGCACTGACAGAGTACAAGCCAGTATTTTAAGCACAGCGTGAAAAGGGCTCTTGTAATAACCTTGCGAAGTCAAATTCAATAAGAAATGTTTTATAAATGGCTTTTTTTTTTTGGGGGGGGTATTTATATTATGATTAAGCATGTGACTAGTTGAAAATGTCTGGTAATGTACATAACATTATCTTTTTTTCCCCATCATAACCACTTCAGTCTGCAATCAGAATAGGTCAATATGAGTAAAATTAAATCAAAATGAAATAAATAAAACAGTGAACTAAAAATAATAACTAAAGTTATACTAGCTGAGTAAACATGTATGCAGACAGCATTTGTTTCCATCGTACTACTTGTGGCCAGTGACAGTAATTAAAATAAAGCTGAAATAAAACAAAATGAAATATAAATATTAGATGAAAAACTTAAAAAGCTTAAACAAAAAATATAACTGAAATAAAATAATTTTAAGTCGAAGGGCTAAAATTACTTAAACTAAAATCAAAACAAAAATAAATTAAAGCTAAATTGAAATATAAAATGTCCCGTAATAAAATAACTTAAACTAAAATTGAAACAAAAATAAATTAAAGCTAAACTAAAATATTAATAAATACCATAATAGTATATAAAAAATACTAAAACTGCACTTCTTGTGGCATAACTAAAGAATTGTTTCACAGTTTATTTCATTTATGTTTTTCTTCACTTAAAAAAAAAAAAAAAAAAAACTGTAAAAGGAATTAAATGCATCATGAATAACAAGAAAAAAATATATATATAAAAAATAATATAAAATAAAAAGCCAGCCAAAAGGCTGAGCGTTAAATTGATTTTAACTAAATTCTGTCATGCATTTCCTGTACCTCATTATAAAACAATAAAAACTCCAATGTTAAATAAATAATTACATTAAGATTAATGAATAATAATAATATTTAAAGTTAAATAGTACATGAGAGAAATGATTGCAAATCATTTCACTGCTATGACAGATTACATCCTCTTTGTCACTTTTGTCTTGTTTTATTTTTTGCAAAAGATGTTTTACCTCTTTGAACAATGCCTTTGTGCTCATGTGACGCTTTAGCAGTTAGACGGCAAGTTTATGGCAGCTTGGTTCAATTAAGCTCCAGATCCTGATGTACTGAAGTAGTCAATCTGTTTTCTAAGTATATAAACACCGTGTTTCGAGAAAGAGGGAGCGCAGATGGATGGAGTTTGTGAGAAACAGATGCTGAATGTCAAAAGCAGGATACTGACACTCAGAGAAATGATGCGGTTTCATCGCACACATAACGTGTCGCTAAAGTGACTCTACTTTCCATTCCTGTTGTAGTTATTGTTCTGGAAACCATTTGTAAGGCATTGGCTTGTAAAGGAAGCAGAAGAGGGATATTTGATATTCACCATCTGCAGTGTTTGTGTCGAAGTTTTTTTATTGACTGAGAGGCATCGGTTCTTAAGTGAGAGTGAAAGAGAAAGAAAATCCTTTTGTACTTTGGTGTTTTTACTTAAAGTACATCTCTGTTTTTTACAATAAGTATATATATACATATATACATATATATACATATATGTACACTGTGTATTCAATATATATTCTAATATGCTGATTTGTTGCTCAAGAAACATTTATTATTATTAATGTTGAAAGCAATTGTGCTGATTCGTATTTTTGTGAAAACCATTAAGGTTTCTTTGATGAATAGAAAGTTCAAAAGATAATTTATTTGAAATATAATTCTTTTGTAACATTATAAATGTCTTTACTGTCATTTTTGATCAATATAACTCATCTTTGCTGATAAAACTATTAATCTTTCAACAAAAAAAAAAAAAAATCTAACTGAACCCAAACTTTTAAACGCTGGTATACAGATGTACAGTCAAGCCAAATTTTTTTTTTTATATTTTTGATATATTTTTACTAGTGTGTGCAGGACACTATAGTTCATTTATGTAAGTGAGGATAGCAAAATAAAGTAAACTGTGACATATTATACACAAAAATTCTTCATACAGTGGACTGCCAGTAAAATTTATAAAAATTTGGAACCAAAAATTATTCAGACACTTTGACCTGACCATGTTTTGCTTAAATGTTATCTGACATATTTAAGATTATTTTGTTCTGACACAGTTTAACTCTGAGATCTTGTCATATTTTATTATATAATGAATAAACTGTATTAATGAATGAAATGTTCAAGGTGTCTGAATACATTTTGGTTTGACTGTATAGATAGATAGATAGATAGATAGATAGATATTTTACTGTAAATAAATGAGCAAACATTTTAATTAAAAGATTAGCAAAGTTTCGACCCCTCATAATTTTATATGAAGAATTACTATATTACAAAACTAAGCACTTTTTGTTTTGTTTGTTATAGAAGAGATCTAAGTTGCTTTATGATAATTGACGATAATGATTTTTGGTTTTCATTGAATTATTTGTGCGTCGTGGGAGACACAGAGTGAAGTTCTCCTTCCCACTCATCAGTGCAGAAGCCTGTAGATAACTGACATGCTCCCATATGCTAAGTGTAGTAAGTACTGCGCTGTATTGACTCGAGGAGCTCAGAGCATCGCCTTCATCCGTCATGATGATCCATGCGAGCGGTGTGGAACAGTAGGCCTCTCTGGATTCTCAGGAAGTCAGACTGCAGCCCCAACTGTACTCAAGGTCTGTTTACCAGCTCACAGCGGCCACAACTCTCCAAACTGACATGATGACTGAATTATTTCCTCCTAGACTGCTGTGTTGAATGACTTTGATTGAATCACAGGAAATTGACTGAGTGATACGAGGAATTGACTGAGTCATATAAACTTTTTGTGCAGCAGAGCTTGCTCTATGAGATTCTCAGTTGACTGGCTAGTGGTTACAGCTTCTTTTCTCTCACCTAGAATCCACTCACTGACCGTCTGATGCATAAAACCAGACAGCACTTGCCAAAATCGCAAGCACCAATAAGACTCCTAAACCAAAATGTTGGGACTGATACAATGAATGCTTTTGATTAAGAATTTGCCAGAGTTTGCAAGTTTCGTGGAATTAAATCTTTGAAAGATACTCAAGAGTTTGGTTTGAGGCACTTGGTAAATGCAAACAAAACTATATATTTTGCCCTTTTCAGCTGATTCATAGTTAAGGATTTCATATTCACCCACCCCTCATTGGCAAATAAAGAACAAAATAACTGTGATTATGCACTTTACATGTCATTTACATGTTCTTTTCCATCTAAACGGGACGTTGTTATCTTTTGGGAGTGATAGCTGCATCCTTCGTAGTGCATACTTCCGAAGTCTGCAAAGGTCGAACGGAGCGTTGTTAAAGGGGACGGTCTAGTTTATGGAGGATTGTTCTTGTCACCTAGAAACTGTGACAGCAGTCGTTGATGAGTGGCAGTAACATTTGTACTGGACTTTTTTTTTTTTTTTTGAAAGTTATATTCAACTGTCTGAAAACAAAACAGGGTTCACAACCTGTCTAAATATGTTCACCTGGGTCTAATTATGTACATAATAAAGAATATACTGTACTGTGTACTATATAAAATCGCATCTTGGTTAGATATAACAACATTTAAACAGCTTTAAAGTTCTTATTTTAAACATTTGTATTGTTAGATATTCAAGTAAATTGAAACCTAATACTTATATTTAAAAGTGTAATCCAGCATTTTCTCTAAAACGAACCCAGTCATCATCAGCATGCAATGAATCTTGGGATAGGCTTAGCTGCAAAGGACCCACTTGTTCCTTCACCATCCCGGGAAAGAAGGACACATTTATAGGCTGAATTTGAAGGAGCATTCGAATTGGGACAGCTTTCGTCGTGTTGCTGTTACGCATTCGGCCTTTGAAAAATGCAGCCTCTGAATTGGCTAATGAACGCTTTTGATGAAGAATTTGAAAGTTTTGTAGAATCATATCTTTGAAAGATACACAAGAGTTTTATTTGAGGCGCTTAGTAAATGATAACCATTAAAACCCACAAGTAAAACTACATATTTTGCCCTTTTTGGGCTGGTTTATAATTGTGGTGTCAAAGAAAATTTCATATTCACCCAGCCCTTATTGGCGAATAAAAACAAAATAAACTGTGATTATGCACTTTACATGTTCTTTTTCAGTCTAAGTGGGTAATTCTTGCACATAGCTATGCATTATGATGACTTTTTAACAAAATGTCTGGTTTATAAAAACCTAGGCCGTATATTGGCTTTTCTAGGCCATGCAACGTCTTCTGTTTATTTTCAAAATGGCTTGTTTTTTATTTGATGGTTTGGCAAAAGCGCTTTCGGTGGTAACCACCTTCTGGTGTGTATTTTGCCCCATGTCGCTGTTTTCTGCTTCCCGCCAACATATGATTAGAGAAATCTCCATGCATGGCGGGACAGATCTATTTCCTCATCTAACGCAGAGAGCCGACTATAAGCCGGCAATCTAAATTATGGATAAAAACACAGTGTGGTGCTTTTGGGAGATATTGTGTGGGCCCGGTGTAATAACACTTGCTATGACCCCTATCATTTTGTCCCGCCACATCACGCAATGGGCTTTCGGGGTGGCTGTCACCCTCCATTTCCGTCAATAGGCTTTGCCATTCAAAGGAATATGACATAGCTGTAAAGCAATCTGGCCCGACTCTCGGAATTAATTTGAAGAAGCTGTCCAATGAATCACATTCAAATACTAGGGACATGTTTTCACGTGCCTCATTGTACAATGTCTCTGGCTTGTCAAGGGAAAAAAAGACCCCCCCACCCTCTTTTTAGGGGATTGAATACATGGGAATGAGCAGCCCAACTTTACATATGCAAAAACAGTAAGCGCATATTTATTGAGGTAGCCAGACACAAAGCAGATGGCACAATCAAAAATGCCATTTGCTTTGTAAACCATGCACCTTTCACAAGCAACTTTCATTTTCACGTCATCACAACTTGAATATGAAAGTACCCAAAACAGATGTGGTCATGACCATTTACTAAATGCATTTCATTTGAATATTTTCATATTATTTGAACAGCCTTACTTTAGTTCAATTCTTTAGTGTACACAAAAAAAATTAAAGAGTTCAAAAGATGTAATCAAACTGAGGAAAATATTTCCATGCAATTAAAGTAAACTTTCTACAAAAAATAAACATAAAAAAATAAAAATAAAAGTCATCTTGTAGAAATTTTAATTGTAATACTTTTACCCTTCTTCTTTGAAACACTGGCTATCAATATATATATATATATATATATTTTTTTTTTTTTTCCTTTTTTTTCTTTTTTTTTTCTGGCAAACAAATGGATGTCATCCAATAAAAAATGACTAATGTGGTCCGTTATAGCTGGGTAATATTTAGATTTGTAAATTTTAGAATGTACATTTACATGCACTCATATAACAATACAGTAATAAACAGCAGTCTTTACAACATTTTATATTTTTTTATATATGAAAATTTCAAAGACTTCAGTGAACATCTTTAAGTGATGACAAAGAAATCAGAATCCGTTTTGAAATGAACAGTTTGAACAAATTCATGGAAATGAATCAAACTGACCAACTCAAAAGCAAAAGTACATTAAACTCAATATTAAGTGTGCTTAATTTTCAACATTAAAGTTGCACAGAAGCGTAGTAAATATTCCATATTGCCCAGTCCTAATCAAATTTTTAATTTGATAGAATTAGAATTCTAATAGAATTGATTTTTAATTCCATTTTCAAATTTAAAATTGAAATGTAATTGTCACAAAATGTTCAAGAATTCTGTTGCGTTAGCTCATTTAATTAACTAAATTGAACAAGCAGCAAAAATCAATTTTTTTGAGTTCAAGCAAATAAAAATGTTGAATGATACACTCGGATAAGCATTAATAATCTTGATTATGAGCGCTGATGCGTTTTCTATGTTAGATGCTGTTTGATAATCATGAAGCAGATGTATTTTTTATTTGATCTTCATATGCAGATACAGGCAGAGGGTACTTTTATGTATGTCGTGGTCAGAGGTAAACACCCTACAGCAGGGTTACTGGCTTTGTGTGCATGTGCATCCAAAAGTCTC
The DNA here is from genome assembly GCF_019924925.1 of Ctenopharyngodon idella. Taxonomy (NCBI): domain Eukaryota; kingdom Metazoa; phylum Chordata; class Actinopteri; order Cypriniformes; family Xenocyprididae; genus Ctenopharyngodon; species Ctenopharyngodon idella. The sequence continues at coordinate 27,856,753 of NC_067229.1, read as the reverse complement.
TTGCGAGATGAAAGCCATTGTCATGTTAATGCACTTCATAGCAGAGCGCCCACACTCCTATTTCAGACGCCCTCTCACTCGACGTCCATCGCCACGCTGGCCCCGTGCTCTCCACCCCCTAGATTTAGCCCCTCTCTCCAGCCCGGAGTCTCTCAAACACTCCCTCTGAAATCAAAGAGCTATAGTAGTACTCCAGGTCTCTAAGAGTCGAGCCTGGCCGCCACCAAAAGACCGCCACACACACATGAATGCACGCCACCTCTCCTCTATATTCAAAGAATGCCGAGATACAGCGGCAGACAGCAGTAGAAACACTTAGAGATAAAAAGGCACAATGGAGAGTGGGCTACAATCAAATTGAGACGCAGGTCGGGACAGATGGGACCCTGGTATTAATTGTACGGTGGTCTATTCACAGAGCCACTGCTTTGCTGCATCACACACAGCAGTGAAGGAGCTCCAGCACTCTGAATACATGCATAGGCCAACAGTTCAGATGGCTTTCAATATTCATAACCAAATCATGTTCTGGGTACTTCGTTTTTTTTTTTTTTTTTTTAAACCCAGTCGAAATGGATTTATTTTTTATTACTTATATTGCTTGTTAAGATTAAAAGCTGACCAAATAAGCTTTTAATCTAATTTTAAACTTTTAAACTTCTACATTTTGTGTTTTCAAATTGTTATGCACAATGATCATGAGATTTGTCCCAAATATTTGTCTTTTATCTATGTACAACATTAGAAATGAACAAATCATATTGGGTCATATTGGGTCAAATCAACCAGAGGTCCCTGGCTCAAATTTTTGATTTTGTTAATATTTTTTTTCTGTAAAAAGACAAGCATAAACAGTGATGAAAGCCAAAATATTAAATGTCACAGATGTATATTTACTGCGTAATCCACTATTTTGTAGAGGGGGTCAAAATAAAAATTTTCACGTGAGATTTGGAGCTAAATTAGAGGGGTATAAAAATGATTTTAGAAAGATGGCAGCATTATTATTTTATTTTTTGCACAGAGATTGGTAGGTCTATTAGTAAAATCTGTTGACTTTATTGCAATCTTTGTTTCATTATATGTCAAAAGTGGCTGTTCAAAAATGGCAAAAAGCCCTTCTTGTGTTTTTTGCCTCAAGTTTGCATGCCTGTAACTCAAGAAGTATTATACATATCATAATATCCTTTTAGATTATGGTTCTTAACAAACTTTCCTTTTGGTATCTTCATTTTAAAGGCCCTCAATGCTTGAATCCCAGAGATATGGACATATTCATGTGACTCCATGAGTAAATTAGTAAATTGTACACATTTTCAGTGGTCAAAAACCAAATGTGGGTCACTTTGCATACAGATGATAAGTTTTTCTTTTAAAGAGGAATATCTGAAGAACAAAATGTTAAAACTGGAACTATATCTCATTTTATTTCTATCATCTTAATTGCATAGAACATACCTGTCTGAGTTCCATAAATATTCTTTTTCTAAAGTTGTCATGCCTGTAACTCTAAAAGTATTCAAGATATCTTAATATCCTTCTAGATTCTCATTATTAATAATAAACTTTTCTTCTGGAGTTTTCATTTTTAAGGCCCTATATAGTTCAGTCCCATCGATATTTTTAAACAGCTATGTGGTTAACAGGTAATGGATTATAACTACTGAATAAATATAATTTAGTACCATAAAATTCCATAAAAATACAAAATATGAAATAAAAAACGTTATCGAACTAAAATATAATACATTAATTTCATTGAAATAAATAATAATGAAAAAAAAAAAAATCAATCATTTACAATACAATCAGTGAATTCAATATTATGTAAAGTTCTTTGGGAAATTTATAATAGATCAACCAAAATCAACCAAAAAAATATCAACCAAATTTCAGAACCTTCCCCAGCTCAAATTTTTGATTTTGTTAATATTTTTTTTTTCTGTAAAAAGTGATGAAAGCCAAAATATTAAATGTCTTAAACTGTTGTAAATCTTGAATGCTTTGGAGCACAGACTTTAAGTTTGGTCTCTTTTTTTTTCAGTTTTTTTGGGGATGGGATCACAAATGGTTCACGGGTCGGGACTCGAACCCTGGTTGGCTGAAGCACAATGGTACTATATGTCGGCGCACTGCCCAAGAGGCTATCAGCATTGATGTTTGGTCTCTTTTTAAAAAAGACACTTGGCAGATTATTGCTGAAATGAAAAAAGACAGAAATACTATTTTCAATTTTTATATGAAATATATTTTTTCCAAAACATGTTTTACTCTAAAACTGTGAAAAAAGCAAAGTCACAAATCTGAACAAGTTGTGCTCCGAATTTGAGGTTGATATCTCAAAAAATTAGCTTTCAGTAAGATTTTGCTTGGTCGCAGTACCAAGTGTTTCCATTAGATGAAATTCGTTATCCATTCATTTCCAATGCACTGTCAGGATTCTGCCCGGACAGTCTTGTCTGTTTTGTCCTTGTTTAATGTTTCTTTGTTTGTCTTGTGCTTGAGCACATGGCTCTTTCTTTGTGTTTGCACTCCTCTTGACCAGCCTTCTTGTTTCCTGTTACCACTTGTTTCTTTTGTTTGCTTCTCTAGTCATAGTTCTCTGCTTCAGTTTTTATTTTGCCTCTTGTTTTATTTACTCTCTTGTGCCTTGCCTGTTTGTCTTGTGTCTTGTCTTGTTCATTGTGAGTCTTGTGTTCGTTCCTGCCCTGTGTCCTGAGTTTTCCTGGCCACTGATTCTGACTGCCTGGCAGCCAAGACTGGAGCTTCTGAGAGATCAAGCATCAAGCCTCTGGTTCCTTTTGTTCCCGCCTGGTCCTTCCCACCATCATCCCACCTGGTGCTGCCTCCCAAGCTGTCCTCAAGCCCATTGTCACCCAAGACCGGTCTCAGTGGTCATCCTTCCTGCCTGTCATCATGTCATCTGCCCTGCCCTACTGTTTGAACTGTGTTGCACGTCTCACTCTCCTTGTGCCTAGTCTACAGTCCTGTTAATAAAAACCCCCTTCACTGTTGTTCTGCGCCTGGGTCCTATCTCTAGCAAATCCCTGACATGCAGTCATTTTAGACTGCAAACATTACAAGTGTGACCTTTTTTTTTTTTTTTTTTAGGACCATTTAACCTTTTTGAATCATCTACATGATTTGTTTGTTTTGTGTGTGTGTGTGTGTGTGTGCACATAGCAAGTGTCAAAACCTTTATCAAGTTTCATACCATTTCAATGATTTAAAAAAAAAAAAAAGTAAAATCTTTCGGTTGTGGTTGAGCACCATGAAGTATTTAATGTCATCAAATGCATTTAAAAATATGTGCCTAATGTACCTAATTTGACCTTATAACAGTTTCATTCTCTCCTGTGTTAAATTTGTCATTAAAAAAAGTTCTGGCATCAGGATTAGTACATGCAAAAAAGTACTTTTACTGTTTGTTTGATGTTAACACATCAATATTGTACTTTTAGTGTTTATTCAATACTTATTAATATGAGATCACTTTCAATTTAGCATTGACATGATACAAAATTTTACATGCAAACAAAAATAATGAGTTATTTAAAAATAGAGGTGTGAAAATGCATAAATGACAATATTTATGATGTAAATTCAGTGTATTTATTAAAGAATTTACTAGCTGATTACAATTAACAAAACATTGCATGTTGTTTTTATTCAAAATGCAATTTTTGACTAACACTGTTGCAATTTTTGACTAACACCATTGATCAATATTCCACTACACTGAAAAATTTCAATTAATTACAAAGAAATGGCAAGTAACACACTGAATTAAACAACATTTTGAAGTAGAAACTCAAAGATTGAAATAGCATTTTCTTGTAAACGTACTCCAATAGTCTTTGTTTTAACTTTTTTACAGTATATGGTGTAAAATTACATTTGATTCTTCAAATGTAATACAATATTTATGCCCTTACAAATAAACATTTTATAATATTTCTATCAGGTTGTGATTATTTTTCATGTAGTTTTTATTCTGGTCATTATAACTTGAAAGCGAGAGTTACATTCACAAAGGATGCCATGTTTTGAACTTAACCCTCAATTAGAGAAGTGCACCAACTTACCTAATGAGCCACGCAGTTCGGCAGATGCCTACGACTTTATTCCCAGTGGGTAATCGTCTTACCGAAATATATATCAAATTAATTTTTTGATCTGTGTCGGCGTCATGACAGAACATCCCCTCTTAAACTTTTAAACCAAAGCAAGCATACATATCAAACACCCCCTGCTCACTTCTCATTACTTTACCGGAATTTCAGTTGAGCAAAAACAAATAAACAAGTTATTTGCATGAGAAATATTACTGCATTATAAGTATCATTAGTGAATTTTATATAATAACACTATATTCCCTTATAAAGACGCGAGGCCAGGGTTCCGTTTCAAGCAGAGTAAGAAGATTAAAGTTTTATTTGATTCACTCTCCTTTTTAAACATGCTGTTGCAGGGAAGAAAAGGCTTTTTTTTTTCCAGCTGATTTTTTACTTTAAAGGTTGCTTTTGTTTTACTTTTGTCCTGTTTTTTTTTTAGTCCAATTCACTTTTCATAAAATGTTCATTCATTTATTATAAATGGAAAGCTTTAATACTTAGATTTTCTTTTCCACAATACCACATTCCCTCAGATCCGACCTTGAGCACTTCTCATGCTGGATTTGAAGTTTTAGCTAAATGGATGGTTGATGTTTGCATGTTAAGGGATTGAACACGATACAAAGCAAAAGTTTAAGAAGATGAACAGATATTAGGTCTTGTTGTGCCTTCTGTCCACTCATAAAGAAAGTGATTTTGGCCAAACTGCACTTTATCACACTGTGGGCTCTTGAAAAGCGGCTCTCGATCTGGACCCCCAATCATGAAATTACACAGAGCGTCTTAAAGAGCAAGGTTAAAGATTATCTGATGATCGTGGAATGCATTAGCCACTCCAAGCTCTCCACAAAGATGCTGTGCTTTTCACTTTTCATAATTAAAAGAGTGTTTTTATTCTTTCGTTGATAAGTACTTTGAGAAGCTTTCCCTGTCCGGGCCTAAGAGCCTTATGATTAGTTTGTATATTGAAACTGGACAAAAAGGCCATCCGAGAACAGATCTTTGAAAAGTAATCCACTGGCTTTAACTCATACAGTAGTCGCACACACAGTTGTTCAGTTAAAATTTCTGTGAAATGCTTTACTGGGTATAGCGTATTACATCAATCCTGATTTTAACTAATCTTTCATCTATTTACAGATTCATATTTGCAAACATTTGTATGTTTTTAAAGTTCATATGTACAGTAAGTGCATTCTCCATTTTTCCCCCCATTACATTTCAGTGTCTATTCATACATATAAAAAGCCACACTTTTTCGTACGAATACCAAATATATACTAACGAGGTGATGTTGATCTTAAACAGACCAAAACAGGGTTAAAACAAAAGGTTTTTACAGGATTTTAGCTATTGTAGTTAAATCACTTGTACCTTCATTCACACATTTCCCCACAGCTGTGAAGTTATGGAGAAAGATACACAGTGTGTATTAGAATGCAGATGGTGGCAGCTGCACAGGATGCTGCGTGTGGATTTGTCTTCCTCTATAAGTTCAGTGATTTGTCTATCTCTCCTGAGTTGATAGGGAGCATACGTTATGCTGCCCAAACATATGTCTGTAAGCAAAGTCTTATTTCCTCCTCTTATGGTTTATAGGTTTAAAGGCGATAAGGTGAATTGTTATTAGATACAGACACAAATACTCCACATGCATACTCAAAATTTTGCAGAGAAAATTTTACTCTCTTAGACTTTTTTTTTTTTTTTTTGGATGTAATGCATTTGATGCCTGTGTGACTTATGTACCCAAATAATATTCTGTATGATACCTGAAAAATGAGGTTCAGTATATTTGGCTCACACTCTAAAAAAAACGTACTCGGTTACGAATGTAACCTTGGTTCCCTGAGATACAGAACGAGTACTGCGTGTGGGGAAAAAGTCCTTTTTCCTCGATACTGAAGCCTTATACAACAACGCAGTGTAACTGCACGGGCATTGGTTCAAACTGGAAAACTTTATGAACCAATGACGGCGCAATGGGCGGGGCGACTGGCTATATAAGCGGGCGCTTCGCCATAGGATTTCAGGTCAAACGACTGAAGTCGTGCACCCCGTGGCATGGCAATTAACGTAGTACTTGTTCCGTATCTCAGGGAACCGAGGTTATGTTCGTAACTGAGTATGTTCCCTTTCGATACTTCACTCATACCGCGTGTTGGGAACGAATTCAACCATGCCGTGCCATGGGAGGGAACAACTGAACCTATCTTGGGCACCAAGGGGGCCCAGAGGATAAGTAAGAAGGCCGAAGCCATCGAGCCCTTTATGTTACACTTGCTAAAGAGGGAGCTAGCTCCCTAAGTATGGTATGATGACGGGACTCATCAGAGGCCGTCGTATCATACTAAGAGGACCCGAACATGTAAGGTTGGTACGTCCAGGTTATAAAATCTGACAAAAGTGGACGGCGAGGACCAGCCGGCCGCCTCACAGATGTCCTTGATAGAGACACCACTAGACCAGGCCCACAAGGAGGCCATGCATCTAGTGGAGTGGGCTCTTACTCCTATAGGGCAATCTAGACCCAGGGAGAGGGAGATAGCGCTGAGAGGGAAATGACCTGTGCTCTGAACAGAGTCGAGAGCACTTTGGGGATGTAGCCATGCCTGGGTTTTAGAATGACCTTCAAGTCGTTAGGCCCAAACTCAAGGCATGCAGGGCTCATGGAGAGGGCCTGCAGATCGCCTACATGTTTTACCGATGCTAGAGCATTTACATTTACATTTACTCATTTGGCAGACGCTTTTATCCAAAGCGACTTACAAGTGAGGAATACAATAAGCCCCTTTGAGCGCTCTGAGGACCGTGGAAAGGTCCCAAGTGGGAACAGTGAGAGGACGGGGTGGATTTAACCGCCTAGAACCTCTTAAGAAATGCACTACAAGGCTGTTTCGTCCCACTGACTGGCCAGTGATAGATGCATGGAACGCTGCTGTGGCTGCTACGTATATCTTGAGCGTGGAAGGGGTGAGGCCCTTGTCCAGACGCTCCTGGAGAAATGACAATATCGGAGATATGTCACACTCCACAGGGTCTTCGTTTCGAGCTGCACGCCAGTCGATGAAGACTGACCATTTCTGGGCGTAGAGGCGTCTAGTAGACGGGGCTCTCGCCTGAGAAATGGTATTCAGCACGTCCCTTGGGAGGTTAACAGGCTCCCATCGAGGGACCACAGGTGCAGAGCCCAGTTCTCTGGCTGGGGGTGCCAGATTGTCCTGTTCGCCTGAGAGAGGAGGTCCCGTCTCAGGGGGATCGGCCATGGGGCTTTTGTTGCAAGCCTGAAGAGCTCCGAGGACCAAGGTTGGGTCCTCCAGAGTGGGGCCACCAGGAGGACTCTGTGATTGTCTTCCCTGATTCGTCTGATGACCTGAGGGATCAGAGCGATCGAGGGAAAAGAAGGAGGCTGGGCCAGTCGTGGGCCAGCGCATTTATGTCCTTCGAAAAGAAGATTGGGCAGTGAGAGTTGTCTTCTGAGGCGAACAGGTCGACCTCTGCCCTCCCGAAGATCTCCCAGATTCTGAGAATCATCTGGGGATGGAGCATCCACTCGTCTGAGGGGACATTGCTTTGAGATAGCATGTCTGCTCCCAGATTCAATATGCCTGGTATGTGCGATGCTCTTAGTGATCGCAGCCTGGGCAGGGCCCATTCCAAGAGCTGCTTTCCAAGTGCACAGAGGCGACTGGATGAAAGCCCGCCTTGGTGATTTATGTAGGACACCACTGTCATGCTGTCCAACCGGACCAAGCCGTGGCATCCCCTCAGGACCATCTGAAAAGAGTGAAGGGCTCGACTCACTGCTAGCATCTCTAGACGGTTGATGTGCAGATGGCTTTCATTGCTCGACCATGAGCCGAAGGCTGGTCTGCCCTTGCACAGAGCGCCCCAACCCCAGCTGGACGCATCTGTCGAGACCACCGTCCTTCTGAATACCGCCCCCAAGGGAACCCCACGGCTGAACCACAGAGGGTCCTTCCAGGGTTTCAGTGCTGCTATACAGGCCTGATTTACCCTGACAAAAAAGCGGCCATGCCGCCAAGCGTGAGGTGGGACCCGAAGGTTTAGCCAGTATTGCAGAGGCCGCATCCGAAGGAGGCCGAGCTGCAAAACCGGGGAGGCTGAAGCCATCAGCCCTAGCATCCTCTGGAAAAACTTCAGAGGGAGACGGGTTTTGATCCTGACAGAGGCCATGAGCTGCTGAATGGCCAGAGCACGCTCTGGCGAGACTGCAGCCCTCATATGGGCTGAGTCGAAAACTGCACCCAGGAATGATATACATTGGCTGGGGAGCAGTGAGCTCTTGGCGAAATTGACCCTGAGTCCTACGCACTCCAAGTGGCTGAGGAGCACGGATCTGTGATGCTCTAGTTCGGTCTGCGACTGGGCCAATATGAGCCAGTCGTCGAGGTAATTCAAGACATGGATTCCCATCTGTTTTAGAGGGGACAGTGCCACGTCCATGCACTTTGTAAAAGTGCGGGGAGCTAGGGACAGCCTGAAGGGAAGGACTGTATATTGGTAAGCCATTCCCTCGAATGCGAATCTCAAGAATCGTCTGTGATGGGGGGCTATCTGGATGTGAAAGTACGCATTTTTCAGGTCCAGAGAGAAGAACCAGTCCCCGGAGCAAATCTGCGTGAGGATCTGTGTCAACGTTAACATCCTGAACTGTTCAGGTTCAGGAGTCTGAGGTCTAGTATGGGTCTGAGACCGCCATCCTTCTTGGGGACGAGGAAATATCGGCTGTAAAACCCTGATTCGCTCTCTGAGGGGGGAACTATTTCTATGGCTCCCTTCCCTAACAGAGTCATCACTTCGGTGCGAAGGACATAAGCGTCGTTTGGTTTTACCAAAGTGGGAACCACTCCGCTGAAGCGCGGGGGTCTTCAGGCGAACTGCAGCGAGTAACCTCGATTTATTATCCCCAACACCCAGCTTGACACTCCGGGGATGGCCTGCCAAGCCTCGGCCTGCGTGACAAGGGGTTGGATTAAGTTGGTTGACAGACCGCTGTGTAGGGGCCTGAACACCGAAGAGTGTGGAAGACTAATTTTGCTCTTTTTTTGAAAATGTATGTTTTTTATTTTGTTCGCCATGAGAACGGCATTTGGCGCGGGTGCAACAACAGTGGGCCCAGGGCGCGAAACAAATATTTTGTCCCGAACACCTGGAACTGAACTAGACGAGGCAGCATTGGGGGCGGTCCGGCCGCAGTGGGACTTTGCCCCCTCCTCTTCCTTCCTGTTAAATCAGGGAGACTTAGGAGGCGTCAGGGCCAGCGTTATCCTAGGCCGGGGTCCCTGACGTCTCAGGAAAAGCAGGCGCTTAGAGGAGCGAGATCTCTGACGTTGCTCCTTAGGGGGCGCTGCCTGGGAGGTAGAGGGAGAAGGTTTGCTCTGCTGCTGAGTCGGCGCAATCCTGGGGTGACTCGAGGCAGTGGCTGAGCTGGAGCGCTTGGACAGGAAGTGTCGCATAGCCTGGGACGACTTCTGTGAGTGTCGGCTCTTCAGGGGGAGCCCACTCGAGGTCGAGTTCCTCAACAGCCTTGGAGAGGACGCGGAACAACTCTGCGTCCATACATGCCCTGGCGTCGATGGGCTCCAGAAACGGCGTTATCTGTTATGTCACTTAAGACATAACAGATAATGTTTGCATGAGTACTTGCCAAGAAATACTAAAATATAGTAATTCTGTGTATACGTGTATATCGGGATTGCACGCTGTCTGAGGCGTCTTTGTGCGCGCACTTCGGATCTGTCAGTCAGCGCGAGTAAGATCGTTTTGTTTATATCAGCATGAGTTTGAAAATTACATTTCATTGGTTCAGACTCGTGCCTTCGAGAATTCCTATGAATATTCACAAAGTTGGAATGCCGCGCTTTACAAAAATACCAAACTGTGCTGAGGGGAAGCACCAGTAGTCGAGAAGCAAGCAGAGAAAAACTATATTTTTCATGGACAAAGGAAAGGTACTCCTCTCAGAAAACGCACAAATAAAGCTATACTTTTAGATGTTTAATTGCTATTTGGAGCACTGAGAACTCTAGACAAGGACTTAATGAACTAATTTTTGTGAAAACATCAATTTTGACCAAAATTGTCATTTTTCACTTGTTTTGACTGTATAGCTTGAAATTAGTCCATGCACAATCTGATTCGATTTGCCAGCACAGGTCACATATGGTCATTTTAAGAAATGTTCACTAAAAGCTTCTTTAGGGAACAAAACAAAACAAAAAGAGGTTCATCCAAGACATTACTGCAAATATAAACCCTTTGGGAACCTTTATTTTTAAGAGTGCATGGTTAAGGTCTGTAAAGGTGGACACCACAGACAGGCTTTTTTAGTGTTTGCTGACTATGAAACAGGAAGTTAACAGCACTGCCCCTGTTAATATGGAGGAAGCGTTCAGAGTCTCAGTGCAAGTGCAGGAGTCAAAGCGAATGTCCTGGCTCCTGGGCATCCCAGCAAGCATGACTTCCCTCTCCTCCCTCTCTCTCTTGAATGCTGCCTCTGCAAGAACTTTATTAAGGCAAGCGAGCGGTGTTATGCATCTCTGTTTGACACTTTAGAATTACAGCACAGGTGTTTCAACTTAAAAGGGTCTATTCATTCACGCCAAGCCGAGTGACAAGGAGGACCACAGGGGCCACGCGAGGATAGACGCGATACAGGCAGACAGCGGAGCGCTCGTAGGGTGTTTGAATGGATGATCGGTGAAAACAGTCGCCCCATACCCAGAGGGATCAGACCCAATGATAGTCTTTCTGCGGCTGCTTAGAACATAATGCATGTGCTATTGGGCCAAAGTGATAATGTGCTTTCTGCATTCCCTGCTCTCCCTTTATCTGGAGGAATGAATCAAATAAAAGAAGAGAAACAAGATTTTCGACCCATTGCTTTTGATTAAGTGATTTAACATGCAGAGTTCCCAGGCTTGGCAATATCTCTAATGGTCTGGAAAAACAGGAGAGAGAGAGGGAGGCGATAGGAAAGCTTTGGTCAGCCTTGCGCAAGGAACATTATCCAGGGGTTTGTGTGTGTATGGGTGTGTGTGTTTGAGGTGGTGGATGTGAGGACGGAGGGGTAGTTGTTAAGAACTTTAAAATGTGTCGTCTTTGCTTTCTCAAAGGCTAGTTGGTGTATTATGGTTAAGTCGGCTTTGGATTTGTAAAAGGCTTTTAACACACCCAAAAAACATAAAACAAAACAAATGCAGAAAATCTTAGGAAACTGAATGATATGCTGTATTTCATAATAACCAAGTCCAATATAATGAAATAGTGAATTCATCCAATGTATTATGAATGTTTTATGCATGATTTATTGGTGCCACAACTAATAGAAGGTCTTAGCGCAAAAAGCATTTGTAGATATTTTTTAAAGGCATTATTTTATAAGGCTGATTGTCCAAGATAAATGTGTGCAGCATTTTACATAACGTTACGTTACAAATGTGTGCTAAACAAAATTTGGTGTAGGATTTACTTTGAAACAATTTTCGCTCAAAAATTGCTAGTAAATTTCACAAATAATTACAAATAAATGCCAAGTAACATTAGACTAAATACAAACTTTTGAAGTACAAAGACTGAAATAGTATTTTCTTGTAAAATGTACTCTTTGTTTTATTTACAACTTGGAAAAATCATTTTATACAGTGTAGTTCATTACTATCAAACAATTCTCACTTAAGTAAATACTCAGTAATATCTAAAAATTTCGATTCTAATTTCATTTTTTATCAGTTTTTATTTGTGGTGCTAAAAAACAATGAAAATGGTTATTACATGGTTATTATAATTATTACATGGTTATTATAATTAATAACAATGTAATAACAATGTGTAACTACAAGTACCTCCACAAAGTCATTACACTGTAGGTGCTTTAGTTTATTAGCATTAAACTGTTCTTATTTAAACACAGTATTATATAAAATCTATTATAATGTGAATTATTTGTCTTGCTAAAGTGCATACTTGACAAAATAAAGAGGTTTAATCATGTCAGAAAATAAGAGCTACTGTATGTTTCTCAGTTAACCTAAAAAAAGAGTTTTTTTTAGTTTATTAGCAGAATATTTCTTAAGTACACAGTATTATATAAAAATCCAATTTTTATAAAGTGCATTATGTGTCCTGCTAAAGTGCATAAAATTTGACAAGATATAGATATTTAATCAAGAGTCACAGTACTTTACTCAACTCACATAAAAAAGATAGTCAAAGTTATCACTTAACGACCTATAATGTTGTTTTCCTTCAGTTTTCATGTGTGAATTCCATGCACAACGACAACCTCCAAAAAACAACTTTTCTCTACAGGCAATTATCACAAGTGTGTCGAAAAGAACATTACCGGTAATTATGGCAGGCAATAACTGTAATGATCAGAGTGGGACCATTAGAATGCAGAGGAGCAATTAGAAGTTAATCAACTAAAAGGTGGTGAATAATTATAATAGCAATCGAGAGGTTCCTCCTGGACGATATGCCCCGCTCTGTTTCTAAAATGCTGCTGCAACGTTTGCCAAGAACGCATCACCACCACAGCTGATTCCAAGCTCAATTTTAATTTTAAAGCCGTTTATGTGCTTTTCTGCTCGCAGCTGAGCTTAATGTCCCTGATTCGCTCTCAAATGAATTGCAGGGGATATTTACAACTGAACCGCAAGCTACATCTACTTGTCTTTGTGTTTTCCCAGCCCTGCAGAGGATGGCCATACAGTAATTGCCATGCATTTGAGATGATACGGGTTGTTTGTTTGGAAGTGGGTCTATGTGTGTGCGTGTGTGTTTGTATAGCAAAGTGGAGTTTGTTTGTGTCATATATCTCCAATGAGACTGAACCATAGGCTGCTGAAACTCATACACGCGTGTACATCCACGCACACGGTACTAATGGTCTGTCTGACAGAGGTAATAACTTGTTGTGTTTAATTGCACTTTGTGTATGAGGTAAAGAATTGACTAATTAAGAAGAAGTAATCAGTGCAGCGGCACTAGGAAAAGCCCATCAATAATTAAACCAGGGAATGCATCAGTGTTCAGTGAAATTAAACAAGAGAGAGTGTGTAAACAAATGCAAAAGAGATAATAAGGGCCAAAACTAGGCAATGCAAGTGTGTGAATGCAAACACAGCTATGCATTGTGCTTCAAAATGTGTGGCAAATCTATAAAAGAGCATGTTCAAATGCATTCCCAGGTGTTTTGTGTATGTGTAAATTATTGTCATGCCAGTCCAAAGTTTGAAGAGCATCCTGCTAAGTAAGTTAGTTAAAGGGATAGTTCACCCAAAAATGAAAATGTGATGTTTATCTGCTTACCCCCAGGGCAAGATGTAGGTGACTTTGTTTCTTCAGTAGAACACAAATGGTGATTTTTAACTCCAACCGTTGCGGTCTGTCAGTCGTATAATGCATGGCAATGGGAACTTCGTCTATAAGAGTAAAAAAAAACAGGACATCAATGTGTCGTCACGAGCTGCAGGGTTTCATTTGGATTTGTCTGTGCATGTTTTTTTTTTGACTCTTATAGATTGAGTTCCCATTGACATGCATTATATGCTTCAGGAAGCTTCGGAGCGTTACGAATCTTTTGTGTCGAATCAGCGGTTCGGAGCACCAAAGTCATGTGATTTCAGCAGTTTGGCGGTTTGACACGCGATCCGAATCATGATTCGATATGCTGATTCATAACGGTCCGAAGCTTAATGAAGCAGTGTTTTGAAATCGGCCATCACTATAATAAGTTATTTTGTTTTTTTGGCGCACCAAAAATATTCTCGTCGCTTTATAATATTAATATTGAACCACTGTACTCACATGAACTGATTTAAATATGTTTTTAGTACATTAATGGATCTTGAGAGAGGAAATGTCATTGCTGGCTATGGAGGCCTCACTGAGCCATCGGATTTTAACAAAAATATCTTAATTTGTGTTCCGAAGATTAATGAAGGTCTTACGGGTGTGGAACGGCATGAGGGTGAGTAATAAATGACATTATTTTCATTTTTAGGTGAACTAACCCTTTAAGGTAAACTAGCTAGAAATCTATACACATATGGAAAAGACAGTTGTAAAGAAAAATCTACTCATGAGCCTCATAATCTTGAATCAAAATAACTTCCCCTCCCTCTTGCAGCGTCATCTTTTCTCTTTTCTGATGACGTTTACTGGCGTGAGGGCGGGACAACCTGTCACTCACATGAGATCCACCAATAGTAAACCACAACCATCCAATCAATTCTCCATTGACAAAATCAAGTCCCGCCCTACATTTGTTCTTGTTCCAGAAGCTGTTTCACTTGGATATACATCACAAAAGGAAAGAAAAGACTAGCACAACTTCTGTTTCTGGCCGACTTTAAACTTTTGCGCTATTTCTGGGTCACCAATTAAATGTGACATTGACCATGTGAATGTCTTTGTACAAAAGGTCAAATTTTATTGCTTTTTTGTTGCTCCTGTCATTATAGCAAACAGGGGACAATCCAAATTAAAATTTCACTTAAATTGTTATGCTTATATAAAATACAATTTGCATTTTGCAATGAAAAATATGTATGAAATTGGAAACAAAACAAAACAAAAAAATATTAAAAAATAGAAGCATTCTCTCTAGCAAGACTTGTGGACCCCGCTGTATGCTGTGCTCAACAGCATTCGCATTTGCCTACATGCTTGTGTAGAGTCTGGCCTAAGACTGACATCACAGCAATAAAGTCTGGAGCGTGTGTGTGCGGCTATAACCCAGAAGGCCATCTCACCTGTGATCTCTTGTCATTGAGTGTCCGTTTTCCACCCACTGATCAATGCTAATTGTCATTTGAGCGTTTATTCTCTGCTGTTAACGCACCCTCCCCTTCCTCTTGGCCCCTCCAATTTGTGAGGTCCTGTTAAAAGTAGTTTATAGGTCCGTTTGGCTGGGGAACCTGGAGGGCAGGAGCTTAATGAATCTGTCACGGGCCGCTTTGACTGACACGACAGGGTAAGTGATACATGCGATTGCGATTGACTCCCTAATTACTGCAGCGGTGATGTCTAGAAGGACGTCAGGGCCAGAGGTTAATAGTGCTGGACAGCTCTCTCTCTCTTTCTCTCTCTCTCTAGCTCTTTTCCCCTCTATCTCTTTCTCTCCTGCACCAGATTGCTGTCGATAGCAGCCGTGGCGCCTGTCAAGGCCACGGTTCAGACCTGATCAATCAGAACGCAACTGGCCTGTTTGACTCCCAGTGACTGACAGCTGGCTCTATTGCCATTTTATTTCCTTTACTTAGACACTGTAAATAGTTTGATTAGCTTAGTCAAATTCAATAAGCTAGCTGCAATAAATCCTTTTGTTTGGCCGGTAAACATTTACCTCCCGTGTAATTTAAGAACAGCTTTGAATAATCACTTTGCCTCAACCCCTTAACTACTTTTCAGCTCATATGTTTTTTAAAACAGAATAAGGGCCTATTCACACCAAGAATGATAACTATAAAGATAAATATAATGACAACTATTGTTCATACTATATCGACGCACCGTTTTGTCGTCTGCCACTTTAAATGCTCGAGCTAATTGAGTGGATTCTGATTGGCTGTCATTGTTTTTATCATTCATCAGCTGTAAAAAATCATTTTGAAAGTGATTTCAATGATATCGTTCCTCTGTGTCATTATCGCAATAGCTGTGGTGTGGACTTATTCTTGTACAATTATAACAATTATTTAGACTTTATAGTTATAGTTATTTTTGTAGTTATTGGTCACAGGCTTTAACATTCCTCATAACAAGCTTTATTTTTTTCTTTATTTTAGTAGTAATACAAACCTATACTTTTACATAATGGTGGTGTATTTTTATGGCAGCATCATTTTATGGTTTTCCTTATCGGAAATTTCCCTGCCTATCGGAAATTTCCTACCTCCCACTTCTGAAGTTGTGATTACGAGCTCATCCCATTCGAGTGCTTTGTTTTTGGAATGAACAGGAATCATGGAGGACACCAGGTTTATTCTTGCCTATTTATTCTGAAAATCGTATAAAAGCCAAAACGATATTTAGCGTCCCATTCATTTACAACCATACTGTGGTTCACTGTGCTATCTAGATTTTGAAATCACTATCTGGATATAGAAATTTTGGTTAAATACATCCTATTTTCGCTCTGTATAAAACATACAATATGCTTTCAATGGTTATTCATATATGTAAATATACACTACTTTAATGAGAAGACAAGGCAATGTAGCTGTTGTGAAAAAAAAGAATAGCAGTCACAGCAGCAATCGTTTTCCCCTCCGCCATGTTTATATGGCCTGCCCAACTCGGGAACTTGGATATCAAAATTATCTCTCAGTTTCCCATTGGTAAATATGACTTGAGATGGCATTCATGTCCAACTCTTAACTAGGAAACTCGTATTTAAGGTAATTCCGATAGAATGTGAAGAAAACATAATATACATGAGGAATGAAATTTTGGTCTAATGAGTTTTCGTTGGGTGAGGCTACCAAGCCTGACACAGCAGAAATACAAAACCAAACCACCAACAAAATTTAGTGATGGATGCGGCTAATTATGACTTGATTATAAGCTGTGTATTACAGTTTTTTGAAGTAGTTTCCCCAACACACAGCACAAGTAAAATCTTTAAAAAAAGAAAAAAGAAAAAAAAAAAGGGGGCCTGTGGTGGTTCATATAGCTTAGGGTATTTGTTTGGAACTGAAGTGGTCAACATGGAGCTGAAGTAAATAAAATGATAAGCTATTAAGCTGTAATATGCTCAGGTTTATTAAATGCAGGAACACAATACTGTTTCATTACCTTTTTCTTAGCCATATTTCTTTTTTATGAGTTTGCTGTTGGTCTAACTGCCGTTTGATAAATCTATGTGTCAGCGATGCGGTTGAGGACATGTGCACCTCATCGTAGTTTAGTTAATCATAGAAAGAGCTCACCCTGGGATCAACATGAATGGGACGTTCCGTCTAAAGTTATCGCTCTTGAAGTGGACATGTCATCTTCAGTCAGAATAGAGGACAGAGGATGAAGGAGGACAAATGCAATCAAAATTTGAGGGTGATGACTCAGTAATTTAATGATAGATCAAATTATATTAATATCAAACTATCACTAATATGACTTACTGTCTTATTAGTGGTGTTTGCAATACTATAATATACATCTATACTATAATATCTACTACAACAACTAATAGTTTTGAAAAACGTCTTTAGTATTAAACTACATAATTCGTTCTGCACTGCTCAAAAAAACAAATGGAAGTTTTATTTTGAATGAAATATTTTCCCAGTGTTAAATCATTACATAAACATTTGAAATGTCCAATGTAGAATCTACATATTTATTTTGATAATTTTATTGTCCTGAATAATCCAGTGAACTCTTGAAAAACAAAATTTTCTGTTGGACTTTAAGCCATCTAAGATTAGATCAGTGTATACGGTTCTAAGTAGGCCATACTAACATGCTGCAAGACAGGGAGCTGATATACTTTTACTTGTGAATACCACAGAGGAAGACAAATAATTAAGCAAATTTTCCTGATCCTCAACGTTACAGTTTTTCAATAGCCTGAGGCAGCAAAATGCGATTAGCAAAAGCGGGTTAGAACCCTAAAAGAGAAGAAAATGCTGGTGTTATAATTGAACAAACATGGATGCCCCAGATAATGTCTGCCAGGCACTGTCATAAGGGAAATCGCAATGAAGGAAACAAGATGTTAATATGCCACAAAACATCTAACAACTGATGTGAAAATGTCTAGAAACAACTGATCTAAAGTTAGGCCTCAAAATCAGGACAGAACCTGATTATAAACTACAGTAGTAGCACAACCTGTTTATTCAATAAGTAATCAATAAGGGAACTATGATTAAAGGGAATGTTCCAAAATTAAAATGCCACCATTTACTCACCCTCATGTTGCTTTTATGACTTTCTTTCCTCTGTGGAAAACAAAGGAAGCATTCTGAAGAGTATTAATGCTGCTCTCTTCTATACAGTGAAAGTGGATGGAGACCATCATAAAGCCTCATTAAAATAGTCCATGACTAGTGTGCTAAATTCCACATTTTATATTTAAGTCATCATCCATTTTCAGTTTTGGTAAACCCATAAAACAGCAATAATATCAAACATTTAACATTAAACAACCTCTGATTCACTGTTTAGGCTTAAGGCCCTTTCACATCAAGAACGATAGATCTATAACGATATCTATATTAAAGCCCACACCAACTCACAATAACATTCTGTTTATTATAAGCGAATAGGCTACTGCAGTTTTGTCGTCTGCTACTTTAAATGCTCGAGGTCTTTAAATCGTTAGGATTCTGATTGGTTGTCAATGAGTTTATCATTCATCAGCTGGAGAAAATCATTCTGAAAGTGATAACTATGTTGTTCATTTGTCTGTGCGTTATCGTAGTTGTGGTGTGGACTCAGCTTTTAAATTTAGAACAATTACATCTTTATCGTTATTATTATAGTTATTGTCCTATTAAGTTATTCTATTAAGTTACTAGTAAGTTTGTAAGCAAGACATCAATGTTTTGTATGTCACAATGTTCCTAACTTACCGTGACGTTAACAAGCTAGAGTAACGTTTAACAAGCGTAACAAAACACTACATCTCTGTGTTTTTCATCACTTTTACATGTTTTTCAGCAGTTTTTCAACACATTCTGTTCTCTTCTCTCATGTAGCATTGGGAACACGTTTTAGGCCCTGTTTACACCTGGTATTAAGATGCGTTTTGGTCGATCAGATCACAAGTAGACGAGGGAGACACATACCCGTTTACACCTGGTATTTTAATCCATCTCTTTGGTCCACTTTGAACCACTTCTGTCCTGATTTCTTCGAGGGGAGGGTCTATGGGCGGGTGAATGTATGGGCTTTTTCAGATCTTTCAAAATAATGGACAAAATAAGCTTGCGCACTTGACATACATATGAACGCGCCCGGAGACGATGGAAAAACATAGCATCAGCATTAGCTTTTGTTTCTGCTCTGACAGCCACAAGACCATGCTGAACACGGTGAGTTAGTGTTAGAAATCAGGAATGCTGAGAGAACATTGTGCTTGGTACATTTTTCATCTTCAAACCAAACTTGGGTCTTCAGCCGATAAAGTTTAATTCCCATCTGGCTAGCGCACTTCCCATATTGTTTACACATTAGATTAGTAGGAGAGTAGGCTGTCTTTTGCAGCTGTTTGAATGCATTTGACCACATGAGCATCTACACGCAATCCGGTCGAATGTGTTTTCGACTACCTTTGGGAGTGGTCGAAGGTGGACAAGCTCAAAATGTTTTAGACTCTGTTTACGCCTGTATTTAGCATCATCCACTTGTGATCCGATTGACCAAAATGAATCTTAATACCAGTTGTAAACAGGGCCTTAGTGAATCAAGAAAGAGTCAAGAAAGATTCGTTTATCGCTTCTGTCATGCAACAAAGACACGAGACTTGAGATAATGAGATTAAAGATGAAGTCAAGTTATTTAATCTTCCCACTGTGTATACGGTTGAAGTTACTCGCAACACATCTGGTAGGAGAGCTTATTTTATGTATGCATAGCAAACATTAATCAGCATTCGCATTTTGACTTCAGAAGAAACCCTTTGGGTGAACACAAACAATGTGATTCGAATCATTCATGAATGACCCACCACTATGGTTCATGTAAATTAATGATTGACTAATCAAATAAATGATTCACCTATCCAATCATAAAAAAAAAAAAAAAAAAAAAATCACTGATTAATTTTAACTCCAGCAGACTTTTCTTACTTTAGATAAATGTTGTCATTTGTCACTAATTTTAACTTAAAAATAAATTAAAGTTTTCTAGTTTTTTTTTGGTTCAATACTGTAAAATAAATACAATACAATTTTATGATGTTATCATAATTTGTTGCTCTTGTACCAGTTAAATACTTCAAATGCAGTTTCAAAGTAGATTCCCTAGCACTGATAGATATTTTGCTCTATTCCGACTCAGAAAGAGAGAGAGAGAGAGAGAGAGAGAGAGAGAGAAAGTAAGACCAGCTTGCTGTTAGGGGTGCTGATTTATTAGACGCTATGAGTTGCCAGATCCATGACCCCTAGACAGCGTGCCGCCTGCTGGCCCCTGGCTGCCCCTCCCTGACTAAAGCTCCTGGCTGCCCATCACTCGTAGGGATATGAGTTGCAACGGCAACTGGGGGCCCTTGTCCTTGGGTTTATAGGCTCGGAGTTGTCAAAAGGAGCCGGCTATAGTAAGCCTCCAAAATCAATTTCAATCAGCATGGAGCGTAATATTATCAAATGTCAAGTGCGACCAGGTTCTGTGCTTTGAAAATTATCCTTGACAGCCTTTTTGTGACTTAATTAAGTGCACAAAAAGAAAAAAAGAAGGTTGTGGGGGGTGGGGAGAGGGTGAAAAAATCAAAATATCTCAATCGCCTCGTTTTTTGAGCTTGACTGGTCGTATTGACATCTTGCAGAATGATTGCCTCTGTGGGGAATGTACATAGAGAAACGAAAGGGGCGGAAGGGGGAGGGGGTGGTTTATTGATGGGGTCTTCATTGGCCCTGGCTTTTTCTGATATTGAAATGATTCCCATCCAAATAAATCATGTTTCGATTTGTTTGTAATTGCAGCCAATCGATAGTGGCCCCAGGACAGACACTTGGGGAACACCGTTATCCAACCACAAGGGATTTGATGTCCAGAGAGGTTTGGGAAGAGACCTAGTGGATCTTTAAAAAGAATAAAAGCCCCTGATTTCTTCAATAACTAAGCCGAGACATGTTTTACATACATTGATGAGGGAAACACATCAGAACAAAAGGTGAAG
Organism: Ctenopharyngodon idella; assembly: GCF_019924925.1. NCBI lineage: Eukaryota > Metazoa > Chordata > Actinopteri > Cypriniformes > Xenocyprididae > Ctenopharyngodon > Ctenopharyngodon idella. Next base: position 27,835,768 of record NC_067229.1, on the reverse strand, counting down.
GGAAATGTAAAGTGAGTTGTACAAGCTGTCGGGTCAGTCTAGTAAAATGCACATAAGCGTGACAGAACCAATGACAGACCTGCATGTCCATGAAGAACTGCCAAGTGCAGTAATTGACTCAGTGGCTGTCACACGTTGTTACGCTGTTATACGTGAGCGTGAGAAGTGTCAGATACAGTCGGTGGCTGAAAGGTTAAATAGGTAGTTACATAGGTTGCGCTTGGCAAACACACAGCAGACATTTCTGCATAGAATAACAGACCCATTCTTTCCCCCAAAGGACTCAGTTGTCCTTTAAAGATTCTGTCCTATACTTTCAGTAATAGTAGTTGTGGCAATACGCATGCTATTCAACAGAATCAATAAATTAGTCTACTTTTAATAAAATCACATTTTGGAGAAAGTTCTTTTAAATGATGGAGAACCTGTTTTGATAATCTGCCAAAGCTAGTTATGATTTAAAGCTGCAATGTAACGGAAATAGCGTAAGACCATTTTTTTTTTTTTTTGTATTGTGACATATATCCAAGTGAAACAGATTATAGAAAAGAATGAAAATGTAGGGGGGTCTTGGTTTAAATTCATAATAAATTACACAATGTATGAGAACTACAGGTCAAAAACGGTTTAATGTTAGCACTGCTGAGGTGAAATATGGATTATTCTACATGCAGACAAATCGATCACTTCCTTTGTACTACAAAAGCTGGTGGTTATGAATATGATCATAGATTTTCCCCATTAAAATTACTTGAAGTGACTTGAAATATGGTCATCCAATAAAAAATGTTAACAATTATTAATTGAGTGAAAGCTATCTAGATTTAGATCCAAATAAAGATGATTACTAGTGCTCTCTGGAGATAGCTTTGCCAATCTAAAATAGCATCATTAATTTGCATGGTTAAGATGAAGTTATATCTGCAGAGCTTTGTATTACATTTGATAAACAGAGAATTAAACTGCAAATAAATAGTAATCTTTGCAAATAAAGCAGTCAACAAATGAAAAAAAAAAAAAAATCAATATACTGTTAAAAATGAGATGTGAGGTTTCTTGGGCAATTTGTTTTCCCTTGCACACCCGCTTTTAAATAAACACAAAACAATGAGAGTCTAAAAATAAAAGTTTATGTCCAGAGTGTGGTTTACATTACTGCACATAAAATTACAAAGACAAGCTTATCCTTGACAATAAGACTAGTGATCAACACATTATGACTACTTAAGATCAATTATTACTGACCATTAGCGTGAGAGTGATTATTTCTTGTGGTCTGAATGTCTGAGTATGTTTTGAATGGAATACTGGTTTGCTACTTACAGCATATTAGTTTTAAAACACATCATTCAACACAATTTATTTCAAACAGTAATATGCTACATAATACCAGAATGTTTAATTGAACAATTGGCATCAAGTTATTTGTGTAAAGAAGTCTTTTCATTCATTTAAAGGGCTCCTGTTATGCTATTTTCCATTTTCAACTCTCTTTAGTATGTATTTTTGCTGTTTGAGTATGAGAAAGGTTTGCAAAGTTACAAAGCATAGGAAGTTATTTTCTATATCAGTGTGTACTGTTTCTGAACTTCCTGAAATGTCTTGATTGTAGTCTTGAGTTTTTTTCCGGGATCAAACACATCACAATATCCCCAGTGGTGGTTCTAGACCACAGTAACTGGGTGATCTCAACAACTTTGCAAAGTGTATTTCAAGTCAAATGTCTCAATGTGAACTCAAACATTTCTATAATATGTATTAATATCACATTATAGTCAAGGATTGAGTCATACGCCATTTAATGTGCCTTTCAGCAAAGAAAGCTCCTGGGTTATCTTTCCTGTAGCAATTTTCCTGATAACGGCGTCTGGTACATTACTATTTCCAACAGCAAACGATGTGCCCATGCACATAAACTATACAGCTTTCTTATTCTATCAACAATTAAAAGTAACGATAACCTTATTTCTACATATTTTCACCCTTAATATAGATTCAAACGCTGAAATTATGGACTTTTATTTTTTATTTTTTACTTTATTGGCGCACACTTTGTAAAGTTGTTGATATTTCATCTAAATTTTAAGAGGAGACAAATGTGAGAGCTCCAGAGTGTTACAAGTGTTAAACCCTTGGAGGAAGAAAAATCTGAGCACAGTGTACAATGTTTCTGAGATCTCTTCTGAAACTTCAGAGAAGACAAGAGTGAGAGCTCCAGAGTCTCTAGCTGAGGAGAAAAGTCTGAGCACAGTGTGTGGTGTTATAGAGATCTCTTCTAAAAGAGACCATTGTGAGACTGTTAGAGTTTTTGTCTCAGGAGAAAAGTGTGAGAAGCAGGAGACTCAAGCAAAAGTCTCCATTTGATGTTAATGTAACCTCATTTATATCAAGCAGAAACATTTGAGATGTTAAAGTTTATTTTTTTTTTCTCCCCTTTGGGTAGCTTCTATCTCATTCATCCACATTTCAATAAAGCACAATAAATGCATTCTCATATTTGAAGTTTACTGTAGACAGTGTTTTGTTGCACAATGATGTAACAGAGGAAATCATAACCTATATTTACATGCATGCAAAATGGGTTGTACAAGACAAACTTTGAAATGTTAAACGAAGAAAAATAGGTTATGCAACAACCATGAAGCACCAGTATTTACAATATTAGTAAAAATGTTTCTCCTATAATAAGATTGAAGACATCTGGGGCTTGTTGCAAAAACTTCTTAGTCTTAAAAGTTAGTCATCTATTTTTTTTTTTTTCCTTCAAGCCTGGCAACAACTTTTTAAAGTCAGTTACATAAAAAGGTATCTGTTTAACTTGAATTGGAAAAGTAAGACTGATTGCCCTTTGGTTAACTGTTACTTCACGAGTTTACACGTACATGAAATCAAAATAAAGTAATTCGTATAGTAATTTATGCGTATTTGGTGTGCTGTCCAAGGGAGGGCTCCGAGCTCGGAATTTGGCTCGAACCCAGAGTACTCCCCCTCCTTAACTGGGATAGAAACCAGCCAAGAGTGAGGTGATGGGGATGCTGTGAAACTTGTCACGGGATAGAGGTGAGAGACGGCTTTATATACCGGCTTCCTCTTGCACTGATTGGTTGATTACCTGAACGCATGCCTCCCGAATTTTGTTAAATAAAACTTCATTTAGACAAACTAATTCTTAAGTTAGTTGCATTATGCTAAGTTAATGCATCTGGCACCAGAAGACAAAAGCTGATACTTAAATGAGATTTATAAGAGAATAATTAGTATCCTGAGCTTAGAGAAAGCTCTGTCAGAACCATATCCTTGTGGACAGCACATCAACATTGAGGCACAGAAGCACCTCAGACAGCACAAGTTTAAGTCCCAACCTCTCCCATTGTTTCCTGTCTCTCATCATACGGTCTTGTCCATTAAAGATGAAAAAAAAAAAAAAAAAAAAACCCTATGTCATCAAATAAAAAAAAAAAGCAAAAAGTTTTTGTATTGAAAGAGATTACAGCAAGACAATAAAGAGATCTCTTGTTTCTTATTTTGGACTCCATTCTCTCAGAACTTTCTCATGTCTCAGTTGTGTCTACTTTTATTTCTCCTAAGGCATTTTAGGAGAAACATCTGAGTCACTGTTGGTACTACAATGAGAGATATATGAGAATCACAACTAAGTCTCACAAGCCTAGAAAGAGCAACCTCTGAGCAATAAAATATTCCTATAATGGAGTCTTGAAAGAGACTGTAACAAGACAGTTGTCACGATCACTGTCTGTTCCTGTCAGTTCCTGGACTCCACTTCCCATAATCCTCCCTTCCAATCACATGCACCAATCACCAATTGCCACACACACCTGCAGATCATTACCTGGACTATTTAAGACACACACACACACACACACCCTTTGCGAAGTCTTGATTTGCCCCGGTGATCAACTCTGAGCGTTTTCTTGTGGACTGTTTACCCTGTTACCGTTGGATTGTTTATTCGTTGTGATTCTCTGCTGCCTGCCCTGAACCTTGCCTGTGTACTGGACTGTGATTGTTTGCTGCCTGCCCTGATCTCCGCCTGTGACCCGATACAGTTTGTCTGCTGCCTGCCTCGACCATTGCCTGTCCCGTTTATGTCTTTGCCTTTGCCCCTGTCTGCCTTGGTGACTATTCTCAATAAAGCTGCAAATGGATCCCCGCTCTGCCGTCCCATCATTACAGAAGACTTCGCCATCAAACGATCCAGCAGCTTCTACGAGCGCTTCCAGCCCCAGCATGGACCCAGCAATACGTCTCGTCCGCCTTCGGCAAGGTAATTCTACACTCGAGGACCACATTCAGAAGTTTCTAGACATTGCCTATTTATCTGACCTGCCTGACTGTGCCCTCATTGACTTCTTTGGCTATGGATTAAACGAACCATTGAAGGACTACTTACTTATTAATGGTCCCCGAGGGTCGTTCGTGGAATTTCTGGACTTTGCTCTGCTTACTGTTGGTTCACTGTTTACTGTGGGTGTCGCGGAGGAACGCGACACCTCGTTCCCCCATGTAATGGCTGCCTCTAAAGAGAGCATTCACAAAATGGCGGCCACAACATCATCACATCATGTCTCTGCTGATCTTCCAGAGCCAAGTCAAGTCTCCGTTGATCTTCTAGAATTACATCACGTCTCTGGATCTGTTTGGGAGCGGAGTGGGTTGCGTTCCAGTGTGGCTGATCCACCGCTGACTTCAGCACGAGCGGCTGGCATTCCTAAGCCTCCGCCGGCCGCTTCGCACTCAAGCCCGCTGGCCGCTACGCCCTCAAGCTCGCCGGTTGCGACGCACTCAAGCTCGCCGGTTGCCACGCACTCAAGCTCGCCGGTTGCCACGCACTCAAGCTCGCCGGTTGCCACGCACTCAAGCTCGCCGGTTGCCACGCACTCAAGCTCGCCGGTTGCCACGCACTCAAGCTCGCCGGTTGCCACGCACTCAAATTCTCTGGATGCTATGGACAAGATGGCCGCTTTGCCAGTGCCCACGGGCAAGATGGCCGCCCCGCCAGTGTCTGGGAACATAGGGGTCGTTCCAGCCAGTGAGTCCACTCCAGAACCAGCTCCAGTCCGCGAGTCCGCTCCAACCCGTGAGCCCGCTGCAGCGCCCTCAGAGGAGGTAGGCATAGAGCCACCGCCTCAACCATGTAAACGGAGGAGGAGGAGGAAGAAGGCTTCCTCCATCCCTCAAGGCCCGGAGGCCTTCCCAGAGCCCGCTGTAGGCCCGGAGGCCGTCCCAGAGCCCGCTGTAGGCCCGGAGGCCGTCCCAGAGCCCGTTGTAAGCCCGGAGGCCGTCCCAGAGCGGTCCGCTGCCGTCCCAGAGCAGCCCGCTCTTCCTGATACGGCCACGGAGGCCGTCGCCGAGCTCCTCGCCCTGCCGGCGCCACCCGAGCTCCTCGCCCTGCCGGCGCCACCCGAGCTCCTTACCCACGAAACCGCCACGGCCTCCGTTGAATTCCCCAAGAACTTTTTGGGGGGGGGCCATATACCTGAGGGTGGGGAGCTTGTGGGTGGGGACCCTGCACGGCCGCGATCATCAGCGGCCTCCGAATTGCTTGAGCTTGCGGGTGGGGACCTTACACGCCCACGGTCTTCAACCGCCTGTGAACTGCTGTGGCCGGCTACGGACCCTGACCTGCCGTGGTTGCCCAAGCCACCTGACCCGCCGTGGTTGCCCAAGCCACCTGACCCGCCGTGGGTGCCCAAGCCACCTGACCCGCCGTGGTTGCCCAAGCCACCTGACCCGCCGTGGCTGCCCGTGGCACCTGACCCGCCGTGGCTGCCCGTGGCACCTGACCCGCCGTGGCTGCCCGTGGCACCTGACCCGCCGTGGCTGCCCGTGGCACCTGACCCGCCGTGGCTGCCCGTGGCACCTGACCCGCCGTGGCTGCCCGTGGCACCTGACCCGCCGTGGCTGCCCGTGGCACCTGACCCGCCGTGGCTGCCCGTGGCACCTGACCCGCCGTGGCTGCCCGTGGCACCTGACCCGCCGTGGCTGCCCGTGGCACCTGACCCCCCGTGGCTGCCCGAGTTCCTGGACCTGCATTGGAGACCCCGTTCCCGTCTGCCAACAGGTCTCCAATGTACCCACCCCCCCTCCCTATCTGTGCCATTTACGCCGCGAGGACGCGCCTTCCGGAAGGGGGGCGTTATGTCACGATCACTGTCTGTTCCTGTCAGTTCCTGGACTCCACTTCCCATAATCCTCCCTTCCAATCACATGCACCAATCACCAATTGCCACACACACCTGCAGATCATTACCTGGACTATTTAAGACACACACACACACACACACACCCTTTGCGAAGTCTTGATTTGCCCCGGTGATCAACTCTGAGCGTTTTCTTGTGGACTGTTTACCCTGTTACCGTTGGATTGTTTATTCGTTGTGATTCTCTGCTGCCTGCCCTGAACCTTGCCTGTGTACTGGACTGTGATTGTTTGCTGCCTGCCCTGATCTCCGCCTGTGACCCGATACAGTTTGTCTGCTGCCTGCCTCGACCATTGCCTGTCCCGTTTATGTCTTTGCCTTTGCCCCTGTCTGCCTTGGTGACTATTCTCAATAAAGCTGCAAATGGATCCCCGCTCTGCCGTCCCATCATTACAACAGTAAAGAGATGTTCTATGTTTCTTCCACCACATTCTCAGTTTTAACTCCTTTTCTCTCAGATATTTCTCATGTCTCAATTGTGTCTACTCTTATTTCTAAAGGATTTTAGGAGAAACATCTGAAACATTGCTGATCCTGAAATGAGAGACATATGAGAATCACAACTAAGTCTCACAAGCTTAGAAACAGCAACCTCTAGGGTTAGGGTTAGGGTGTGGTTGGATATTCTAGCTCCACCAATTAGGGCCTAAGTAATTACATTCGCTCCTCCTCACTGGATGTCCAGCGAGGAGTTAGACGTAAGCTCCACCCATTTGCTCTGCAGTGAGCAGCCTCTCGTAAAGTTATACACAACACAACTTGTATAAAAAGAGCTTATTTTATGTAATTGCGTAGCTACCATTATACAGTAGGTTGCGTTCTACAACTCTTGCATTGCGTTGCGTTGACGAATCATTAATGAATGGCCATCACTACGTGTTACTATGTGACATTTCCCAAACACGCTCGAAAGTGCTTGACCAATCACAACACACTGGTCTAGCTGACAAAAACAGAGCACAGTGAGCTTTTCGGAAGGAGGAGCTTCATAGAAACTAAACAAAGCGTTACTGACAGACTGGGAAGAGAGGTGCTGCAACATTGTCAAATAGCCTATGTGAAAAATAATGTTTTTTGAATTTTCAAGCATGAAAACCTTTTCTAGTAGACCCCCAAAACAAAATCAAGACTTTGAAAATGGGCATAATAGGTCCCCTTTAACCCTGGAAATTGGAGGGTCAAGTGGAATACATTGCATTGCAAATGTGCAAAGTATACATACTTTTACAAAAACTAAGAGTAGGATGATAGTATGCTAAGATAACAGAGATTCTAAGATAACAATTCTAAGATAACAGAGATCCAACAGTGTGTTACGGTTAGGCAGTATGTTTCCTGCACTTTGGTCTTGAGGAAGATCTTGAGTGTCTGTTCGTATTTGCACGTATACTGTGTGTATGTGTGTGTGTGTGTGTGTGTGTGTGTGTGATGACAGAGTGATAGTCTTTGTGTTTGTGTGTATCTTTGCCCCACACCCAGGGGTGCTCTGTGTAAATAAGCATGCTCGCTTTCCCAGAGGCAAACCAAAACACACATATATCACCCGCTGCTTTAGGTCATCTCCAGAGAGCGAGTTTACAGTTGCCCTGCTCGCCCACAGCCATCATTTACTGAGTCCTGTTCCGAGTGTGTTTCGGACGTGTAACATAGCCGGGCTGTCACACACATATACAATGAAAAGACAAACCTGTAGCCAGGAGTGTGATGTGTTCAGATAGCTATGGAGAGATTTATTTGTTGTACATTTTTGTTACGCATTTCAGGCGGCAGGATGATGTCAGTGCTTCTGCGACTGTCTTTGCTGCAAGTTTATTTCGCTCAACATCTTTTCTGTGGGAGGAATTTTCTTTATGACTTTTAAGCATTGACTCTCTATTAGATCGCTAAAAACCTAAAGGCTCAAATGGCATTAACTCTGTTCCAAAACCTGGTGAGCTGCCTGACTGTCTGTCAATGTAGGCACACATAAAGAGAACCTCATAAGTGATCGACTTAGAGCTGTCTACATTGGCACAGTGTCAATCACAATTAGTTCCAAAAGATTTTGATGTTAGGATGTTGCTAAGCAAATGACACTATTAATATGCATAAAAGTACATAGCACACACAAATTGTAAATTGACTTTATGTTAGCATGTTGCTAAGCCAATGATGCAATACTCTAATGAGCATAAAAATACATACCACACAAATACTTGGTAAGAAAAAACAAAAAAAAAACATTGGCGTTAGCATGTTTCTAAGCAGATGAAACAATAAGCATAAACATGTAGTCCATGAAAATTCAGTAATTTATCTTTATATTTAGCTTTAAGTTGCTAAGTTAATGATTCAATATTCTAATAAGCATAAAAATACTCAGCACACAAAATACTGGGTAAAATAGAATTGGCGTTAGCATGTTTCTAAGCTAATGAAGCAATACATAAGAATACATAGCACAGTAAATTGGGTAAATTTTCTTGTTAGCATGTTATGAAACTAATGATGCAATACTCTAATAAGCATAAAAATAAATAGCACACACAAATACCGTGTAAAATAGCCTTAGTGTTAGCATGTTTCAAGCTAAACAATAATAAGCTTAAAATACTTAGCACATGAATATCCTATTGTCCTTATGTAGGGATGTTGCTAAGCTAACCACACCATAAAAATAGTCTTGTCTTTTTCATGTTTCTAAGCTAATGATACAATATTCATAAAAATACATAGCACTCACAAATTGTAAATGGTCTTAATCTTAGCATGTTACGCTAATTACGCAATAGTTAATACCAAAGAATATGTAGAATATATAATATACAGAAAGACGATGCACTCGTATATTATGAATGGGAGAAAGTGCAACACGCAATATGGCGGAATAAGTCCCGCGTTCTAAATAAGAGCCAATCGGCAATTGGTAAATTCATCGCATCACTACAGCTGCCGTTAGATGCTCCGGTTGCTATAGAAACAGTCAGATATGCGCTTCTTATAGAGACGCGTGCTTAGGATGCGCATTAGCTTAATCCAGGCTAAAAAAATGCCGTTTTTTTTTTCATGATTTGAGCGTTTAGAAACAAAATTTACGAGACAGTTGTTGTCAGATGTTATTGGTGATTTCAAATAAGAAATTTAATCGAAAGCTTGGCAAACAGCTTTGGAGAATTTTATGTTTCCCCATTCAAAGAAATAGGAGCTGCACTTGCATGCCTGAGAGGAGTTACATAAAAATACACAGCACACATAAATATTGAAAAAAAAAAATCCATTTTGAAATTAGATGGAACTATTTTTATGAATACTTTTCAATGAGTGAACTGTAATCCGTCTGCTCAGGGAAAATAAATCCAAGATGGCATTCTATAATTCTAACATTCTATCCAATGCAATCTATCATTCATTAATTTGTGAAGGATGCTTATGATAGAATTTGTTCAAAACATGGTATCTTTAAAGGTAGCATCATTTTGTTACCTATACTGTTTGGAGCAGCCTTCACATGATGAGAACAGTTATAATACAGTATCTTAACATGCAGGGTAAATATGCAGCTCACTAGGTTTCGGATCTGTTGTGTTGTGTTCTTTGTGGTAGTAACTGAAACTCCATTCACAAAAGTTTCATTCTTACATTTCTATATTTGGTTGCGTTGCAGCATATTTCTGTATTTGGTTGTGTTGTGTATTTGCAGCACATGTGTTGTCAAACTGATGAAGATATTTTCTTAATTTGCTGGTGTTTTTTCTATTTGCATGTGTTTTCTTCAGCTGCACCGCGTTGAGCTCTCTCAACCACCGTACATTCCCATCTTTCTGGTTAACACATTCCTCCTCCTGCACCTGGAAACCATTTTGTTCCATTTTGACCATGAGTTGCTAAGCTATTCACTTGTAGCACTATACCCAAGATATTGCAACGATATTCATGTAACAGCATTTATTTGTTGCAACCCTTAAAGTCAACATGAAATAGAAGTTGCGATAAGTCTTTTCTTCCCTCACTGTAAACCCTAACGCTCAAAATACTTAATTCGTTTGATTAGGACAAACTTAAATTAAACAAATTAATTCAGTTAAATTAACTGTTATGAGTATTTAAAACTTTCTTTTACTTTTGAGTTCACAGCACTGACATATTTCAAGTAAACTAAATTGTTTTGCCCATGCTTTGCCCATGGCACTATGGCACTAACTTAATATGATTGAGTTGAGTTGCAGCAGATTTCTAATTCCCAGCATGCTTTGCATCAGACTGTATAAATGTTGAAATTAAGTGTTATTTTGTGTGTTTTTGCATAAGATTAACATAGGGAGACATAAGTTAGTGTTTAATGTTGTGTTATGTTGGGATTGACAGGGGGTTCTGTTATGTTAGTTTTGTAGGGTTACCATTCTGGTTAAGAGAGTAGACCGTGTGGTTAGGTTGAGGATGGGCTGCAAAACTTTTAAGACCACATATAATGTATGTTGTTTGATTACATACATGCAAGTATATATTGACAGTCTCTTTGATAGTTATAATAGCATGTGTTTTTTGTTAACTAACATTTAACCAAGATCTGAATGTGATGTTTATGTAAATTAACTATATGTACTTGAGTGGGGCGAGGCTGAGAACCGTGGGAGCGAAGGAATGCCAGTGATGTGATTGTTAATGAGAGACACCTGTGCACCACACTGGCCTTGCTCCACCTCCACGGCTCTCGGCCCCGCCCCACTTGTCACAAAAAAATTAAGTTCTACCAACTTAAAAAAAAAAAAAGTTAGTTAACTTAAATGTTTTGAGGTAATAAGTTTCCTCAAATGTTTTGAGTATTCTGAACTTATTGAGTTTTACAGTGCTATTGTGATGTATATCCTAGCGAAACGGCTTCTTGAACAAGAACAAATGTCAGGCGGGACTTGATTTGTCCATGGGGAATTGATTGGATGTTTGGATTGTTGTGGTTTGCTATTGGTCGATCTCATGTGAGTGACAGGTTGCCCCGCCCACGAATCAGTGGTTTGGAGCATGTATCAAACTGCCAAAGTCACATGATTTCAGTAAATGAGGTTTCGTTATTTCATAAGTGTTTCGAAACGTTTCGAAATTTCAATGGTTTGCGTGACTTTGGCAGTTTGATACACAGTCCGAGCCACTGATTCGAAACAAAAGATTTGTAAAGCTCCAAAGCTTCATGAAGCAGTGTTTTGAAATTACCCATCACTAGATATTGTTGAAAAAAGTCATTATTTTGTTTTTTTGGGGCACAAAAAGTATTCTCGTTGCTTCACAACATTAAGGTTGAACCACTGTAGTCACATGAACTGTTTTAAATATGTCTTTATTACCTTTCTGGGCATTTGAAAGTGTTAATTATCTTGCTGTCAATGCAGGCCTCACTGAGCCATCAGATTTTATCAAAAATATCTTAAATTTGTGTTCCGAAGATGAACGAAGGTCTTACAGGTGTGGAACGACATTAGGGTGAGTAATTAATGACAGAATTTTCATTTTTGGGTGAACTAACCCTTTAACGTGTCATCAGAGAAGAGAAGAGATGTTGCAGCAAGAGGGATGGGAAGTTATTCTGATTAAACATTACTAGGGCACATGAATTGAAAAAAAAAAATAATGACGTCATCAATCATTTATAATGAATACTACAATATTCCATAAAAAAAATAAGAATAGTCCATTTTGATTTCATGGTGACTTTAATATTTGAAGTTCATGTGATGATCTGACATGATGTAAAAATAAGCATAGCAGCTTTAAATTGACAGATTTTTTTTTTTTTTTTTCACGTTATGTCGTCCACTTAATAAATCCATTTATAGATACAAAAACAGCTCATTTGGTATGCAGAAGTTAGCTAATCAAAAGAAGGATCATTTACATATTAAATTCTTAAAGGAACAGTAGCAATTACAACTTCTCAGAGAAAAATTGGAAAATGCTGATGTTCAACTAAATTATGACTGTTGTTAGTGCAAGAAACCTTGACTAAGTGGACTTTGTAAGTGGACTAAGTACAAAGCCTCTGTTTAGTTACAGATGTAAATGGATGTTTACAGGAAAGTGAGATAGTTTATTCCATTTGTAAAGTGTATTTAAAGTGGCTAAAGAGGAAATTTGTGGACAGACTGATGGCGTGTGCCGTAAAACGTGTGAAACACTATACAGCACCCTCGTCTGATGTGAACCACCATGAATTTCAATGCTACCTACACAGTTTACTGTCTTCCTTTGGTGATGAATGTGCTTCGGGGGGGGGGGAACAACTTTTTTGGGATGTGTAACAGAACTGGTCATTTAGACTTGACTGTCTTTTTATTAAAAGTCTTCATATGCTCTAGTAATACTTCTATGGATGTGACTCAAGCCACTAATACACATAAGAACTCACCATCCATTTAGATACTTACCACTCCTTATGCACTTCACATAACAATCACTAAATACACAACGCACCGAAAGGCCTAATGGATTAGAGCTGCATTATCCTGTTCGTCTGTGCTTAAAAATTCATCAGGCCATTAGCCAGGGCCTCTTGGTGCTGATTGCTATTGTCCAAAGGGTTAATTATCCATTGTGGACACCAAAATCTCTTAGATTTGGAGTTTTAAAGACAGACATACTCATATTAATGAGTAACATGTTATTTTACAATTCAAGATTGCATTAGAGTTGTTATTAATTTAAGCGACATGATTTGATGAATGCTATGTTGGCCTGATTAGATGCTGTCTTATTCATGAAAATGATTAAATTAAACAAAATTATAGGTCATACTATATCACACACACAAGCAGATCAAAAAATGATTTTCTTAAATGAAAAAACATTAATCTGGTTCTCTGTCATGTTACATCCCTGGAAGTATATGGATGTATAATCATCATTAATGCAACCTCTTCCTGTACATGTACTGTATTATTGCTTCTTCAACAAGAATAGATTAAAAGTGCAGCTCTTGATCGCTAATACAACTTAATGCAGGGAAAATACTTTACATTTCAGGGTCTAAGAGTAATCCACTAAGTTATATTCTGGGCCACATCAGGCTCAAAGGTTTTTTTTTTTTTTTTTCTGTCAGTGAATGTCTATAAGGTCACAGCCTAACAGCATTTTAGACTTTGGGTTTATTTTTTTAAATTTATTTATTTATTTATTTATTGTATTTTGAGGCAATGCGGGCAGCTGTTTAGTGGAGGGTTGAACAGAATGAGGGTGCAGAAGCCTAAAACTCTTTCACTGTCATGCTGGTATTGCTGAAGAAGTTTAGTTGAATTAGTCCTGCAGTTAAAGGGGTCCTGAACTGCATTGTTTTATTATTTTTTAATGTTTCCTGATGTGCACTTATAATGTTAGTATGATTTTTATATCATAAATAGTCATAATTAGAAATAAAAGGGCATTTTCTACCCTGAATTTTTTGCGGTATTGGACTACTTTTACACTGTTGCTGTGGGTTGTTTTTTTTAGTCTGTGGGTTGACCCAGCGATTCAGTGATTATAAAGGCTGCATTTTTTTGTTTATAATTTAATCACAATTTAAATAACAGATTATTTTCATGCTACCAAGAGAAACAATGTGAAGTTGATGTTAAGTCACTGGCTTGATTACGATGCATAAAGAGCAATAAAAGATTCTGAGACAAAGAACGTCTGTCTGTACATGAAACATTACATATCAGAAATCACTGAACACAGATCAGGCATTAGAATTAACATGCTTACTTACATGTTGTGGCAATACTGCTGGGTCCATATCTTACATTAAAAGTCTGTTTGCAAATCCTGCACAGAAATTGCAACTGATTTACCAAAGAGTCCACAGTGAAATGTATCAAACAAACAAATAATATTCTACTGAGACATTCACTAGTTGAAAATAAATAACCACTTTCCTTGCATTAGGATTCTTTGGAAGGTAATGTTATTTTTAGTCCAGTGATCCTGTATCTCTCTTCTTTCCTTCTCTCACTAGCGCGCCAGTGGCCAGTAGGCCAGTGTATAAGACATGTTGGTGTAGACGTTGATCTGATTCTGCAGAGGTGGTCTTTCGTCGCACTTTTACATCACAATATGACAAAATCCGAAACAAGTCGTTTTCAGAGCTTTATTTCAATAAAAGCTGTTTTTGAAGTTTTGAGTTCTGAAACTTACAGGATGTTTTTATAGTACAATGACCTCTTACATGTCAAAATATGAAGGAAAATTTGATTTCTCAATTTCCCTTTAAAGTATTGGACTTTTGCGAAAAAGACGTAATTCTAATGCTATATGAATCACTATATATTATTATGGATGTTATTATCACGCATTAATAAGAAATAAAGAAAAATGAGGGGAAAATTAAAAAAAACAACATTTGTGGTAGTAAAAAAGAGACATTATTTAATGGTTTTATTTTTAGTTAACGATAATAGCCCTGATATGTATAAGTACAGTATATAAACACTTTTGTTTATATACTGATATTTGTGTTCATTATACAGTATTCAGCTGTGTATTTGCAGTAAAACACTCCAGTACTTTGATTGCAAAAACATATTTTTTAATGTGGCAGTGGTTTTTTTTTTTTTTTTTTCAAATAAAAACAATTTATTAAAGATAAAAAGATCGTACAAGGACACATTAATTATTTTATTATTTATTATTTATTTATTTTTCATACAAAGTATTCAAGTATTTAATTATTACAGTTATATATTGGTCAGAGTACTCACCAGGTCTTTTTTTTTTTTCTTTTCTAAACTTTCATTTTGTTTTATGGCATTTAATTGCTAAAGAGTCAATACCTCAGTTCAGTGTTCGGTGATCAGTGATCATATTCAGATTTGTTTACACAGAACTGCATTACTTAGAGCCGCAAGCTTTTAAGACAACAATAAGCCATCGCTCCTTTTTTCAGCCTCTTCTTTAATGTCATAAACACCCTGATTGTTTTTTATCGTGTTTAAAATCCATCATAAATGTTCAGGAGATGTTCTCCCTGTAGAGTTGTGGTCATTTGGGTTGCACAAGTCTATCTCGCTTTTACGTCCTTAAATATTCATAAGTAGCTTTGCAACATTAATATCTTAGATGGCTTACAAGAACACTTAAATAATGTCCAGTACACACCCCCTCCCTCCCACCTCTTCTTGGTTACTGTCATTTTTTTTTTTTTGTGTGTAATGCACTGGCCTGTTTTCGAGATGGTCTCGGGTATTAATGGAGAAACTCCTTTAGTTTAGTTGTACAGAGAGATCATAAAGGATGCTTTCAGCTATGCCAGATCCCACGTGACTAACAATTAGCAAAAAGATCTGAAAGGGAAACATTCACTTACTTGTATATGGACGTTGTTTACTTGTATTAGTTTAGTGTTAGATGTAAATTTATATGTATAAGTTTAATGCTGTCACTCTAATTGATGTCTTGAAAAAACCTTATTCTTTTTAAAGTTGCGATGTAACAGAAGCAGCAACAGATCTATTCTTCTGTGCTGTGACGTTATCGGAGAAGAAAGAAATGTAGGGCGGGGACATGGTTCTATGAATCGGCTGTTGATTGAATGATGAGGTGTGGGTGTGGCACTCAAAAATGGAGGGAGATGAAAGCGAGGGGGTGGGGTGTAACCGGACTAAATGATTGGAGAAGTTCAGCATACAAAGTGTTGCCAAGTCTGAGGTTGTCCTGCGGAATTGGACTACTTTTAAATTGTTGCCACTGGTTGATCTAATCAATATTGATTGATTTATTTATTTATTAACATGCATTTAGAAAATAGTGTGAAAGGTCAATTCATGTAGACTATTTTACTGCACTACAACTCAATCTTCTTACATTACATTTTGCTGACAATGCATTTACTAGGTGTGAACAGTAATGATTTCTTGAGCGAGGTGAAGACTTTCACTGACTGAGCTGGTAAAAGAGCAGAGAGCTTAGCCGGGTCAACCGCTGCTTAGCTGGATTAAAAGACTCTTATTGAGTTTAATCCAGTCCCTGCTGGAGATCACGCCAACTTAATCACATCCTCTGTGTTCCACCGTCTGCTCACTGGGGTTTACAAGGAGAGGATTAAACAGACAGGCAGGATCAAGTCTAACCCGTGCAAGATGCTAATGGTCTTTCAGTGTCAGATATGTTAGCTGTGAAAACAGCTAAGAGAACTGAAGGTATTGAAATTGGGTAATTTTGTTGCATCAAATGCTTCTGTGCATTTAAATATTGACCCCTTATAGCTTCATTGTACTTAGCTTGTGGTGTAGCTAACTATGTTTTCAAAATAGTTTGACTTAGCTTGAGTTAGCTTGAATTACTTTTTCAGTTACTTAGAAGGTAAGTACCGGTACTTCGTTTCAAAGTAATACAATAGTGGGTTTTCGCACCAGAGGAACCTTCTCATAGTTCCTAAAACTTTTAGCTGAAGTACCCGGATTTTGCTGTTTTCGCACCGCAGGAACTAGGAACGATTTTAGTTCTAGAAACTCCTTTTGGGGGAACTAAATTGGCTCCTACTTCAGAGTAGGGTCTAAACCAGCACTATAGGAACTATCAATGATGTAAGTGTGCATTGATTGGTCAAACGCATGTCAAACACTCGCACCCAGCATTTTTAAAAAGCCGTGTAAACATATTTACTTCAAGAACATGGAAAACAGCGATAACAGCATTTACTGTTGTCTGCAGGGTTGTGTTCTTTTCTCCGCCTCGATGATATGCAATACTGAAAGTTGTCATAGGAGATTTCGTCTCTTAGCCCCACTTTTTGCTCTTTCAGTCGCGTAGATTATGCGTTTACATTCCATCTCCGTTATCACGAAACCCACGACACACAACAAACACAGCTCAGATCACGGTATCCTCCATTCACTGGTTTTTAGCGTTTGTGAATTCAGCGCTTAAAGACACCGCTGTCAGACAATTCAAAGTTCCTATTCCCAGTGCGAATGCAACCAGGTACATGGCCCGGGGCAGAAATTAGTTCCCGGGGAACTATCCTAGTGGCTAGTTCCTATAACTGAGTTCCTAGAACTGTTCGGTGCGAAAGCCCCTAATACAACACTAATTCATTCATTAGCACACTAGCATATTCAGTCAATTCCTGGCACTGACACTTTTTATAAATATCTCACAACAGAACTTTATTTAACAATAATGGTTATGCAAGACAAACCACAAAAATAAATAAATGAAAAATTACTATGGAAATTCTCATTACAGTGTCAAGCACAGATACACTGTAGATGTCACAAGATCATCTAACAAGATGTGATTGACGTTTGGTTTAGACAACTGCTCCTAATTTGTTTCTTAAAATATGAAATTATTACAATATTTCTACCTAATCCTGAGACTTTGAGAAATGGACCGTCCCCATAATGTAGCCCTGTGGTACACACCATGCACCAGCAACCAGGAGGACGAACGGCATGCCATCATGCCCAGCTTTGGCAGTATGAGGGGCGGGTAAGTGAACTCTAAGCGCCTGTTCATTAGTTGGCTCGGAGTCAGCAGGAATCGGAGCGCGGCTTCACTTCAATAAGACAAATTTCCACCACGTTGTCCGCACGGCAGCCGAGGAAGCCAGATGGAAAAGAATGATAGGGCCGGGAGTGGCGAGGTTCATCAAAGTCACCTCGCACTTCACCAGTCATTTTTCAGCCACTGAGGGGCCACGTACCTGGAGCCCACCTGTGAGGTATATTGGACAAATTGAAAGACAACATGTCTCTTTCATATTTCACACACCAGTAGTTTTGGAGGAGAGGGGGGTTGGGGGCAGAAGGGAGGGTGTATGGGGGAGTTGCTCAAGGGGGGGAGATATGGTCTGTGCATTCCAAGATGTTATACATTTACAATGTTTGCCCTCAGCAGGGTCCATCCAACCCCCCAACAATACCTGCCATCTTAACCAAAGCCGCCATTGGAGGCCCCAAAACAAAGCACCATAAATATTGCATACAGTTCCCAAGTGTTAATACAGCTGTAGGAAACCTGTCAATAGTTTTCTATTTCCTCTTCTATTTCCTAATTGACATAAGGCCTTTGGCTGTGACCAGACTGCCAAAAAAAATTGAAGAAAAACACAACAATCCTGCACAGATCTTTGACTAGCTATTTTTACGAGGCCCAGACAAAATCTGGACCCCTTTTTGAATTTGATATGTTGATTTTGATTATGAAGAAAAAGCCTTATTAAGAGGATAAAAATCTTGAAAAGAAAACTTATTTATTAACTTAAGAAAACAAAGTCATGTGGCCAAACCAACATGCAGAAACACAAAACAAGAAAGGATATCATAGATATTATGATGTCATCAATAAGACTCTTAAATTTACCTTTAAAAACATATTTAAAAATATTTTTGAAAATAATGATTAAGATGTGTAGTGTATTCAAGATGTGTACATGTATTCAAAGTGTAAGGGAAATATGTTATTACTTTTTACTTGATGGTTGCACCGCATGACATGTTTAGTCACTAAATTTAAACTTTTGTTGAAAATTGTTTTTTTGAAACCACATGAAACATGAATACAAGTAAATTTCTAAGAACTTGGCACGTGTTTAAAGTATTTAGTGTGCACATGAGTTAATACTTTTTATTCATGGCAGACAACAGTACAGCAAACACTCAGATGATAATTCATTCACCTTCTCTCTTTAAATACCCCCACACAATGCCGCTGAAGTCATAAAGACCCCCTCCAATTCTCAAATGTGCCC
Organism: Ctenopharyngodon idella; assembly: GCF_019924925.1. Lineage (NCBI taxonomy): Eukaryota > Metazoa > Chordata > Actinopteri > Cypriniformes > Xenocyprididae > Ctenopharyngodon > Ctenopharyngodon idella. The sequence continues at coordinate 27,816,853 of NC_067229.1, read as the reverse complement.
ATCAATCAGAAGGTTATCATATTTAACCCACATGGACAGCTCCGACTCAATCTCTACGGCAAGAAAGTTTTGCACTGAGATGCCTGCTATCACTTCCATGGGATTACCTGAAGGTAGTCAGGTTATCATCAAGCTGTGATGATTCTCAGCGGTGTCAGAGGACCTTTGATTGTAGTCTGCACCTCCGGGTCGCCCCGGGCTTTCTCCAGCCATCATCAAGAGCAAATGCCACTGAGACAATGGAACATACAGAAGCAAATACACACACACAAACAGACATCCAAGCATCAGCCATCACTCGCTGGCTGTCAACGCGCCGCATGCCGGATATGCTCCATGACACAAAGATATCAGTTACACGTTTCTCCCAGCTTGGGTTTAAACCCACATAGACCACATGGTGAGGGCAGCCTCAGATGTGCTTTACTTTGGAAATGTCACTAATCCATCAAATGCTGAGAGTTCATATCCTCACCCCACATTGTCAGAGGATGTTTACATGTAGTGAATATTAGCGTAGCTGCTGATGAGATCTGTGGCTTTAGTCCAACTTCTGACAAACTATACTTCCATATAGTTTGTTTTGATCATTTGATTTGGAAAATTGCAAATGTCACAGATTAGCCAATCTGCTCCATAAACAAACAAGGATATAACGTCTCAGTTAAAGGGATGGTTCACCCAAAAATGAAAATTCTGTCATCATTTACTCATCCTCATGTCGTTCCAAACCAATATGACTTTATTTCTTCCGTTGAACACAATGGAATCAATTGGGTATTGGGGCTGTTGAGCTCCAAAAAAAGACAAAGAAGCACCATAAAAATAGTCCATGGCTCATGGAAAACAGGCCATATGATAGGTTTGTGTACAGTAGGAGCATACTGAAATTTGAAAAGTCGTTATTCTCAAATCTTATTTATATTTGTGTAAATTCAAAGTCAGTTGAAAAATTCTATGGAAAGAGCAGCAAGAATGTTCTTCAAAGTATCTCCTTTTGTGGTTCTTGAAAGAAAGAATATAAAATGGGTTAAAACAATATAACAACAAAATGTATTTTAGGTTAAGTATTTCTTTAAACATCCTTATCTATTTCTTTATATATAAAATATTAAATTGAAATTATTACCTCTCAATCGACAGTTATACATATTGTTTTTGCTATGATAAACAGAGTTATTAATAAATTATATATAGAATATATACTATTATTATATATGAATTATTAACTAAAAACATAAAAAGTCTCATTACTTGGAATATAATCTAAATAAATTAAACTATAACTTTTTTAATGACTTAGCTTATTTTATTTCAGCTAGTTCTCATTTGCATTTAGTTTAAGTACTAAAATAAGTTAAACTAAGTAAACTAAAAGCTAAAAGTTAATTAAAAAAAACTATACGGACATATTAAAAAATAAATAAAAACGACAAATAATAAAATGAAAAATGACAAAAAACAACAACAAAATGAGTAAAACTTTAACTAAAATTCAAAGAAAAACAGACAAATAAAAAATCATTAAAAAATAATGCTGATGATAACATAATGTCTGAAATTTTAAAAATGACAAGAACAACTTTATCAGATCAAATAATACAAAAGTTTGAACAGAAGAGTTAATTTAAATGCTTTTATAATATTAAGATTCAAAATGGGCCCCTCCAAAATTGGCCCCATTCAATTTCATTGTAAGTGCCTCACCATAGCTTAATTTTTGCTTTAAAAATAAAAGGGAATGAGTTGAAGTTTATGGTTTTCAGCGTCCTACAAATGCTGTATTGTAATTAAGTATTGAGCTCCAAATATTCCTTAATATCAAAAATGATCAAGTGAATGCTCCAAAAAGACCTTATAACTTCCAATTAAAAACCTCTTTTTTATAAAAAAAAAAAAGACAGAAGTTTTACAAGTAAAGTTTTTCATCCCTGATTTTAATGTAATTTTCCCTACTTAAATTCTTGAAGACGATACAAGCAGGTGATCTATTCATTGTGTTTATATCTCTGTTTAAACATCAGCCTCTATTGAACCTGCATTAGCGGATCAATATCTCAGCACTTGAGGAGGAGGTGCTGACATTTGAGGTTAATGACTCTATTCCCAAAAAATCAATTACAGCCATCTCGTTAAGCGTCCCTACAATATACCTGCTCCAGATGATAGCAGCTCTGTGAATGAGAAGTTATGATTACCTCTTACAAGATGGCAGCTTTTTGTCAATACCAATATGGATGCGTTTTGATACAGTTTTTTCATTTTGCAATTACTTTTTTTTGTGTGAGAATCCTGTATGTTCATTTTTCCTTAATAAAAACCAGGGTTTGTACTATTTTGAGTAAAAAAATATAATAGAAAGCTAATTTTGAAACTCACCCAAAAATGACATTTACTCACCCTCATGTTGTTCTAGTTTATTTTATTTTATTTTATTTTATTTTACATTTGTTTGTGGAACACAAATAAGCTTGAGAGATGTGGTCACTCCATAAACATTTTTCTAATTTTTATCTTTGTGTTCTGTGGGGGAAAAATAACAGAATGTGGTTTAGTATTGACATGCAGGCAAGTAAATAATGACTGAATTTTCACTTTCGGTAGAAGTATCTCTTTAATGCTTAACTCCTGATTTGACATACACAGATGTCTTACTACCTTTCTTTATTGTCTTTTACACACACACACACGCACACACACAACAAAAACACCAAAACAAAATCCATTATTGTCTGCCGATGCCACCTGAAGGCATATGTGACATGTACAAACTGTTGCCGGAGGGCGACGGCGGGCGCTGCGTTTTTTTTCTTTCTTTTTTTTTTTCTGTGCCGTGAAGGTTGAGTTGAGTCATTTTGCACCCAATTACACCGCAGTAAATTTGTCGGATGGTTCTTGTCGCGCTGTATTGATCCGCCGTGTCACCTTGAACTTGTTTATTGACACATCGAAAGTGGGCCTCTCGATTTAGTGCCGCTCAATTATGACATTCATATGATGTCACGCTGCTCCTCGCCTGTCGCTGTACATTTTACTTGTCTTTTTCGCCCCCCCTCCTCCCCATTTTCTTGTCCTCTCTCGCTCTCTCCATCACCTGCCACGCGCCTGCCATCTTCTCCTGACCTTTCCCTCAGACAGATGGCACTGTAGAAACCGTGCTATTAGCACACATGTCATATTATTCCTCCGAACAGATCCCCTGCTCTTTTTTTGTAAGTGAGAGGTAGTTGTTCAACAAATGGATTTTCAATTTGCCAGTTGTGGGCACTTTTTTTTCTTGGGGTCGATGTAAAAAATCACTCTGAGAGAGACAAACAGAGGCCGTGACAGAGTGAAAAAGTTCTTGTCCTGTTTTTTTTCCCCCTGCACGATCAAGGTTTATATCACTGACTGAGAGAGCCAGAAGAAAGTTTTTCACCTTCAAAATTTAATTTAGCTGAAGGCCACTTTTTTTCATTGAAGAAAACATTTTGAAGACATGCTCAGGGAAGCTACTTTGAAGCTGTAGCTTGTCTTGGTGCAAGTTACTAACAATTGAATGCAGTTAAACTACAGTAAATTAAAAAAGAATAAGATTTTTTAAATTATATATGTACATGTTTAAAATTATATATAATGTGAATGTATTGCACAAATGTTTGGGCTCAGTAAGATTTTTTCAACATTGATAATAATCAGAAATATTTCTTAAGCATCAAATCAGCATGTTACAATGATTTCTGAAGGATCATGTGACACTGAAGACTGGAGTAATGATGCTGAAAATTCAGCTTTGATCACAGGAATAAATTACATTTTAAAATATATTCACATAGAAAACAGATATCTTAAAGTGTAATAATATTTTACAATATTACAGTTTTACTGTATTGTTGATCAAAGAAATGAGCATAAGAGAATTCTTTCAAAAACATTAAAAAAATCTTACCAACCCTAAACTTTTGAACAGTAGTTTATATATAATCATATTATATATAATTCTATTCCTTATGACTTAACCCTTAATTTCTACAGATTAATTTACACTACATGCCACAATACAACTAGAATACACTTTAATTTAAATATGAGTCAGAATTAAAGTGATGAACAGAAGCATTTACTCTAAATACTCTTTAGTAAAAATTATTATAAAAAGACATAAAATGCTGTGGCTTGTATTACGTTATTTACACCTAAGATCGACAACAAAACAGACTAAGGAAAGTAAGAGAAAATAATCCATTTTATTTGTATTTCATTTTATAAGCATCCAGAAATAGGTACTATATCTAAATAGGAAAATAACTATATAGGAATAATTATATCTGGATATATATACAGTTAAGATGGTTTCAGCATATATTTCCTCAAATGTAAAAGTCAAATGTAGCCCTCGTGAGACTGTGCACCTCCTCACCCTCTGAGGTCATTCGAGTGTCCGGGTTCCTGCAGGACCCTGTAAGTGTTTTGAGTCCCCATAAGCCCTGCACTCAGGAGTGACCACAGAGGACACGGGCCCGTTTACTGCACCAGCACAGATGCTGGATCCATTTGCTTGTGCTTGGGGTCAGAGATCACCTGTGAATTTTTGATTTCACTCCATCCATCAGCTTTATGGCGGTGATGTGCCAGTGTATGCAGACAGGACGGGGACCACAGGGGCCCGTCTGACTAACCCTTCGTGATCAAACTCTGCTGATCAGAGAATGTAAATAAATGGCATATATACATTTATTTTATATTCTATATATTTTATATAATATTACTGTTCAAATGTTTGAGGACCATACTTTAAATAAATAAATAACATTTTTGACATTTTTTTAGGAGTAGGGTTAGAGGACAGAATATACAGTTTGTAGAGTATAAAAATCATTATGTCTATGGAAAGTCCCCATAAAATATGGAAACCCGATCAAGTTGTCACATTCCATTTTTGTATACATTCACTCACCAGCCACTTTATTAGGTACACTTGTTCAAATGCTCATTAACGCAGATATCTAATCAGCCAATCATATGGCAGCAACTCAATGCATTTAGGCATGTAGACATGGTCAAGACGATCTGCTAAAGTTCAAACTGAGCATCAGAATGGGGAAGAAAGGTGATTTAAAGGGATAGTTCACCCCAAAATGAAAATTCTGTCATCATTTACTCACCCTCGAGTTGTTCCAAACCTGTAAAAATGTCTTTGTTCTGTTGAACACAAAGGAAGATATTTTGAAGAAAGTTTGTAACCAGGTCGCTTTGGGGCACTGTTGACTTCCATATTAGGAAAAAATATATATATACTATGGAAGTCAATGATGCCCCATTACTGTTCAGTTTCCCAAATTCTTTAAACTATCTTCCTTTGTGTTCAACATAACAAAAAAAAAAAAAAAAAAAAAAAAAAATTGGAACAACCTGAGGGTGAGTAAATGATGACAGAATTTTCATTTTGGGGTGAACTGTCCCTTCAAGTGACTTTGAACGTGGCATGGTTGTTGGTGCCAGACAGGCGGGTCTGAGTATTTCAGAAACTGCTGATTTACTGAGTCCACACACAACCATACCTAGGGTTTACAGAGAATGGTCAGAAAAAGAGAAAATATCCAGTGAGCAGCAGTTCTGTTTGCGAAAATGCCTTGTTGATGCCAGAAGTCAGAATAGAATAGCTAGACTGGTTCAAAATGATAGAAAGGCAAGTTAGCAACTCAAATAAGCACTCATTACAACCGAGGTCTGTAAAAGAGCATCTCTGAACTCACAACATGTCGAACCTGAAGCAGATGTGCTACAGCAGCAGAAGACACACCGGGTGCCACTCCTGTCAGCTAAGAACAGGAAACTGAGGCTACAATTCACACGAGCTCACCAAAACTGATTGGAAAAATGTTGCCTGGCCTGATGAGTCTCGATTTCTGCAGTGACATTCAGACTGTAGGATCAGAATTTGGCAAAAACAACATGAAAGTATGGATCCATCCTGCCTTGTATAAACAGTTTATGGTGGTGGTGTGATGGTGTGGAGGATATTTTCTTGGTACACATTTGGCCCCTTAGTACCAATTGAGGATCATTTAAACGGCACAGCCTACCTGAGTATTGTTGCCGACCATGTCAATTTCTTTATGACCACAGTGTACCCATCTTCTGATGGCTACTTCCAGTAGGATAACGCACCATGTCACTAAGCTCAAATCATCTCAAACTGGTTTCTTGGACATGACAGTGACTTCACTATACTCAAATGGCCTCCACAGTCACCAGATCTCAATCCAATAGAGCACTTTGGGATGTGGTGGAACGGGAGATTCGCATCATGGATGTGCAGCCGACAAATCTGCAGCAACTGTGTGATGCTATCATGTCAACATGGACCAAAATCTCTGAGGAATGTTTCCAGCACCTTTTTGAATCTATGCCACGAACAATTAAAGCAGATCTAAAGGCAAAAGGGGGTCCAACCCTGAACTAGTAAGGTGTACCTCATAAAGTGGAAAGTGAGTATATGTCTAACCTTACTCATGCTGACTTATAGTGGGGCATGTTGTCATTTATGAAAAATTACCAAAAAGTAGGCCTGCTTTATCATGTCAACTACTCATGTACATGAAACTACTTATTTTTCAAGCATTATAAATACAATAAGGTTTAATTGCTAAAACAGCACCAATACAATTAAATATTCTTCAAAATGAGTGAATTAATGAGTACATCTGAATTTGTATTTAATCTCCACCTCTGTCATTTGTTCAGTTTTCAAACACAATGGCTTGTGTGTCATTATCAGTGCTGCTTCCCGTTAAATTTATAAGTGTAACTACAGCAGGCCTCAAGGGACACAAAACAGTCCTGCCTCCTTCCTGTCACTTTCTCTGCTTGTCACCCACTTAAATAATGACAATTTAATTTCCCATCTAATTGGACCTGTAAGTTATTTAAATGAAGCTCTCGGTGTGTGAAAAGAAGGAGGCTGAGACAGAACATTAAAAGCTTAGTGTACTCTCCGATTTTAATGAGAGAGGTCAAAGCAATGAGACGATGTTAAACAAACATCACTTCTCCTTCTGTTTAAATGCGAGTGAAAGGAGGAGTAGGCCCCCCTCTGACAGGATTTTATCTTCTCTTGTCCTTTCTTTAAATAACATTTAATCATCTCATGCACCCTTCATATCACTAATGGAGCTCCGCGGTACTTGTTTGACATCTGTTAAACCTGCCAGTGCTCTCCTTGATTAAAAGGACCCACTCACTTTTATTTCATTTGTTTCATTCACTAAAATCTTCGAGTAAATGTTACGGTCTGTTTTAATATGGGGCGATGGTAAGTAAAAATAACCCTGCCTAATATCTTAAGATTAAATACATCTTTTCGGAGAACTAAGCTTCCCTAAGCTTGTGTCCCTCTCCGTTCCATCTGATTGTGGGATTTTTGGTCCTGGGTAAAGAGAGCACAGGGGCATTACTTTAAATGATGATTTAAATACATTTGGTTATTGAATGGCATGGATTCGGTGAACTGCGTACACTTACAGTTTTGGGGTTTAAGGAGAATTTCATCATGAAATGGACAGCAATTGAAAGAAAAGTGCAGAGGGCATAAATACAGGGGCATATGAGGGTAAATCAAAGGTAAAGATTGGGGGGGAAAAAAAACTGACATTAGAGCTGCTTATTTTTAATTTTATTTATGGTGGAGGAGGAGTTTGGCAGAGGGACTTATAGGTTTGCCACATTTTAAAAATATATTCAGGGGTCTTATTTTATGTTTATATACTGATGAGCCAAAACATTATGAACACATCATCTCCTAACAAGACCACAAATGGGCATTAATAAAGATCTGAGTGACTTTGAAAAGGGCTAAATTGTTATGGCAAGGCGACTGGGTTAAATTATCTCTAAAACGGCAAGGCTTCTAGGTTGCTCCCGGTCAGCAGTGGTGAGAGTCTACCAACAGTGGTCTGACAAGGGACAAAAAAAAAAAAAACGGAGACATGGAGTTGGGTGCACGAGGGCAATGAAGGCTATGAAGGCTTTCCCGTCTGGTCCGAGCCAACAGAAGGTCTACTGTGGCACAAGTCACACAAAATTTTAATGATGGTTATAGGAGGATTGTGTCACAACACACAGTGTTGTATGCGTATGTGGCTGTGTAGCCACAGATCAATCAGAGTGCCTATGATTATCCCTGTCCACTGTCAAAAGCACCTACAATGGGCACGAGAGCGTTGGAACTGGACCTTGGAGCAGTGGAAAAAGTCCCGTTTTCTTTTACATCACGTGGATGGCCGTGCACGTGAGCACCATTTACATGGGGAAGTGATGGCACCAGGATGCAATGTGGGACGACGACAAGCTGGCGGAGGGAGTGTGATGTTCTGGACAATGATCTGCTGGAAAACCCTGGGTCCGGTCGTTCATGTGGACAAATTTGACACATGCTACCTACAGTATTTAAACATTGTTGCAGACCAGGTACATCCCTTTGTAACAATGGTGTTCCCTGGTGGAAGCGGCCTCTTTCAGCAAGATAATGCACCCTGTCACACTGCACACATTGTTCAGGAACGGTTTGAGGAACATGATGAAGAGTTCAAGGTGTTTCCCTGGCCTCCAAATTCCCCAGATCTCAATCCAGTTGAGCATCTGTGGGATGTGCTGGACCAACAAGTTCGATCCATGGCGGCTCCACCTCACAGAAGGATCTGCTGCTAATGTCTTCCTGCCAGAAACCACAGGACACCTTCAGGGCTTTTGTAGAATCTTGACGGGTCGGCGCTGTTTTGGCAGCACACGGATGACCAACAACATATTAGGCAGGTGGGCATAATGTTTTGGCTCATCTGTGTTTGTTCTTGTTTTAATTATAAACTCACTTCATTTTGATCATTTTCACAGAAAACAAGACTAAATATTTTATGTCATTTTGCATCTCATGTAAATGCATCTTGATTTAAGAATCTTCAGACATTTACACTGAAAAACACAATTACTGAGCAAGAACATCACTTTTTTTGCAGTGTGATCAGAAGGTAAAGTAAAATTCATATACATATTGCCGTGGCCCGTGGTCAGGTTTTAAAAGTAATGCATTACAATATTGCGTTACTCCATAAAGAAGTAACCAATTGCTTTACTTAGTTACTTTTTATGGAAAGTAATGCATTACATGACTTTTGCGTTACTTTTTCTCACCTGGGGTGGGCTTGCTTGTTTGTTTTCAAACAAACAAATAAAAGTTATGTTTTTGGCAAATCTAAAGGCCATTTTACATCAAAAGTGAAATGAACAAGTTTCAGACTGAAGGAACTACAAATTCACACCTCTACAGTAGAGGGCGCAGCTCAATCAAACCTTTCAGCTGTGCTGCCATTCTGGATTCCAGAAGAATAGGACAAAGGAGAAGAAAGTTCAACGGTCTTACATCAGCAATAAAAACAAAAATCAAATGAAACATAAACGTAATGTCATTTTTGCTTATTTGTATGGTTGAATTGGATCATCGAAGGTCAACAACAAAGACATTTCACGAGTTCACACTTACAAATAATCGGATAAAATAAATAGTATGCGTATTTGGCGTGCTGTCCGAGGAGAGGGCTCTGAGCTTGGTATTTGGCCTGAACCCAGAGTACTCCTCCCGTATTTCTGGTAAGGAAAGTAACCAGGCGAGTGTGAGGAGACGGGGTGGTGGAGGGATACTGAAAAACTGTCGAGGAATATGGGATTGTGTCGACTGTGTCTATATATAGTGCTTCACTCATGCTGATTGGGTAGATATGTTGATTACTGATTGCTGACAGCTGGCTGAAATGACGTGATGATTAGTCAGATTATTTAAACGTTGCTCCTCCCGAATTTTGTTAATAAAACATCATTAGTTAATAAAGTGAGATTAAATACATAAAGTATATTTGTGTTATTTAACATATTTAATTATTGCAGGTTTGTGTAATATTTGCATTTATTCATTTTTAGGAATACAGAATCTGTTTTTGTGCAAGTGAGATGAGTAAATGCTCACATTTAGGGGCGTTTGCACAACACCGTTTTTAATAAAAACTGACAACTTTTTATGCATTTTGGCTGTTCATTTACACTACAATGGCATTTTGGGGGCCTGAAAATGCAAGCTTTTAAAAAAGGGGTTTTCAAAGTGAAAGTTTTTGAAAATGATACCATTATCGTCTCTGTGTAAACTACAAAAACATGAATTTGTGAAAGCAGTTTACGTGTTCAGTCTATAAGTGCGTAGTGTTTCTTTACAAAGTGATATCAGCAACTATTGTCCTGTCGTGAATAATACAGTGTTTTTAGTCGTTTTTGTGGATCCGTGTGAACAGGGATTGCTTTGACAATGTTGTCATCTGTACGTAAAAAAGGAAAAACCTTTCAGTTTTTAGTACATCTTTGTAGTGTAAATGTGCTCTTAGTCTAGAACTACAATAAGCATCATGTTCACACAGCGCACACAACACCTCTACACTCACGATTTCTCTCAACACGGGGACAGCAGAGCTGTCAGTCAATAAATGGGAAAATCTTGCTAAATCTATTGTGATTAAGTCAAGTCAAGTCACCATTATTTATATAGCGTTTTTTACAATGCAGGTTGTGTCAAAGCAGCTTTACAGTGATAACAGAAAAATAATTTTGTCTGCATTAGAGGAAAACAGCAAAATATAATCATGCAGTCTATCCAAATGATTTTTGGGATGTGATTGCTTTGTTCCATTCGGTTTACCTTGCTAATTTACTGATATATTCTTTTTCATATAGGACTGTTCCAGGAAAGAGGTGATTGTGTAGACTTTGCTGTATTTGACATTACAACACTAGATGTTGAATCACTCGCCATTATTGTTTTCATGGTGCCAGAGATACATCTGACCTGTGTTTGCTGATATGAAGCATAATAGTTCTGTAATTGAGCAGGGGAATTCAATTTTACTTATGCCCAATTATCCACTGAATCTGCTGTCTGCTAAATGAGATTATTGCAATAGCATAAGTCTCTCCCATTGGGTTCCATTAACTTTGATTACTGCAAATTATTTACTTACAGCTCTGGTCCATATTGCACTGATGTGCCATAGAAAAGTCATTTAGTACTTCATACACACATAACACACACTCAATATAGTGATTTTGTTACACAATAAGGTAGTGGACACGCACACACAAATCATTTATGACAGGAAGAGTTGACTGAGTGTCCTGGATGATTAAAAATAAACTGTGTATACACATGTTTCATATTGACCGTGGTAAAGAACATCTATACAGGGGTTGAGAACCAAAATACATATGGTTATAACATACAATATGTTTGAGCAAAATGTTATAAAATAACTCAGAGTTTCAGAGTAGGTTCACCGTTGACAAAACCAAATTCAGCTTGGTTTAAGTTCACAAATCTTGCTATAAACATTCTCTGTCAACTCAGGGTTTAATTCAGAGTGTGTAATTAAGAGGGCGGGATAACCTGTCACTCACATTAGATCAACCAATAGCAAACCACAACCATCCAATTAATTCCCCATAGGCAAAATCAAGTCCCACCCTACATTTCTTATTGTTCCAGAAGCCGTTTCACTCAGATATATGTCACAATAGGGGAGAAATACTAGCACAACTTCTGTTTCATGCCGAATTTGAAACCTTTTTTTATTTATTTATTTATTAACATGAGTAAAAGTTGTCTAATTAATTAAAAGTTGTATAATTTTTTTTTAATTAAAAGTTGTATAATTCTGTTGCCTACAGATTTAACCCATCCATTTCACTTGGCATTCCAACACATTCCATCAGAACACAGTCCAATCCATGGAAAGAGACAAACAGAGAGAAAGCAAGCAAACCAGCCAGCAGTTGACAGGAACCCAGCTGTTTGGAGGCCAGTGTTGCTCACTTTAATGACAAATGCAAAGCGGAGGGAAAACCTCTAAGGCCTAATTTCGTGACATTGTCCCTCTCCTAATTGAGAACATTTCTCTCGTTCTCTCTCGTTCTCTGTGTGCCAGGTTCCTTGTGCTCGCAGCAAAAAAAAAGCGGGCCTAATTTCATTCGGGTTTGTCTTAGGACAACCCTTTTAGATGTTTAATTCAATCCCAATTTCGTGTAATCAGGCAAAAGGCTTCCCCCGAGGTAGAGCCACGCTACGAGGACCTGCTGCTGACAATTTGCAAATGTAATTGGTCCACGTATCTCTCTCTTTCTCCACCCCGTGGTTCCACCACAGGCATTATTAACTAATATCACTTTTGAATGTTTTTCATCTATTTTATCACTCGGCTTTTCAATTGGTACCTCCGCTCACATATCCAGACTCATCTCTCGGCCCTATGGATGAGCGCAGGAGGGGAAATGGGGAAAAAAAGCAAACGTTGGGAACATCATCGCACGTTTACCTCAAGGCAGCTGCGTTGTTATTGTAATATTCATATTTCTCTGGATTTACAGCCGCTGGATATTGAGTACAAAATCCATTATCATTTGTATATTTTAATTATGCAAATGAGGCTGCTCAGCTGGCTGGCTGATCCTGCAGGGAAGCCTAACTTCATTTCGGGTGATTACAATTTATCCAGTCGAGTCACTTTAATTGTAACAAGCTAATTACCTTGTTTCATTTAGTTTTAACAATGCCAAAAGAAAAGCGTACGGTGATAGCGCTCTCTCACCGGGGGCCCTGACAAATCAGGCCCAATAACAAGAGCCAAAGAGAGAATGAAATTGGGAAAAGATGAGAGAGATCGAAACAATCTCTTTTCTATGGCTCATCCTGATCCTGAAACACACTCACCGCTTCAGCAGGGGAGACCAAGGAAAGTTGTCACACGGGTTACTGAAAAGTCTGAATATTTCTCAGGGTAGGTTTAGTTTTGAAACTGGTTTCTATATAAAATCTACTAACATTTCCACCCTTTTATTTTGTGACAACATGCCCCAATGACAGGCAACAATTACAAAAATATGATGATGTTTTATAAATCTGTGTTTGAAACTAACATACAAAACATTTGTGTAATTAGACTTTTGACTCATAACTGAGATATAGACCTTGTGATAGTTTCCTCATGTGAGAACTAGCCCTGGTCTCTACTATGTGATTATACAGTTTTCACATACAGCATCGTGTGTGGATGAGACGAATAAAGCCTGTGATGGTGCGTATTGTGGGTAGATACAAAAAACTGAAGGCTTCTGGGAATGAGGAACTTTATCAGCAAGTTAGCTTGTTTTTAGGGTGAAATTAGTGTGTTATATGATCTCTCAAGCAGGGTTATTATAGTTTACTGAAACTAAAACTGGAACCATATAAAAACATTTGGTAACACTTTATTTGGTTGCATTTTATTTTACAGTACATGCACTTACATGTACTTACAGTACTTACCTAAGAAAATACTGGGTAATATAAGGTAACTACATGGTCAGGTTTATGGGTAGGTTCAGGGTTAGAACCTAGTTATTACATTGTAATTACTATAATAAATAAGTACATAGTATGTTCAAATGGAACAAGACTGTAAAATAAAATGCTACACTTTATTTTTGTCCTTGTTATACGTTACATGTACTAGTAATAACAGTAAATTATGCATAATTACATGCAACAAATGCTAAACCAAACCCTAATCCTAACCCTATAGTAAGTACATGTTGTTAATTAATATTACTCAGTACTTAAATGTAGTTACACTGTAACACAGATACCTTAAAATAAAGTGTATCCAAAAAAATTTTTGTTACTTGAAATAAAGTAAATGTTAACTGAAATTAAATGTATACTTTTACTTATTTTATTTCAGCTAGTTGCCAAGGCAACATTTCTCCTTTTCATTTAGTTTAACTTGATGTATTAAAATAACCAAAACTAAAACTGAAATAAATTAATAAAAACTATAGACATTTAAAAAAAAATATATGAAAATATGAAAATGACAAAACACAACAAAATTACTAAAACTTAAATGAAAATCAAAAGTGTAAAAATAAAAACTAATTCAAAATATTAATATAAATTATAATAGTATCTCAATGATACTAAAATAACACTGCAGACAGTAAATGCATTGACAATAAACAGACAATAAACACATTTGTTTGTTTTTTGTCATTTAAACCTGAAAATAAACTGATGTTTTGTTAGGATTTAGCGGGAAAATATTATAAAATAAAAAATTATAATGTGTTCTCTTTAAGACTGGTCATAAGTTTAAGTCAGTTGCATTAAAAATTAAGATTTGATAACGAAAAGTAAGACTGCTAGTTGGCAGACTAGTTAATACACAGTATTAACATAAAGGCTGTGTTTATGCAACTGGCCGCAGATTATACATTTTTAGTCACTAAAACGATTTGTTCACGTCAGCTGGAGTGTTGCTGTCATTAAAGAAATAGGACATAAATCATAAGAAATGTTTTTTTAATCACATTTTTACACAATTCTGAATTAGTTCTTATTTTATTTTATTTTATTTTATTTTATTTTATTTTATTTTATTTTATGCAGCACCATATCTGCTCAACAGATGGATAGAAACAGTGACACTAAAAGGGTTGGTCTTCTAATCATGTCAATCACTTTAACAATCACCTCGGTGGCTCTATTGATCAAGGACATACTGTAACTGATGTCTAATGTGTTGAATTCTCTATTGGGATCTATTTTCTAGCTCTTATGTCATAGACGACTCAGACAAAGCATCAGTTCGATGTGCTGTTCTATAATCTTCAAAATGTTTTAAATACAGCCTTTACAGTGTGGTTTCTAATATGAAATAAACTGGTTGAACTGACTACTGTATGTGTCTCAGTGTGTCGCTGTCCTCGGTGCTGAACTCAACCAAACACTCAGAAACCTCAAAGCTGGTGCAAAGCTGTAACTATTAAAATGAAAATCAGTTTCTTTAAGCATTTAGAAAAGCATTACTGTATCCAGTCAGTGTAGAGTTCATGTGAATGGCATACTTATATCACTGTCCTGTAAAGACCCACAAGGACATTCATAAGTGAACAACGTATTTACCTCAGAACTTTTAAACTGTGCATTTAAAAGTAATTCTGCTGGATGTTAAGACAGATTGTCGCTCTGAAAACCAAAGCGCTTTAACCTATTTAAGAAGTCTGACCCCTGTCGTTCCCTATCAGAGTGAAAGCATTTTTATTAACAGTTTACGGAAAAATCTTCATGATTACAACTTTCTGACCAATCAGAGCGCATGGCATCAGATTAACACGGCAACATCTGGAGGGCCACTAATGTGCTACATATGTTTTTCACCGTTAATGTGTAAACATGTTTTTTTTTTTTTTTTTTTCCCCTTTCTCCAGCATACTTTCACTCAAGAATGATAAACTGAGCTTTTACACTCTTTAGCAGGAGTTCAGTAATCCGTATGGATAAATCACTGGGGTCAGCTGCTAACACAAGTACTAGTGATAACATTAAAATTCCCAGAAGCACTTAAAAAAGTAAAGCAGCTGTCAATTTAGCAGTTCCTCATGCAGCATAGCAACAAGCAAGTTCTTTGAGATGGACGAAAACAACAACATGTTGCCTTTGGCTAAGTGCCTTATAAAGCAAATATTCGGACATTTGTTTTTTGCTGGGGTGCATGTGGTTCCATGTTTCTATTGTTTCGATGCACATACTGTATGATATGTATCATATTTATTACCATATGCTACCATTCAAAAGTTTGGGCACATCCACATTTTCTATATGAATATTATCAACATTTTAGTTCAAGTCAAAACAATGAAATACAAATGGACGTATGACAATATATGTAGTGACCAATATTAAGCAAATCAAAACCATCTTACATTTCAGTTTCTGGACGTTTGTTGTCCAGTTTTCATTTGATCCAAATAAACGACCCTATAGGTCATTTTTTCAAGCACCTTATTACGACCTATATTTACGCTTTAAAGTCATGTGCCCTCTAGCTGGTGTAAAAATAATGACAGTGTCGTGTTATGTCTGTTGTCATGAAATGATGTATGACTGTCTTTTCCAATCAAAATGCGTGTTCATTTAAATACAATATGTGGACTTTTTACACGGTCCCTTACCCGCCATTTGTCCTATTTCCATTTAGCAAAACTCATTTTTTTATTAAAGACTACACCTACCCCATTCCTAAACCTACCCTTAGTGATTTATAGTGCATATACACTTTATGAGCACATGCGTTCCCTGGGATTGAACCCACAATCGTATGTTTACATATAGTTGTATATTGCAACGCTCTACCAATTGAGCTACACGAAACCAAAAATATGACGCAGATAAAAGTAAAAATGAAAGTGTCCCATTGTCGATAGGGGCACAACTTTAGTAAACGCTCCTATGGGTCGTATTTCATGCATTAAAATGAAAGTGTCCTGTTGTCGATAGGGGCGCAACTTTGTGGCAAGTGACAAAGAAGTGACAAACGACCTATATGGGCGTATTGGTTGGAGGACATGTTGAGACAGATAGATAGATAGATCGATCAATAGATAGACAGACAGACAGACAGACAGACAGACAGACAGACAGACTGATGATAGATAGATAGATAGATAGATAGATAGACAGATAGATAGACAGATAGATAGATGATCCATAGATCGATCGATAGATAGACAGATGATAGATCGATCGATAGATAGATAGATTGATTACTGATCGATAGATAGATAGATAGATAGATAGATAGATGATCCATAGATCGATCGATAGATAGACAGATGATAGATAGATAGATAGATAGATAGATAGTGTATATATTTTTACATTTATTTACTGTATATTTCATGTGCTTAAATGTTGTTAAATTCTGTTCTGACATTTGCTGAGCCAAACTGTAATATCATTAATATTTGGTAGTGGGCCTATGAAATATCAAATAACAGGCACGTTATGTGTGATGTGCACATGTAAACACAGTTTTTACATCATCATTAAACACAGATTTAGGTGTGTTATTTAGAGATATATTTCTGATACACATGTAATCTCCTTAATGACAAGAAAATATGAAAAACAATTTATCTCCTTACATGACAGCAACTTGTTTGTGTGAATATCAAAAACAACAGACAATGTCTTTATGACCATCATCACTGTAATCCTCTCGATTACAGCACGATACTTCCTGATGGCACCATTGGATGAAGGCATCATGGGAATTAAAGAGTGATATTTATCCTAACAGAAGGGCATATGCTTCTGCTAGCGAGAAAATGTTTTCCATGTACTAAGCAACAGTTCAGGATTCTGTATCAAATCACATTAAGGGTAGATTAATTTAATGTGTTTGTTATTGTCGCTGTTTACAGCTAATGACAATGGTTATTTAAAAAACAGGGAGATGGTTTGATGTTTGTTATGTTGAAATAATTAGGTGTGTTAATGGTTGTTTGTGTATGATTACCAAATATTGCACTGTTTTATTGAAAACCTGTATATGATATCTACCTCTATTGTACAATTATCTATCTATCTATCTATCTATCTATCTATCTGGCCTTTATTTTGTAGATATAGGGGCAGTTACAACATATTCCTGTTGTGAAAAACAACCCGTTTTCCCTCTTCAAACTATTTGATTTGTTATTCTCAGTGAACAATGAGCTGTAAACAATCTAATCTGTGTGCTCCCATATTTGCCACTATATGTTTCCCTGGATTAAAACTAGATTAGGGGATTACACAATTAATACGACCCGAGACAGCAAAGGCATTCTGATGTAAGCCATTTTTTTCCAAATAATATCATAGAATAATTTCAGTAAAAACACTATTCAAATGTATGGTGTTGGTAAGATTTTTTTTTTTTATGTTTTTGAAAGAAGTCTCTTCTGATCACTGAGGCTGCATTTGTTTGATTAAAAAAAAAATGAAGAAATAAAAAATACAGCAAAACCAGCAATATTTTGTAATATTATTACAAATTATAATAACTGTTTTCTATGTGGATATATTGTAAAATGTAATTTATTCCTGTGATCAAAGCTGAATTTTCAGCATCATTACTCTAGTCTTCAGTGTCACATGATCCTTCAGAAATCATTCTAATATGATGATATGATGCTCAAGAAACATTTCTTATTATTATCAATGTTGAAAACACCATGATACATTTTGATCAGGATTCTTTGATGAATAGAAATTTCAAAAGAACAGTTTTTATTTGTACAAGTTTATACACAAATTAAAGTGCTGCTTAGGCAAAGATTAAAGAAGACTCTATTTTGTTAATTTAAAAAAATAATAATAATCATGAAATGTTAAAAACTCCATCCAGGGAAACTATTTACTATGTCAATATGCTAATTGTTGAAAGGACCAATCAATTGGACCTCAGCCTCATGTTTGCTCAGGTTACTCAACTAACGCCAAACTTGCTTTGCCCAAACAATGGTGATTAAGCAACAGATTAAACCTCCTCATAAATAATGAAGGGCTGTGTTTTCAACACGCTTCCTGTTCACTTCCTCTAATAGCCACATTAAAAGCTCTTTACAAGTCAGTGGTGAGAGGAAGAGAAAAATTGAGCACTTAACGAGTTGGAGAGAGACAGGCCGGGATTCGGCCCATTCACATGCTTCAGGCCAGTTGAGAGTGATGCCAGTTGATCAATGAGTCAATGAGGTCCTTAAAGGAAGCCGGTCCTAGACTGCTGGAAAGAGCTAATGATGAAGGCAATAAAAGGCCTGGCTCTCAACCGGCATAGTAATTAAGGAAGTGAAGGTTAGGAGGTTTTGCTTAACTGATTCACCCTGTGCCATCTTTATGACCTTTGCATTCTCTCGCTGTCGGGACAGAGTTCAGGACATATGGCAATAATGATGATAATTGTAGAAGAATGATTTACAGGAAAAAAAATATAATTCAAAATCATTTTTAAAACAAATGCAAAGGTAATGATAGGCCTAATTATATCTACCTTAAACTGACTTTCATTGGTGTAACTCAAGTATTCAAGTTGATTCAGTTAAAATGATGAATATATAAATAACAGATCTATTCCATTCAAAAATATTACGATAAAAAATATACAAAAATGACTACACCAACAAAAGTCCATTTTAATGGTTATATTAGGTAGAAATACATACAGTAACTACACATTTTTACTTTTACAGTGTGAGTACTCGTTAAAATAAAATATGTAAGTTATATACAGAAACTCTGTTTGTTCCCAGTAAATAGTTTCAATGGTGTGTCATGAAGAATTGTGTTGAATTGAAGTATCTGTTGGGTAATTGTGGGTACAGGAGATCAGCCTTACCAGACAGTGTAAATTACGGTCATTGGTGTATCTTACTTTGCTTTGCTAAGCAAACAGACACCAATTAATAACCCAGTAAAGGAAGTTGACCAGCAGCTGACCTGTTTATACACTTTCTACAACTTTCATAATTATATCTGTTATGGAAGTATTTTTGTCTTTGATTTGTCATGTTACATCCTTTTTTTATTTGTGTGTGTGTGGTTGTGTGTGTGTGTGTGTGTGTGTGTGTGTGTGTGTGTGTGTATGTTCTTGTACATGGTTTATGAGGACACAAATGTGTATAATGACATGGGTATTACAACGTAAACATGGTTTATGAGGACACTTCCTGTCTCCTCATAAACCGAATGGCTTAAAAAACATACTAAACTGTGTTTTTTTTTTTTTTTAATTAAAAAAATGCAGACAGTTTTCTGTGATTTAGAGGCAGGGGTAGTGTAGGGGGATGAATATACAGTTTGTATAGTATAAAAACCATTACGTCTATGGAGAGTCCCCGTAAACCACATATACAAGTGTGTGTGTGTGTGTGTGTGTGTGTGTGTGTGTGTGTGTGTGTGTGTGTGTGACAACTTACCTCAAATAGCAGGACAGGGCAAGTTGTCACAAAAGTGTTCAATAATTTTTTTTTTCTTGGGCAGTAATAGATAAAATGTTCAATAGCTTGTTTGTTGTCAAGTTTCGTGTATATACAGAATTTGACTTTCAAAAATAAACTTATCAGAAAGTGACAACGTGCCATATATATATATATATATATATATATATATATATATATATGATAATTCATTTTCTCAATTCAACTCCATTTCTATAATTCCTGAGAGTGTGCAAAAATTATTAATGTCTTTGTTTTCTATTTTCTATAAAATATTATTCATTATAAAATAATAGATGTTTTTGAAGAAACGTTCTTATTGTCAGCGTGGAATGCCATAACATTTCAGATTATCTCTATCACAAAGATTCATTCACCAGTCTGTAAAACCGACGGGCTTTCCTTGCAAAACTTTCAGACAGGAAAGATCAAACATGATATGCCATTATCCATGTTATCATCCTGTGAAGAGCCCCACCTCTTCGAGATTCTTTGGGATGTGAAGTTCAATGAAAGCACTGGCTGCAATGAGCACATTTCTCAAGCTCGTCTCCAGAGCACGAGAGCAATGCACAGCAGATGCCTTTATATTTGCTTTCATGCCTCGCGCCGTTGACTCAATAGAGTGATTTAATAGACCACATGAGCACAACAGCATCAGTTCACTGTCAGCCATAGAGCTGCATTTCTAAAGGTTTTACTTGGAATATCTTACAAAACACAAGAAGCGCGCGACGCATCATCTAGATGAGCAGCCGCGCGCGCTGTCAGCAAGAGACGAGCGCGAGACACGTCGCTATCTCATGGTGCGCGTAAGGTAAGCACGGTTGAGCTTCAGCTGTTTGAATGCGCCTTTAAAGTTTTCAGTATTGTGTCAAATATAAAATAATGTCGCGTTTGCCTTTCATTTTACATTTAATTTCTTATATCTACTGTTTGGACATTTATCATGCTTGGAAGCATTTGTAAATATCTGTCAGTTATGATAAATTAATCTCGAAAATAATTAAAAATGCATTAAAAGCACAGGCAGGTTTGTCGAACTTTTTGTCTCACGTTTGCCTGAAAGTTCAAGGATGTGTATTGTTTTGTAACATTACACTGTAAAATGTTTTCATTTATATATTACGACATCGTTATTTCCGTCCTTAACTTATCAGAATAATTTCTGACATTTCTGCTCGTATTCAGTGTTTCAGATCAATTTACGTCATAAGTAATTCAACTGATAACTCTGTGCAACGATCACTGCAGGTTAAAACTTTTGAATTACTTTGATTCTACTTAAACATTTAAGGCGGCAACTGATCTTACGTTTTTAATTTTACTTGTAGTAGACAATTATCTATTACAAAATGTAATTATCTTTATAGGCTACTATTACGCTACTATCAGCAGCTGTAGCCTATTGTGCATTTTATATTTGTCGGACTATTTTTTTTTAAACGAGAAATGTGTTTTTAAAACAAAACTTCCTTTTTCTTCTTGAAAAGACTGTGATTACAGAATATAATTGTAATCTTTTGAATTAAGGCCTATATATTTTTTACCTACACCCTCTCGTATTCAATAAATGGGAGGAGTTTAAGACAGAAAAAAAAAAAAAAAAACTATAACTATAAAACATAAAGTGGTTCATTTTTACTTCACTTGTCGCTGATTTCAACCAGAAATAGTCGTAAGTATTATCGTTATATATATAGATATATATATATATATATATATATATATATATATATATATATATTTCTTTTCGTAAAGAAGGCCAGTAGAGTTACAAATGATTATTGTAATTTCACGAGCACGAATGAAACTATCAATCAAGCTCTAGTGAGGCATGAAGGACACTAAAAATTCTGCAATTTATGTCTGTTCAACGCTAAAATATGTTGCTGACAGTTTCAGGGATTGACTGATGTTGAAGAGGCTGAAAGCTGCTAGAAAACACAAGATTCCCTTGAGCGTTGTATAAGGTACGTACACCAACATACACTGCCACAGAATGTCTCAAAGATTATCCAGCAATTTGAAGAAAATTAAATATTTTTAATAATAGCTATTCATTTAAGTTATTTTTATAATTGTTCAAATTTTAAAGGAATCCTTAAATTAATCAAAACACATGCACATCTCACAAGTCTCCATCAATTAGCCTGCATAAGAATGAATCTTGCTGACATAATTAACAAAAAAAATAAAAAATCTGTGGTTCCTTGCTTCCTGATGCTAAAAAATTTAAATGAATATTTGATAAGCAATTAATTATTTCACAACTTACATAAAGATTCTTGTATGGCACCACACTGTATTGACTTCTAGACCTATTTACCTGCATGGAGTCTGATTACCTTACAGTAGTAATATATATGCGTCCATTACAGACTACTGGAAGTCAGCATATTGAACTATATTCAAGTAACAATTCCATGCATTTCCTTGTCTGCAATCAAATAATCAACGATGAAACATTATATGAATACCTTCAATGATGAGACTGTATTTAAATTATATTGCTTGATAAGTCTTTACAGATGAAGGAGCATTTAGGCCTTGCAATTTTCTGATAGACCTCCAGTGTTAAATAAGGATTATAATGTAGGACGGTGTACTAAGGCCTATTTAGACCGCAGTGTACTGTGGGACTTTCTGTTCATGACAATTATAGGTCAGAGAGGAGTCTTCAGTTGCATTACAGTGAGGAAAAGAGAACTGGTTTCATTTAAGTAAAGTGAAGACATTTTATTTGTTTAAAAATACAACAGTTTGCCTGAGGTATATTTGGTTAGATGATGGATTTAGTGTGTAATGTCCTGTTCATGTAGCCATTAGGTTCCCTCTTTTTTTTTCTTCTGTATTGACCCCGACAGGTCACATAAGTAATTTTTTAAACGCATGATTAATTTCACAGTAGGGTTAACATACATATAGATGAAGTTCAATGCATCAAGCAGACATGAGATATGATTTACTAAGGCCTACATGTTTAACTGTTCAGCATGTCTAATATGAACCAATTTTCAATTGGTCTGTGTTATAATTACGTATGGAGCTGCCTCTTTTCACTTATGGACATATAACACACATAAACATACAATACACTGATCAGTAGCTGAGATAAATTCAAATATGAATATGTGAAAATACCAACCAAAGTTTCATGACATTTTAATGTTAATATAAGCATTATATGAGTTAATAGTTCAAATAATAATAATAAAAATAATCCTAATGAGAGTTATTCTACAGCCTTATTAATTATTTCGAAGTATATCTATTATATCATATATATATAGGCTATTTTTTCATATTCCTGTAATAGGATGAGAGGTCGTATGAGGTGCTCTTTGGCTATTGGGAGACAAAAGCCAGCGGGATGGTCTCTAAATGAGGTTTAGGGGGCTACAGATGGGACCCTCTTTTTCCTGTCAATTTGACTTGGCTTTTCAAAACACTTGACCTTTTGTACTAATTCTATTATCGTGGCAAAATGAAAACGTCACAATTAAGCCAGCTATTCTTATCATAATTGCGCGCAAAGTCATCAGCATCCTTGAATTATATTTGTAATGCCGACATTTAAAATAAAAACCCTTCAGATCTGAGACTTTGAAGCGAAGAAATCTGATCGGAAAGGGGATTTTTCTAGTATTAACAAGTATGACGCTATTTTTTTTTTAACATAATAGTAGCCTAATATTTCATATTCGGATCAATAGTGCACCTGGCTATTATAGAAATGTTATTGATGAGACAGTTTGTCGGACAACATGTCATCGGCATCAAACGATTAGTTTTATTCTCAGTTGTGGTCGATTCAGTACGTACAGCCCATGTATTACCCTCATAATGATGAAAAAATGACATGCCGACATTTGTCGCCTTTCGCTTGATTTATGAATGCGTGGAAATTGGCTCAATATAGCATGACAGTTTGGACAGTTTTATTGCGTGACAATGCAGATGTTGATAACGAAATGATAAAGCATTAACAAAAGCTATGCTGACTGCTCTTTACACTTCTAAACATGTATGACTGGGCTACTTTTACGGCTTTTATACAATTCAAAAGCAATGTTGATGCTGAAAGCGGGGGAATCAAGCAGTAGGCTAATCGTCATATTCGAAAAAACGAATTAAAGCCAAAATTTTACTTCTTTTTGCATCATCCTATCAGCATATTAACTTAGACCTACAATTTTTCATTAGCTTGTTGTGTTAATATAAAAGCGATGAAAATACGTGCGATTAATCTAGGCTATAATTGGCCTATTTAAATGTTGCACTAAAATATTTTGGTTAGGCTACATTTTCGGCGTGTTATGATATTTAAAAGTAACACAATTTATTAATGAAGCAATTTCTGGTGTTGCCCAAGCGATTATACCGATTATGGGTGGTTCACGCGTGTCTTTTCTCCTAATTCAGAAGTACAAGCGCGCGCATCACCCGGAGCCCCTGAGGCTCCTGTCTGAGCTTCTCTTTAGTGTGTTTGAGTGGCAGTTAGTGAAACGTCATTGGCTCTTCAGAGGGGCAGAGCCACGCCAATCACTCACATCCAGCTCCGGCAATAAGAGCCAGTGTGTGAGGCGCGCGCTTATTCGCTCTTGCACTACTGTTACTACTGTTACTGGACACGATAAAGGAGCCTGTTGTGATATCGCGCATTTATCGTGCTTGTATTTATAAAGTTCGCGGTCGCGTTGACCGTTGGCATTTCCGAAAACGAATTTCTAATTTCGTATGTGGAATAGGCTACGACATGATTTGTATTCTGTAGCGTGTGGACTTCTCCGACAGCGCGCGGAGGTAAGAAAAATACAAACTTTTTATCGTCTCCGAGTCCGTCTGAAAAATGACGTGTTTTTGTTTAGGTTTAGGCATTTCTGATTTTTGTTGTGTGACTTTGTTCTCGGCGAACAAAAAAGAGTCACACAAACGTGTGGAGACACATTTTGTAGCCTACTTGTGTTTATATTTTTTTATGGCAAATTGTTGTTGTTGTTGTTGTTATTATTATTATTATTAGATTATTATTATTATTATTATTATTATTATTAGGACAATACTGGGCTATTATAGGCCTATGATACATTACCAAAAGCTAAAATAGCGACGTTCTATATTGTGTATGAAAAAGTCGGAAGAGAACGTTGAGGCCGACAGAACATTCTACGGGGAAATCTGTCTAAAATCTCTGTAAATTTCTCTATATTGTTTTATTTTCGCATATTATTACAGTGATTAAAAATATTTTTAAAGTATTACACAGCATTAAAAGCACATTTTCCTTTTTACTTATTTATTATTTTTTTTTAAATAGAAACAGCAGAAAGTGTTCATGCTTAAAGGAATAAAATAGCCTAACTGCACTGATTTAGCTGGTGCACTGATTTAGTTCTTTAATATATATATATATATATATATATATATATATATATATATATATAAGTAAATATATATTAGCCTACTTTTCCTTTAATTTGCGATCATATTGAACAGCATCTTCGTCTTTTTCTCTCGTTCTTTAAATGAGTGTTTATTTCACCCGCACCACACTCTGATCTACAAACATTGTCTGACATGTGAAAAAAGCTTTACAGTAATTCTGCAAGTTAGTGAAATAAAATTCTGGTTTCTATTTAATAACTTTTCCACAAAGTAATTTTCTTTATCGATATACTTAGGTTTGAATTAATGCATCTGAATCTTTTTTTTTTTTTTTTTTATTTGCTCATTTTTTTCATTGGTAAATTAACCATTTAAAATGTGTTTACAGACAAACATCTCCAGTCAGTGGTCTCCAAAGAATGGAAAAGAGTCTTCTGCCTGGACCAAACGACATTGTGATGGCCACCCCACCGAGTTCATTTCAGCAGGAGCCCCTCACGCCTCCAAGATCCTCCCTTAAGCCCAACCAAGTCGGGCAGGTCATCCTCTACGGGGTGCCTATTGTCTCACTGGTAATTGACAATCAAGAGCGGTTATGCCTGGCTCAGATATCCAACACCCTGTTAAAGAACTACAGCTACAACGAGATCCACAATCGTCGAGTGGCTCTGGGCATCACCTGCGTGCAGTGCACCCCAGTCCAGCTCGAAATCCTTCGGCGGGCGGGCGCCATGCCCATTTCCTCCCGGCGCTGTGGCATGATCACCAAACGGGAGGCAGAGCGACTTTGCAAGTCTTTCCTGGGTGAGAATTCTCCACCCAAACTGCCAGACAACTTTGCGTTCGACGTGATGCATGAATGTGCTTGGGGCTGCCGGGGAAGTTTCATCCCAGCGCGCTACAACAGCTCCAGGGCTAAATGCATCAAGTGCTCCTACTGTAATATGTACTTCTCCCCTAACAAATTTATCTTCCACTCACACCGCACACCTGAGGCCAAGTACACGCAGCCAGACGCAGCCAACTTCAACTCCTGGCGTCGGCACCTTAAACTGACAGACAAAACACCACAGGAGGACCTGATGTTTGCCTGGGAGGATGTAAAAGCCATGTTCAATGGAGGAAGTCGCAAGAGGGCACTTCCTTCCTCTAACTGCTCACCCATGGGTTCTGTCAAGGCCGTAAACTCGGTTCTGCCCCACATGATCTCTCCGGAGTTAGCTCAGAAAAGGGGCCGGTATGAGGACGATGATGATTTGGACACCAACAGCCTCTCGCCTCGAAAAGCCCCCCGCAGTTACCCGGTCATTCCGGTCCCGAGCAAAGGTTTCGGGATGTTGCAGAAGTTCCCAACAACGTCACTATTCCCCAGCCCCTACACCTTCCCTGCATTCGGGCTGTGCCCGCAAAAGAAGGACGACAGCGAGGCAACCAATGGACAGAAAAACAGCGGCCTCTCAGGGCTTCTTTGGCCCGGCCGCAAGGACACTTTTTACCCACCCTTCTGCATGTTCTGGCCCCCGAGGGCAACTGGGGGCATTCCGGTACCCACTTACCTGCAACCCCAACCCAATGCTCTTTCCTCCCTCACAGAAAGCCCATCTCTAAGACAAGCCTTTTTGGATCTGTCTGAACAGAGCGATGCCAGTTCAGGCTTGGACACGAACCCCAGGTCCGGGCTGTTCGAGAGCGACTGCCCGCCCGTGACCTCTGACCTGCGACCGGCCCCGGAAGGCTGGTTAAAGCTGCTGGACGCTCCCTCGCTGCAAGCCCGCAAGGCCAGCTACCACTCTGCCTTCCGCCCGGTGGTCAAAGACGCAGAAAGCATCGCCAAGCTCCACGGCAGCCTGGAGGACTTCGGGCCAGAGAGGCACCTTTCCCCCGGCACCAGCTGCAGCTACCAAAGTGACAGCGGTGAAAGTGATGAGGAGCAAGAAGTGGATGTGGAGACAAAACAGGATGAGGAACAGGAGGATTTCGCCAGCCGATCAGCGCAGACGCCCCCGCAGACGTTGCAGCAGCCGTGCGGCCTGCACATGCGCGGACTGCCAGACAACAGCACTGGTGATCAGGCCAAAGAACAAGCCTCCTTCCCGAGCATTCCCGCCGAGACCTCAGCAGAGGACAAACCCAGCCTTCCTGTCAGTCCGCCCACCATTCTCAAAGTCCCCAGCCCCGTTCACGGCTCGCTGGAGGAAAGCGCCGCGTACAGAAATGTAAATATTCCCTCCAGGCACTTTAACTAATTATTTAAATGCGAGCCATTGGCTGGCAGGGTCCATATGCATAACAAGATTGATAGCCTGTGTTCCCTGCAGAAATGAAATATTCAGAGCTCTTTGATCCCTCCTAATAAGCCCAGTCGTGTTTTGTTTAATGGCGACATTATGTTTGCTCCCCTTTGTCACTTCTGCCTATTAGCCCTTTTAATCTTTAACCCTTTGACGCTACATTAACAGACAGAACAGGGTGAGCGACAGAAAGTGAAACGGGAATTCTTTAGCAATTATAGCCTTAGCACACACACACACATGAGTGCCGTGCTGATTTATCTAAAGAAACTCAGTAGCACGACACAGCCAAACAAACATCAGGATCATATATAAAACATAACAGCGTTGTCATTCTCAAGGCTAATCAATTCTGTGCTTTTGGCTGACTGATATATTTTGTTGCTACATGTTCAACCTTTGGCCTGGTGTTATGAATCAGTTCTAATCAGACATCGGTGGTGTTTTATGGTTACAGGCTCACAAGAGCAGAGACGATGGGCTGCCGGCCTATGCAACCAAAAACAAAACAACCATCTCAGGTGAGAAATAAATGTTGCAACATTGCGGAAATGTGATTAATCATTGCATCATTTTATTTTTTTGAAAAGTTTGTAAACACTGTTTACAATCATGGCCTTTACACACACACACACACACGAATTAAATAAAAAAATCAGTACTAAATAATGATGATTAACAAAAATAAATTAAGTTTTTATTCATTTGTGTACAAGCATTCATGTTTTTAATATCTTATTTTGAATTTTCTTACAGATGACAGCAAAGAGCAAAGCAGTTTTTTCGTCCCAGAGACAGAAACGTCGTCCGCACCAGAATACTGGCGAGAGAATTCAAGTAAGAACACATGCCACATTATCTCCGTTTTACATCCGCCACTTACAGCAAGAGGGCCGCAAAATAATTTGTGCAGCACAGCTAGCCCATCCCTGCAAGGATATTAGGATTAATCTAAATATAAAAAAGATACGGGATGGAATATACTCTCGCCGCACTCTTAAAATGGAGCAGCTCTCTCCACAATGTCATTGGGAAAATGTGTTCTGTAGGGAGCCATAACAGTTCAGGAAGACAATCAGCTCAACGGCAGGAAGGTGACAATCACCATTTGAACAATATCAAACGGAAATAATTGCCTTTTGCTTGGCAAAATCTTCCATTAGAAAGATCATAGCTTATTGCCTTTTATCTGTCAGAAAGACATTAAAAGTGTTTTATGACATCTATGCCAACATTTATATTATCTAGCCGATAATGATCTCCTCATATAACGTATAATATATTTGAAAAAATTACATGAAACAAATTAAATGAAACCACCTTTGCCTGATTGCTAAATGTCTCCGAGGGGCTACTGGGAAACGTGATTAGAACTTCTGATTTTCCAAAGAGTCTAACGGCAGTGTCTTAAAGATAGTTCTGTTTCTTGGGAGGGAAGAAAAAAATAATCTAATTTTCCATTTATATAATGCAAACTGCCTTGGCTTTGACTATTCACGGTTAATTGACTGTCAAACGAGGTTGTTATCCTCAGGCACTGTCTGCAAATTTGCTTGTCAAATGAGACAGAGAGAGGAGGAGAGCGAGAACAAGACCGCTTTCCAAATGAGGAACGCCTTGTTCGGCTTAAGGAGGCAAGACGGGAAATGAGAAGAGAGAGAGAGTCGAATGAGGGGAAGATTATACCGACGTGTTGGATCACTTCATGTGAGCCATTTGCGATATAGACACAAAAACACAGTCGGCGGACATGCCGTGCAAGCGTACCGACTTCTAAGGTTTCCAATCAAAACTGTTTAGAATAATTTCCTGATTCAATAGCGCAGTAACATTAATGAAATCAGCTATTTTCACCTATTTCAGGATATTGGCACATTGCAAGGGCGTTTCTAATGACTTAATTTAGTTGCATTTGAATGCGCTAATCAGATATTTTGTTGAATGGCCTATATTTTACTGAGTTAGTGGAGTCAGAAATATATTATTTTCATAGTATATTATTATGTCTTTACAGTAAATATGCAGTCATAGATGTTTCATACCATATTCATGACATATGAATACCATTTCCTCACCCCAGAAAAAAAACAGCATTATATTTTCTTTCACTTTGCAAGTCAAAATGTTTGTCTGAAATATCCTGTTATCAGACTGACATCTACTGGCTGCTGGTGGTACTACATGATGTGTGTCAGTCCTTTATAACAACTGACATGAATGAAATGCTTGCAATATGTCATAAATCTTAAGAGATTTTGAAAATTTCTCTTTTTTTTCCTGCTCAGCAGACCAAAGTCAAGACACAAGCTCTCCCGTATCACTCAAGAAAGACGTTGAGAACATGGAAAAAGGTGAGATCACAAATAAAAACTTTAGAATATATACAATACTTTTATTCAGAAAAGATGCATTAACTTGATCAAAAGTGACAGTAAGGAATTTTATCATTTTACAAAATATTTCAAATAAATGCTGTTCTTTTGAAATTTTATTCATTAAATAATCCTGAAAAAATATCAGTTTCCACAAAAATATTAAGCAGCATAACTGTTTTTGACATTGATAATAATAATAATAATAAATGTTTAAAATCAGCATATTATAATGATTTCTGAAGGATCATGTGACACTCAAGAATAAACTACATTTTAAAGTATATTCACACAGAAAACATTTATTTTAAATCACAATAATATTCTACAATATTACTGTTTTTACTGTATTTTTGAGCAAATAAATGCAGCCTTGGTGAGCAGAAGAGACTTCTGTCAAAAACATTAAAAACTCTTACTATTTTGAACTTGAGTGTAAATAAAATGTTTAAATACATTTTGGTAACTGCTCTAAATGTAATAGTTGATATGGTGGGCACAGCTCGGATGAGTCTGATCTTGATTTATTGTGTGATCCGTCCTTCAGAGGAACTCCAGAAAGTTCTCCTTGAACAGATAGATTTACGGAGGAGACTGGAGCAGGAGTTTCACGCTCTGAAAGGCAGCTCTCCATTTCCAGTTTTCCGTAAGTGTCCTTATTTCATTTCACACATTTTATCATCACGCTTATAAAAATTTATTTAATCAATATAACTCAATAAAGATCCACTTTTGAAATAAGCTCAATCGATAAAAGTTACTATTTTAAAAGCACTTTTAAGCCATTACTTTAAACAGGTTTAACTATAAACTTAGGTGACCATAATAGGCCTTTGTTTTTTAATTTTTCATATTTGACTATTATACAGATAACTTTCAGGACCAAATGAAGAGAGAACTGGCTTACAGGGAAGAAATGGTGCAGCAGTTACAGATGGTAAGAAGTTTTCTGGTAACATTATCCACAATAAGGTCATAATTTCCCATCTGATTAATTGACTTGTGAATCATAAGAATATCCCCCAAGCAACCCTGCTATATAAGTAATCTGCTAAATCTATGTTAAAGAAGACATGTAAGATAACCAGCAGACAGCCGGCAGGATCTGGTGTCTCATAATCTCTTGTTGTCTAGAACTGGTTCAACATTGCATAAATCATTTGCGCGCATCTGTGTTTGAACACATGGATGATGCTAGTAGACCGCCGTTATGTGTTCTTTCACTTCAACACCATCAGTCATATATGAGAGATCACAACATGACACATTAAAAGCTGAACTTCAGGGATGCAGAAAACTATAAAGACAAATACATAATGACATTTAGAAGATCTCTGCTTCACCACATACACTCTTAAAGGTTCCAAAAGGGGATTTTCGCATTAAACCATGTTCTTTTTTTTTCTTTTTAGTGTGAAGATCATAGTCTAAAGAGCCTTTTTCCACTAATAATTAAATAAATAAATAAATAAATATCCTTTTGTGGAATAGAAGGGTTAAATGTTCTTTATTTATGTTCCATTAAATAATCTTCATTTTTAAAAGCAATAAGGTACACGATGCACAATGTGAAGCATGTCATGACTAAACGCTGTTTATAAGGAAAGAAAGCATGGCTTCAATATGTGTATGAAATATACTACTGTACGAAAGTTCAGTAAGATTTTTTATTTAAAAAAAGGAAATTAATACTTATATTTAGAGCTGCACAATTAATCATTTAAAAGATCGCGATCTCGATTCAAATACCCACGAGATCTTATTCCAAAATGAAAGTGATTCGGCAATGTCTATTAAACCTTTGACAAGTACGATCACAGCGAACATTCAGATCTGCATCGGTGCAGCCGCTGAGCCAGAGAAAGCAGCTGTCATGTATAGGTATAAAACAGCTTCACAGACAGTGTTTTCAACCAACAGTACTTGGATAAATGTTTATAGTTTGGATATAAACAATGATGTCTATGGTAACAATCACAATAGAGTAAATCACCTTTTAAAAGTAATTTGATGCTTCAAATAAAGATGGTATGAATTACATTCACCTGTAGGTGATGACAAGAGAGTGTTAAAACAAATTTATTTGTCATTGGATCATTCATTCAAGAGATTTGTTCATGAAACAACTGAAGTCTTTATGAGTGAGTCATTGAATCATTCATTCAAAACATTCTTTTTTTCAAATAAATGCTGTTCATTTGAACTTTTCATTCATCAAAGTGTCCTGAAAAAAATGTATCACAGTATTATCATACTGTAGTATGTATTACAACATATTAGGCAGCAAAAACTGTTTTCAACATTGATAATAATTAGAACCATTATTAATAACTGAGCACCAATATAATTGATAATAACTGATCATTAAATCAGCACATTAAAAATGATTTCTGAAGAATCATGTGAACTAAAGACTGGAGTAATGATGCTGAAAATTCAGCTTTGATCACTGGAATAATTTACATTTTAAAATATATTCACATAGAAAATAGCTTAGTTTAAATGGCAATAATTTTTACTGTATTTTTTTATTAAATAAATGCAACTTTGGTGATCAGAAGAGACTTCTTTCAAAAACATTAAAAAAAACTTACCGACCGACCTCAAACTGACCTGGAAGCTAAAAGAAATGTTGTATTGTTGATGGAGAGTGCAAGTATTAACTGATCCCATAATGTTTATTTGTAGATTCCCTATGCAAACATCATTAGAAAAGAAAAGGTCGGGACACATCTAAGCAAAAGCTAAATGGTAAGTATCAAAGTTATTAAATCATATAGGCTAGTGATGGAATGAGAAATACAATGTGTGGCCATTCTGTAAAATCAGTTGCTGATTTCACTGCTGAATAAATTTTATATTACAAATAGCACTGATTTGTCACCGCATTTTTGAATGCTTCTAATTTTTACATTTAAGCTTTCTTGATTATTTTGAGAAATCTTTATCATAATGACTATTTTAACTGTTATTTTTTAGGTAAATTCATCTGAAACTAAATCAAGCTGCTCTCAACATCCTTTGACAAGAAGAGGTTAAATCATCCCAATCTCAAGCACAACAAAAGGAACCTCTTCACCGGATCAAAATGTTGAACACTGTCATTGATAAACCACCTGAACAAAGTCCATCTCTCCAATGAAACCAAACGGCATCAGCGAACTGATACACAGAACAATTACAAGCATCTACCAATGATTTGACATATTTCCTGTACAGTAACCCCACTTTGATGATTTATGAACTTAAGTTTATTTATTACTTATGCACTGACTCACTTGGTCAGTGGAAAACTGTACAATTCTATTAGCTCTAGGTTGTAAATGTACATACAGAGGTTGTGGCGGGAACGGGTTGCTCTGTACTGTGGCTGATGTCTGAGAGAAAGTGTGAAAACCTTTCTTGTTTTGCCTGTTTAAATACAACATTGACATACGTTTAAAAATCTTATTATTAACTGTTCATGCAAATGTATTTAAATATGTTCTTGTAGTTTCTCTACTATTTATGTGGATAATTAAAGTCTATAAGATGAAAAAGACTGACAATTCTTTTTAAATGTTTTTTTCTTTTTTTACATTGAGTGGCACTTGAAAACATATTTTATCAAAAGTCACAAACATGCTCACAATACGATTTAACACAATTTCAAACTAAAGAAAGAAAATTAGATATATAAAACATAATATTTATGTATTTGGCAGACACTTTAAGAATTTCCATTTTTTTTATTTTTTATGTTTATCAGTGTGTTTCCTGGGAATTAAACCTACGTGACTACTGAATAGGCTACTGTATATGTTCTGTCAAATATATTACATATATGAATCATTTAA
This sequence comes from Ctenopharyngodon idella, assembly GCF_019924925.1. NCBI lineage: Eukaryota > Metazoa > Chordata > Actinopteri > Cypriniformes > Xenocyprididae > Ctenopharyngodon > Ctenopharyngodon idella. Next base: position 27,783,103 of record NC_067229.1, on the reverse strand, counting down.
TACTATAAAATACTGCTATAATATATGGAATACTTTTCCTTGTAGATCAGCAAACAAATAAAAGTAGGTTGCTGTACAAAATAAGATACAAATAAATATCTACAATGTATCGATTCAGCCATAGAAATACAGAGAGCACGTGATTCAATTGTTTTGCGTACACGGTACATAGCCTAGCTACATTTAGAACAACATACATAGTTAAATTAGTAGCCTCTGTAGTTAGAATAGTATGACTGTATATTCAAAGGCCCTGTCCCAAATGGAACACTTCTATGCACTTTCGGTCTTGTGGACTTACAATGGCTGCAGCGTGCGCGTGTCCGTTAAGTCCACGAGACCGTAGGGTGTCCCATTTGTCGATTTTAGGCTTCAGAAGGGTGCTCGCGAGCGCCCCCTTTGCGGCTGATATGCGCCCTCGATGCGCACTTTTGCTGAGCCCGCACTGGTGCGAGCTCCGCAGCAGACTTCTTCCCGACAGTCAAAGCGACGTCACGTCACGAAAGTGCGGACTCGTAGAAAGGCCGTGAGTGTTTAGGGTGCCATTTGGGACAGGGCCAAACTCTTGTCAATCAAAACTTTGCAGCGTAGCGGCGCGTTTGTGACGTACCTATGCGCGACGCAAGTTCTTTTACGTCAGCACAATAGTGCCAACATGGCGTTCACACTGTACGCACTGATTCAAACAGCGATATTATTCACTAATGCTGTCGCAGTTCTGCACGAAGAGAGGTTTCTCAGTAAAAGTAAGTTTTTATGAATGTATTTCATTCTAAAATTTGACGATAGGTTGGTTCTGTCATGTAAATATTTGCGTGTATTGTCATCTGGTTTGCTAGCCTAGACTTTACGTCTCCTAAACGTCCAGTTAACTATAGAAATATGAAAATGTTAACATAAATTACCTTGGTAGTTTTTGATATCATCTGAATGACTTCAAATCTGTAAAAGTCAGAGTTGCTGGTTGTTTGTCATTGTTTGAACAATCTATTCTACGTCAGTTCACCAGTGTCATATAATGTAAATGTGCCTACATTAATCGCTTAACTGAAATAAATACGTTTTGAAATGGATCAGCACCCCATGACTTTTGTAGAATTTTTGTAGACCAGAATGTGCAGAGCTATTTAACATTTTTCAAGTACTACATTTTCCCCATACTTCCATATTAATGTTATTTCATAATGTCAGTGACTTTACTTTTATTCTAAAACACTAAAACATTCGAAAATACTAATGATTACTAATAAGGCTGGACATTGACACAAATTTCATGATTCGGTTCCGATTTCTAATCAAATTGAATCGATAATCAAATTGATTCTCGTTTATTGCAAAGTCGAATCAGCACTGAAGTTTGAAAAACAAAGAATATAGAAGGGAAAATGTATTTGCAAATAGGTGAACGAAGAAAATCTAAGATAGATTTAATTAATAGATTGTGAGATTTTACAAAAGTAGCAATGTGGGAGGGAGGTAGTTGGATAGACATTTCATTGAATATTAAATTGTACTTGTATTATTTAGTTTGAGATGCAACATTTTTCAGGGATTATCCATGCTCTTTTCCCATGAATACTGTCAAAAAATTGTTCCAGTAAAATTTAAATTTTGGGGATGTGTAAAGATATACAAACAATTGCAAATGCATATGTAGTCATTATAGCATGATATGCATTATGACTATGTAACTAGCAAATATTTTTTTCCAGTTGGTTGGGGGGCAGAGCAAAGTATTGGAGGATTTGGAGATGAACCTGGGATTAAAGCACAGCTTCTGAACCTTATTCGTTCCGTCAGGACTGTCATGAGAGGTATGTTTATTTGAAGAGTGTTAGTACTCATGTCTACTACTTTCCCATCTCTAGATCATGGAGTATCTATTACCATCAAGAATCATTAATAGAGATACTATTTTATCTGTAATTATTTTAAGCCTTGCATCTTAAAGTTGGCATGAAACTAATGTTGCGATAGTCTTTTCTTCCCTATTGTGACGGATATCCGAGTGAAATGGCATCTCTACAAAAAAAAAATGGTAGGGTGGGGCTTGATTTTGTCTATGGGGAATTGATTGGATGGTTGTGTTTAGCTATTAGTCAATCTCAAGTGATTGATTGATAGGTTGCCCTGCCTTCACGCCGATGGGGTCTCGAGAATTGTGACGTACTTGACTAAAAGAAGAAAATTACTTGTTGTTTTTGACTTGGGATCCAATGACTTGAGACTTGACTTGAACACTCTGACTCGACAATGACTTTCATAACAGCTAAAGTAATTAGATTTTTTTTTTTTTCTCACCTACTTTATAGTATTGAAGTAGGCATATTTGGATGCAGGACCAGTCTCTTGCTTAATTCCTGAATGAATCAGCTGTTTTAAAGGAATCAGTTGAATGAATGCTTGAGATCCCACCCTCCCTTCAGAGCGTCTCCAAAGCCACGCCTCCTCCAAAACACATAAAAACACACAGCCAGAGCAGAGTCTTACAAGGGTACTTTGTGAACTTACAAGGGTACTTTGTGAACTTACAAGGGTACTTTGTGAACTTACAAGTGTAAATAAAGAACTGGTTGTTTCAGTAAGTACTATATAGTGTTTCCTTTACTCTTTACTTTAAAATTACTATGTCTATAATGGGTAATATTTGATGTATTTGAGGTCTGAGATGTGGCAAACAGTATTGCTATCTAATCAGCCAATATTGTCTTAAATATCCTGCATAGCACTTCATCTTTTATAACATGAGATTTTAACCAAATGTTGATTTTGGTAAAATGTTGCAACATGTTAAGTTTTTGCGTGAAAAATTACAGTTTTGGACATATAGGGTAATAAAAAATAAATGAAAAAAATCCCTTAAAATAACTACAAATGAGCATGTAACAAATAACTTAAAAAAAAAAAATCTGTGTGCATCATGCCCCTGCTCCGCGCAATGTTCTCACCTTTGCATTCCTGATCCTGTCATTGCCTTCGGACCAAATGCAAATGATTGGACGAACAATTTTTGGTGTAATTATTATAATATTGCAAAATTCTAATAATTATACATGTGTATTATAATAAATTATTATTTAATATTATTATTAATATTTTGGTATAAATATATAATTAATAAAGTTCATGATTTCTGAGGAAAATAAGGTTATGGCCAATATAAACTCTATTTGTTTCTGTTTGGTATTGTGACTGGACTTGACCTTTAAGAGGATTTGACTTGCTTGGTTTGTGTGCATTGTGACTTGAGACTCACTTGAGACTGTGTGACGTTCTCCCACCTCTGCATGCCTGTAAACACACCATCAGAGAAGAGAAGAGATGTCACTGCAAGAGAGAAGGAAAGTTATTTTGATTAAAGATTACGAGGGCACATGAATTTAAAAAATGCGCACAGATACAGTATCTCACAGAAGTGAGTACACACTTCACATTTTTGTAAATATTTCATTATATCTTTTCATGTGACAACACTGAAGAAATGACACTTTGCTACAATGTAAAGTAGTGAGTGTACAGCTTGTATAACAGTGTAAATTTGCTGTCCCCTCAAAATAACTCAACACACAGCCATTAATGTCTAAACCACTGGCCACAAAAGTGAGTACACCCCTAAGTAAAAATGTCCAAATTGGGCCCAGTTAGCCAATTTCTCTCCCCGGTGTCATGTGACTTGTTAGTGTTACAAGGTCTCAGGTGTAAATGGGTAGCAGGTGTGATAAATTTGGTGTTATCGCTCTCACTCTCTCATACTGGTCACTGGAAGTTCAACATGGCACTTCATGGCAAAGAACTCTCTGAGGATCTGAAAAAAAGAATTGTTGCTCTACATAAAGATGGCATAAGCTATAAGAAGATTGCCAAGACCCTGAAACTGAGCTGCAGCACGGTGGCCAAGACCATACAGCGGTTTAACAGGACAGGTTCCACTCAGAACAGGCCTCGCCATGGTCGACTAAAGAAATTGAGTGCACGTGCTCAGCATCATATCCAGAGGTTGTGTTTGGGAAATAGACGTATGAGTGCTGCCAGCATTGCTGCAGAGGTTGAAGGGGTGGGCGGTCAGCCTGTCGGTGCTCAGACCATATGCCACACACTGCATCAAATTGGTCTGCATGGCTGTCATCCCAGAAGGAAGCCTCTTCTAAGGATGATGCACAAGAAAGCCCGCAAACAGTTTGCGGAAGACAAGCAGACTAAGGACATGGATTACTGGAACCATGTCCTGTGGTCTGATGAGTCCAAGATAAATTTATTTGGTTCAGATGGTGTCAAGTGTGTGTGTGTGTGGTGGCAACCAGGTGAGGAGTACAAAGACAAGTGTGTCTTGCCTACAGTCAAGCATGGTGGTGGGAATGCCATGGTCTGGGGCTGCATGAGTGCTGCCGGCACTGGGGAGCTACAGTTCATTGAGGGAACCATGAATGCCAACATGCACTGTGACAAACTGAAGCACAGCATGATCCCCTCCCTTCGGAGACTGGGCCGCAGGGCAGTATTCCAACATGACAATGACCCCAAACACACCTCCAAGATGACCACTGCCTTGCTAAAGAAGCTGAGGGTACCTAAACCCTATTGAGCATCTGTGGGGCATCCTCAAACGGAAGGTGGAGGAGCGCAAGGTCTCTAACATCCACCAGCTCCGTGATGTCGTCATGGAGGAGTGGAAGAGGAGTCCAGTGGCAACCTGTGAAGCTCTGGTGAACTGCATGCCCAAGAAGGTTAAGGCAGTGCTGGAAAATAATGGTGGCCACACAAAATATTGACACTTTGGGCCCAATTTGGACATTTTCACTTAAGGGTGTACTCACTTTTGTGACCAGTGGTTTAGACATTAGTGGCTGTGTGTTTAGTTATTTAGAGGGGACAGAAAATTTACACAAGCTGTACACTCACTACTTTACATTGTAGCAAAGTGTCTTTTCTTCAGTGTTGTCACATGAAAAGGTATAATAAAATATTTACAAAAATGTGAGGGGTGTACTCACTTCTGTGGGATACTGTAAATCATATATATATATAAAAAAAAGTCCATTTTAATTTCATGGTAACTTTAATCATGTTTCTATTGTTCCTGTGTCTTTATGTCATGTCTTCTGCATGTGTACCAGATGTTGTTCAATATTAACGTGTTTTCTCTTCCCATTCCACAGTACCTTTGATAGCAGTGAATTCAGTGTGTATCGTCTTACTATTACTGTTTGGATGAAGAAAGAATGGATTGCAGCAGATCAAGATCTAATGTGGAACACAGTGAATGTGGGAAAGGAAAATGGACTGTTTTTGTATCTGTGGTTCTAAATGTTGCTTTCCAATGTCTGAAAATTGTATCCTGAATGAATTACTGTAAGTACTCTGGTAGTTTTATATGACAAAAATATCCGTAAACATTTTTCTTTTCATGTTTTGTAACTTTACAGAAGCTCCTGTCTCTCCCTCTGTACATGCTGTTTTTGTCACATTCAAGGTCTAGTAAAGTGTCAGTTCCTCAAGCATCAATGTATTTCTTAGAACAAGCAACAGTGGAATCAACCAGGTTTGCGAAAGCCATGCCATCTCTTGACACCTGAAATGTTTTTTTTTTTGTTTTGTTTTTTTTTCTTAAATGTAAGGTTCCCTAAAGCTAAACTTCTAGCGTCTTGGTTTCAAAGACAGCTTGGAAAGTAAAAGTTTAGTTTAATATATTTAATGGCATATGGATAAAGACTCAGTTTTAATAAAGATGTGCTGACTGTGCTGAAATTGTTAAGTTTGATGTTAAGACATCAAGCTTTAAGATACAACACACTTGGTCTAAGGGTTTGAAACGTTTGACCAAAGTAGCCTCTGTCCTTATAAGCCAGACATTTAACATTTATTATTTTCAGATTTTAATAAAGTGATTGTGTTTCTTCATCTGTCAATTTATGTTGGAAACTATCATTTTTTTGTTTGTACAAAGTGCACTGTACCTGTAATTATTTTGTCATCCAAGGTCAGTCAGGATTTATTCAGTGAAATGGTTAAAGGCCCGTTCACACAAAGGACGATAATTATAACGATAAAGTTGTCAACTTAAGATAAAAGAATAGCAGAGCCCACACCAAAACTATAACGATAACAAAACAGAGTAATGATATTGTTGAAATCATTTTCAGAACGGCTTTTTTTTCCCAGCTAATGAGCGATAAAAAAGACAGCCTTCTTGAAAGAGCTCGAGCATTTAAAGCGGCAGAGACTACACACTGCAGCGCGCGCTTAGAATAAACAAATTTATATTTTGCGTTAGCGTGGGCAGTAATATAGTTATACTTGGTGTGAACAGGCCTTTAATGTATTTTGTGCGAGGAGGTCAGTTGAGAGTTTGACATTATACATTTGGTTCAGTGATGAGAACCGCATGAGTCCATTAACAACACTAGATTACTCCATCAGGATTACTACAGTACCTTTTTATTAACAGTAGCCCAGACCACGGATAAAACGCTGAATTACAACCATATGTTCAGAACAGCGATTAAAGCCTAACCCTTTTATAATCTACTTTTAATGGTTATTACCGAAGATGATGCGTCTTTATACTTCTCCAATCCCAGGATTTATCTCATGGCAGAAAAAAAAAAAAATATGATGTGAATTTTTGGCAGCCGAGTTATGTTCCCTATGATCCAAAATAAATGGGGATCGGTCAGGATGTTAAAGACATCAATTAATTACACAAAGTTTTTTTTTTATTATTAGTATTGTATTTTTTTTATTCATTATTTTATATTTCTTAATTTTAATCACATTCTATTTTTTCTTAAAGTGCCATGCACATTTGGACGAGTGTTATAATATTGGTAAAACAGTTATATGAATTAATGTTCTAAATGCTATTTAATCTGCTATTAAAATATCCAGCATATGTTTTTTATTCATTGAGTGAATAATCTGTGTCATAGACAACCCTCTTAAATGATTAAACTGCCATGGTGGAGAAAAGCCAGTGTGCTCTTATGAATAAATAAATGAAATAAATGTACACATGAAATGTTAAGAGAGAGAGAGAGAGAGAGAGAGAGAAAGAGAGAGAAAGAGAGAGAGAGAAAGAATAATGTCCTAGTGCACGTGTATTTTCCACAGGCATTTCTCAGGGCAGCAAAATATTAGACTGCGCCAGAGAAGGACCCCAGCAGGAAGTAAGTGTAGTTCATTATAACTTGTATTGGTCAAATGTGTTTTATGCTTTAACAGTCATCGTTTCGTCCTTTTGTATTATTTTAAAATGCAAATCGTTTGGAAACGAATGTTAATAGCATGTTGTGTTTTTGTAGTCTAGACTCGGGTTGTCATGTTATAATCAATATATTAAAAATCTAAACACATCTGAGCACAGCTCTCATACACATTCCTCTATTTCCATGTTTTTAGTACGTTGTATTACTGAATGATTATTGAATGATTTAAGGCAATCTGCTTTACCTTATCCAAAGCCCTTGTTGTTTGGCAGCTCGTTTTAAATAAATGTAGTTTCTAAATCCTAAAAAAAAAAAAAAAAATGATGTCAAACACAGATGATGAGATGAAGTGCTGTTTTGGAGGCCAGTCTTTGTGTTTAATCCAGAGTTCATGGTGAATAAGAGCATTAATTGTTGCACACTCGGAAACTGAAAATATGATCAACAAAATCCCGTATCTAAACGCAAGTCACGTTAATCAGCCCAGCCAAAAGTTATTAAAACTAAATAAGATTAAGGTTTTTTTTTTTCTTTTACATGTGATGAATTGAACACTATCCCCCGGTTTCACAGACAAGGCTTAAGCCTATTCCCAGACTAAAATGCATGTTTGAGCTGTTTTAACTATCTTAAAATATGTCAGTGACATTGTTTTATCTCAAGATGCACACCAGTAATGTTTTTACGTTTATAAAAGCTACTTAAATGTCCTAATTGAACTAAGGTCTAATCTTGGCTTAATTTAAGCCCTGTCTGTGAAACCAGGCCTAACAGTCTATATAATGTGTTATTTCAGAAAGCTTCACTCTCATGTCCTGTGTTTTTGTAAGTGTCTCGCCGCACACTGAAAGCAGTTCTTATCGATCTGAGTGGGACTCTTCATATCGAGGATGCTGCAGTTCCTGGAGCCCAGGAGGCTTTAGCCCGGTCAGTGGTATCTGTTGAAATTACTGGCCGTTTGTGATTACCGATAAGGAATTTTAAAATGATTGCATTTACAATTAAAATATATTAGGGCTGGGTTATGATACAGATTTCACAAATAAATTTGATTAGTTTGGATATATAATATATAACACAGGCTATAATACAGCCAATTTTAACTTAAAGTCAGCATGAAATGGAAGTTTAGTAGTCTTTTCTCCCCTATTGTGACGCATATCGTCTTTTGAACAAAGACAAATGTAGGGCGGGACTTTATTTTGTCCATGGGGAATTGATTGGATGGTTGTGGTTTGCTATTGGTGGATCTCATGTGAGTGACAAGTTGTCCCGCCCTCAGGCCAGTAAATGCATCATCAGAGAAGAGAAAAGCAACATTCAAGAGGGAGGGGAAGATATTTTGATTCTATATTACAAGGCACATGAATTTAAAAATAACGATGTGCGCAAATAAATCATTTATAATAAATACTGCAATATTCCATGAAAAATAAGAACTGTAATTTCTTATGTAAACTGTACAAAACTGTAAATTTTGATTTTGTGGGGACTAAGAAAAACAATCTTTCAACTAAAACTCTTAAACTGAAGTGGCTACAGCTGTCTGTCATGACCCATTAAAGAGAAATCTTGAAAGCTGAGACTTTGTTTCAGATTAAAACTATTGGATTGTGGTTATTGGAAGATAGGCACGCTACAAATAAGTAGCGAAGTCACGCATAAACTAAAAACTATGAAAGCTTGTTTCCGTCATGGAATAAGAAAAGTAAATTGCGAGTTTATATCTCAATTTTGAGGAAAAAAGTCAGAATTGTGAGATAAATAGTCACAATTTTTTATTGTTTATTCTGTGGCAAAAACAGAAAGCTTCCATAGAAAACAACATAGACTAAAAGATTGATCTGAAATTGAAGATATACATCGTCAACATGCTGATAGATTAAAATCAATTAATCAATATCAACATACCAAATATGCTTAATGATTGACCTCTATATGACATTCTGATTAGCTAAAAAAGAAAAAGCACCAGCCCTCTGACTCTAATGTTGCTTTATACAGAGCCTAGGGCTGTTACAAAGACAAAAAACAAACAAACAAAAAAAATCAACTATTTCAATTACATTTGTAATATTTCATCTTTTGTTTTTCATAAAACTAATTAGACATGTACAATATCATTGGTCCAGATTAAGACAGTCTCCAGTCGCTGTAAAATTTGTGACCAACACCACAAAGGAATGTAAGAGGACCCTGTTTGAGCGATTGCGTCGGCTGAACTTTGACCTCCAAGAGCGAGAGATCTTCACATCGCTCACTGCAGCCCGTAATCTACTGGAGCAGAGAGCAGTGCGCCCCCTACTGCTGGTGGAAGATAGTGCTCTAGAGGACTTCACAGGTTAGCTGAATAAAATCAGCTTATCTGAGGGGCCGTTTACACGACACTGTTTTCAACTAAAAACATAAAACTTATGCGTTTTGTCTGTTCATTTACACGACAACAGCGTTTTGGGTGCCTGAAAAAGCAAACTTTTGAAAACGGCTTTCAAAGTGAAAGTTTTTGAAAACAATACCGTTATATTGTCTTTGTAAATTACAAAAACGTGAATTTGTGAAAACGGTGACGTCATGCGCATGAGTATTACGTGTTCAGTCTACATGCGCGTAGTGTTTTTTCACAAAGTGACATCGCCAACTATTGGCCTGGAGAGAATAATACAGCGTTTGTAGTCATTTTCTTGATCCGTGTGAACGGGGATAGTTTTGACAACATTGTCGTCTGTATGCAAAAAAAGCAAAGGAAAAACATCATTGTCATGTAAACGTACCCTGAGTGAGATCTGACTTAAAATTGACAATAATGGATAAAACTGGAAAAATTCCTGTAGATTTAGACTGCATTGAAGGAGGGACCTGAGTCATATCTAGAAACCATGGCTGTGTCCAAAAGCTTAAAAATTGCCTTTCATTAAACTGTTACGCTGCCTTAGAAGTCTATCCAAAATGAGTTTTGTGAGGTGCCTTTGGGCAAAAGCTGCCTGCAAAGTCATTCCTTAAAAGGGCAGCATGGCAACAAGTCGGCTGCCTAAGCTTTCAGACGCAGCCCATAATATCAACTTAAGGGTGTAAACTAAATCTCCTTAGCAACTGCATAGCAGTGATTATTTACAACACCCTATCAACCATGTAACAACCCTTGGGCAGCCATGTACACCATAACATGGTTTTGAACTCACATTTTCTGAAGAAAAATAAACAAAAGAAGCAAAATCTGTTTTAGAGAATGTAAGAGAAAAATCTAATTTTTGCATGTTTGTCATATAATGGTTTGTGTAGATCTTATACTTGCCTCTTCTGCAGGTCTGGAGACTTCGGATCCTAATGCTGTTGTGATTGGATTAGCGCCTGACCACTTCAACTACCAGACACTCAATAAAGCCTTCCGGTAAGCACACTTTGTTTTGTAAGATATTTATAGACTCATTAAAAAAGACAATCAAAATATTTGAATCCTTCCATTTAGTGGTTGAAGTATTGCTGCTAATCATCACCAGACTCATTTCATCAGACTCATTTTAGATGGTGCCCCCCTTATTGCGATCCATAAAGCACGATACTACAAAAGGAAGGACGGGTTGGCTTTGGGACCGGGTCCGTTTGTGACGGGTCTTGAGTATGCGACTGACACCAAGGCGACAGTGGTGGGTAAACCAGAGAAAGCCTTCTTCCTGGAGGCCTTAAGAGACCTGAGCTGCTCACCAGAGGAGGCTGTGATGATAGGAGACGTGAGTATGAATATGCCAACGACTGTAATATTTGCGTGAATCTCATGAAGTCTGTTCAGAACATGGGTTATATTTCACTCAAAAAAACCAAAACAACAACAAATAAATAAATAAAATAAAAAATCATAAAAGAAAATAATGTTAATAATATTTTAGGACATTTATTTATTTGTTTATTTCATGACAGTTAAGCCCCTCTGTCATTACATAGTGCTAATAATAATAATAATAATAATAATACATAAAAATAATATAAATATTAATTAGATCTATACATGATGTTAAAGTCTTTTGTTTATCTTATTAAGCCTGTGAAAAACATTTCTGGGTCATATTTCACCCTAAAACTAAATAATAATAATAATAATAATAATAACAATAACAATAATAACAACAACAACAACAACAAAACAACAATAATAATAATAATAATAAAGAAATTATATTTTGAACAAAAATTAGCCCTATTTTAGAATCATTGTTGTCATATTTATTTATTTATGAATGAGAATTAAGCAGATCCATCACAACAATAAGAATTTTGAGAAAAAATCAGTTCTTAATTGTCATTAAACTAATATCACAATTCAAAAATCTTAATTCTCTTTATGCAAAACATTTTAAAATAAAGTACTGGGTAATATTAATTAACCACATGTACTTACTAGTTTCTATAGGGTTAAGTTTAGGGTTAGGATTTGGGGTTACACTTTATTTTAAGGTGTCAGTATTACAGTGTAATTATACATTTAAGTACTGAGTAATAACAATTAACTGTATGTACTTACTATAGGTTTAGGGTTGGGGTGAGAGTTTGGTTTAGGGTTAATTGCATGTAATTATGCATATTTTATAGTTGTTACTACAGTAAATACATGTAACGTGTCACAACGGCACTGTAAAATAAAGTGTTACCGGATTTGGTTTAGGGTTAGTTACTTGTAATTATGCAGAATTTATTATTATAGTAAGTACATGTAATGTGTAACTCGCCTTAAAGTGTTGCCAATATTATTCATTTATTTTTGTGCAATTCAAGAAGAAACGCATGACTGGATTTGTTTGTACAGGATGCCAGAGATGATGTTGGTGGGGCACAGAATGCAGGAATGCTGGGAATTTTAGTGAAAACTGGTAGGCTTTATTCTTAATATGCAATTATGTTTTTATAATGCAGTGGCTTTAGTTATTTTGCTGTATATTAATAACCCTCCTTTAATTTTGCAGGTAAATATAGACCTGGTGATGAGGGAAAAATTAACCCGCCACCTCACCTGACGTGTGACAGCTTTCCAGAAGCTGTCAATCATATACTTGAACATCTCTTAGGATCTAAATAATCAGAGTTTAAAACAATACAAAGCATAGTAATAATGGTACTGTGTAGTTTTTTTTATTGTTTACCTGTCCTATATATATTGTGTAAAGATAAAATAAAACAAATAGGCTTAGTCTCTGTGACATAATAAAGTTGCTGCACTCCTTATGCACTTATTCTGGTGTACTCCTATGGGTCATATCACTGTAAACAGAGATAAAGATCTTAATAAAGATTCAATCTAGCTCATGAGAAATCAATCTTTTATTGATCTTTTGAAAAATATGAAAACAAACTATATTTTGAAATGGTTTTTTAATATGCATACCCTCAATTAATTGCAGTGTATTTTCCTCTAAAATGTTAGATTGACAGTGAGACTTGTAACAAAACACAGCATCTCATTATAAAAAAAGAGTAGATAGTAGTGCAATAAAAACATTTGTTTAGTTGCTATAATAATGTGTCAGACAGACTCGTACTCTTTCTCCCAGGCCGAGTATCTATCCATCAGACATCTGGCTGAGGGTTTGGTGTGAGCAATCACCTCCAGGAAATCTGCTGTGGTCACAGTTTCTAGTTCAATAACCGGCATATTGGACTGACCTGTGAAGATACATGGCGTAATGGAGACTGATTTATGGATGAAACAAGATTTTGTGATGAAACAGCAGTTTAATGTCGTTCAGAGTGGGACGTGGCATATTTCTTACCTTCAATATGATTTTCAAGGGCGTCAAAGATTTTTCGCACAGGTCTCATAGCGGCCTCCTTACATACTAATCTGATATCTGATCCAGAATAACCTTCCATCTCCTAAAATATAAGGAAGTAGAAATGTCAGTATATCTATTTATCTATCTAGTATTCTGTCTCTGTTCAACTGTCTGTCAATCGATCAATCAATCAATCAATCAATCAATCAGCCACCCAACCAACCAACCAATCAATCAATCAATCAATCAATCAATCAATCAATCAATCAACCAACCAATCAATCCATTTGTTTTTCTCTCTAAAATTGTGTTGAATTTTGGTATCTGTGGAGTGGATGTACCTCAGTGACATGGTTTCTCTCACCTGTGCTAGAGAATCATAGTCCAGCTCTGTCCGCAGCTCCACCCCACCTGTGTTACTAACCGGAGGTAGCCAATGACTGATCATGGCTTGTCTGGCAGGGGCAGATGGGAGATCCACCAGTATACGTTTCTCTAGTCTTCTCAGCATGGCATGGTCCAACTCCCTGGCAAGAGATTAGAAAGATTATAAAGAAAACCTTAACAGAAAATGAATATAGTTTCCTCACAATCACTCCTCACCAGGGTAAGTTTGAGGCAGCAAGTACAAACACAAGATCATTTGATCGTGCCAGTCCATCCATCTGAACTAGTAACTCTGTCTTCATCCTTCTACTGCCCTCATGATCACCTCTTAAAAGAAAAATGATGTAATTTAATAATTATCAAAACTATCAGTTGATTCAGTACGATAGTATTTTTATTCACACTATAACCTAAATCCAGCCAAAAACACTGAATAAAAGCAGTGCCCTTGCAATCCACAACACCCAAGCATTGGATTGTGTACTAAGAGTGAGATTTTAGGTTGTTTTATAATGTTACTGTCAGTGAAAGTTACTGGCTCATGCTTACCCTTGGCCAACCCCTCGCTGGCTCATCACTGATTCCAGCTCATCCAAGAAAATGGTGGATGGGGCGTGATATCTTGCCAGCTCAAACAAAACCTGCAGAGAAGCATAACATGAGGAAAAATCATTGCTCCACGGAGCACAACATTTCCCCCCACACATTTCATAAAACGAGAAAATAACGTCCTTAAGTCTCTCCTGACCCGAACTAGCTTCTCAGAGTCTCCCCTCCATTTGCTCACAATACTGGATGCGGAGATGTTGAAAAATGTTGTGTTACACTCTGTGGCTACAGCTTTGGCCAGCATCGTCTTTCCTGTGCCTGATTTTTGGGAAGCAGTCGTCACATTAAGATTATGCTACACACAAAATGAATTATAATTTATATTTAGGGATTGAATATTCTATAATGTCTTTATACAAACAGAAATCAGAAAGGTCACACCTGGTGGTCCATACAGGAGTAAACCCTTCCATGGTGACAGGATTCCAGTAAACAGTTGTGGATACTGAAAAAAGAGAAGAGGTGTTGTTGTAGTTGCTAGGGCATTGCTAGATGGTTGCTAAATTGTTTTGAGTAGATGTTAATGAATTATCTAGGTGGTCATTTCTATAGTGATCTTATGTTGACTGTTTGGTTTTTGCTGTGGTTCTCTGAATTGGTTGCTAGGATGTTGTAAGATGGTTGTTAGAGTGTTTTGATAGTTGCTAGTTGAATGTTATAATGTTCTGGGTGGTTACTAGGGTGTTGCTAGGTGACTGCTAAGGTTTTCTAAATGGCTGTTTGTTGCTTTGCCATGGCTACTGGGATTTTGTTAGGTGTGTTGCAATGGGTGGTTTGATGTGTTCCGATGGGGGGTTGCTTTGGTATTTCGACTGGTTGCTATGGTGCTTTGCCATGGTTACTGTGTTGTTGTTGTTATGCATATTGTTAGAGTGTTCTGGGATACTAGGAAATTGCTAGATGGTTTCTAAGGTGTTCGGTAATTGTGTTGCTGTGGTTGATAGAGAGCTGCTAATGATGTTCTTGGGGTTGTTAGTGCAGGTGGTTGCTAAGCATGTGCTAGGGTGTTCTGGAGGGTTACTATGGCATGGACGTTACAAAGGATGTTGTAATCTTAGGTAGTTACACCATTGAAAGGGTGTTCTGGAGAGTTGCTAGTTGGTTGGTATAATGTTCTGAGTGGTTACTAGGGTGTAGCTAAAGTTTTCTGAGTGGCTGGTAGTACATTACTATGTGGTTGCTATGGGGTTTGTCATGGTTACTAGGGTGTTGTTGTTAGGCAGATTGTGTTCTGGGTGTTTGCTAAGCAGTTGCTAGGGTGTTCTTGGTGGTTATTAAGGCATTGCTAGAGGGTTTTAAGGTGCCCTAAGTTGATATAAGTGCGTTGCTAGGCTGGCTGTTGCTGTGCTGCTCTGTACGGTTGTTAGAGAGCTGCTATGGTGATCTGAGTCGTCAGAGCATTTGTAGGGCGTTGTGGGTGGTTTCTTGCTGGTTGCAGTGGAGTTCTGGGTGGCTGTTAATCCATTACTAGGTTGTTGCTAAGCATGTGCTAGGGTGCTCTAGATGGTTACTATGGTATTACAAGGAAGTTTCTAAGGATGTTATAATCTAGGTGGTTGTTAGACCATTGAAAGCGTGTTCTGAATAGTTGCTAGTTGGTTGCTATAATGTTCTGGGTGGTTTCTAGGGTGTTGCTAGGTGAC